>NC_140505.1:56597142-57197142 GCF_964339955.1 Pipistrellus hanaki | reverse complement strand
GAACTCAATCAGAGAAGGGGCCAAAATCTAAAATCCAGCCTAAATCGCGGGCCGAATGGTTTACTGAACAGTCATAAACTGACAATGTCATAAACTGACAGCGGAGTGCAGTGATGACAGCGCGGTGCGGGCCATATTGCAAGGCCTGGCGGGCTGGATTTGGCCCGCGGGCCTTGTGTTTGACACATGTGCTAAGTGGTTAGAGCATTGGCCCTTTGACTGAAGGGTTGTGATTTCCATTCTGGTCAATGGCAGGTATTCCATCCCTAGCCCCGATCAAAGTGCAAACAGGAGGCTACAAATCAACGTGTCTCTCTCACATATATGTTTCTCCCTCTCTCTTTCCCCCTCCCTTCCACACTCTAAGACTCAATGGAAAAAAATTGTCCCTGGGTGAGGATTAACAAAAAATAAAGTAAAAAATAGCATGTTTGTGTGTTTGGTGGGACTGCGCCCATAAACCTGTGAGATCCGATATTATCTCCAAGTAAATAGTGTCAGAACCAAATAGAATTGTAGGACAACCAGCTGCTATTGCAGAATTGCATGGTGTGGGGAAAGAAAACCCACAAACACAGATCTAATGTCATAAGTGTAATGAGTGTGAGTAGAGGAAACAATGAGTTTTTCCTAGATTCTAGGTAATAAAAAGTTTGTCTTCAAATTTAGAGCAATTTACATTGTATGTAGAAGTTGATATTGTAATAATTTATACCAATAAGTTGTGTGTGGAATGGCATCATATTATAGTTTTAATTTGCATTTTTTCTTTTTTCCTAGTAAGACTGAGTTTCATTTTATATTTGAGGTCCATTAATGTTTCTTCCTATGTGGAATGTTTATTTATGTCTTTTCACAAAAATGCTATTTACTTATTTATCTTTTTCTTACTGATTTATAAGTATATTTTTATGTTCAGTGTGTTAATATTTTGACAGTTAAATTTGTCATAAGCATTTTCCTCCAACATTTTACTTGTTATTTATTCACTTTCAGGTGTCTTTTAGAGTTTTAAAATTTAATATATTCAACTGCCCTCTTTTTCTACTTGTGTGCTTTGTTCCTGCTTTAAGAAATCATTTACTACTCATGAACATATATTTGATTTCACAATGCAACTTGCAAATATTTAAAACTAGAGGCCCAGTGCATGAAATTCATGCACAGAAGTGGAGGTTGGGGAGGGAGGGTGTTCATCAGCCCAGCCTGTACCCTATCCAATCTGGGGCCCCTTGGGGAACATCCCTCTCGCCATCTGAGACTGCTGGCTCCAAACTGCTCGCCTGCCTGTCTGATTGCCCCCTAACCACTCCCCTGCCAGCCTGATTGATGCCTAACTGCTCCCCTGGCAGCCTGATCATTCCCAACTGCCCTCCCCTGCCAGCACAATCACCCCAGCTTCCTTTCCCTGCAGGCCTGGTTTCCTCCAACTTCCCTCCCTTACTAGCCTGGTTGCCCCGAACTGCCCTTCCCTGCTGGCCTGGTTGCCCTCAACTGCCCTCCCCTGCTGGCCTGATCTCACCCCCAGCTTTCCTCCTCTGCTGCCTGGTTGACCCCAAATGCCCTCCCCTGCCAGCCAGTCACCTCCAACTTCCCTCCCCTTCAGTCTGGTTGCCCCAACTGCCCTTTCCTGCTGGCATTATCTCACCCACAGCTTTCCTCCTTTGCTTCCTGGTCATCCCCAACTACCCTCCCCTGCCAGCCTGGTAACCCCTAATTGCCCTTCTCTATAGGACTGGTCACACACAACTGCCCTCCCCTGCCAGCCTAGTTGCCCCAAACTGTCCTCCCAAGTTGGCCTGATCACTCACAACTGCCTTCCCCTACAGGCCTGGTTCCCCCCAACTGCCCTCCCTGTGACCTGTTTGCTCCCAACTGCCCTCCCCTGCCAGCTGATTGCCCACAAATGCCCTCCCCTGCCAGCCATCTGTGGCGGCCATTTTGTGATGGCCATCTTGTGGCAGCCATCTTGGCTTTTATTATATAGGATAATTTCTGCATTAAAATAACATGAAAGTATTGTAATCAGGATAATAATATTAAAGCAATAATAAAATATGCAGTTTTAAAACTAGTACATAGGTTCAGAAGAATAAAGAAGATAAAAGGAACTGAAATTCACACACTATAGTATATGTTATTACTATAAAATAAAGAGGAGATTAAAATATCAATGGATGTTAAATAAATAATATAAAATAATCTCATTATATGACTTAGGAGATATAATTAAGTCTCTTATAAAGTTTGGTTTTTCATATATAAAACATTTTAAATACATATAGTATATAATGCATATTCACACTTTTATGTATATATATTTAATATACTAATCAACATTATAATATAATATAATGTTGCTAAAGTTTCATTAATAAACCATATAACTACCTCTCACTCAAAGCTCCTATTCCCCCTTTTTTTTCAAAGCATTTTGCCTTCCTGACATGCTGAACCATTTACTCATGTATTTTTTTTATTGCTCTTTCCTCCATCTAGAACTGAAGCACCAAGATCCTACAAAGTAGATAATATTTGCTAAATAAATGAATATGATAATTTTCAATCAGTCTTTAGTCCAGGTTTACTATGTAACTATATTACTTCCATTTCTAGCATTACTTACCATCCTATTAAATTGAGAAAGGCAAGAAAAATTATAGAGAGACATGCAATTATTTATAGTGTGTATAAAATTAATATTTATAAATATGTATTGTAGATATATCACATATTACTATGTATTTAATTAATTGCCTAGAGTGGAATAAACAAAATTCATTCCTCATATTTTAATTTTTATCTACTTATATTTTTAGTGATTGATTTTTTGAGGGAACGAGACAGAGAAAGAGAGAGAGAAAGAAGTGTTGTTCCATTTATTTATGTATTCATTGGTTGCTTCTAGTATGTGCCCTGGAAATCAAACCCTCAACCTTGGCATATCAGGATGACACTAACCAAGTAAGCTACCTGGCCAGGGCCTATTCTTCATATTTTTAAACAAAAAGAAGTGATGATTTCAATAAGAGTAGTTTAGTTGTCCAGGTATTTGTAGGGCTTTAATAAAATCACCACTTACTTCTTATGTACTTAATTGTCGATTTTAGAAGGGCAGGATGAGAGGCTACAATGCATTCTCCATTTAGGAAACTTATTGAAATACATATCCATTCACTTGGAGGAATTGCATTAACTATATTATAAAAGGGATCACAGAATTATGTTAAGAATTATTTCCAACTGTTAACTCTTAATTGATTCTATATTAGAAATGGAAAATGAGGAGGACAGAAACACCACCCAACATTTTAAAGTAGTCAATTAGACTACTCTACTACCCATGAGAAAATTAAAAACACTTATTTCTTTCATGTTTTAAATCAATTGAAATAAATATTATGTTCAGGTATTCAAAATCAGTAGCAAATATATCTTTGTGTGTTTTTTTTAAATGGCTTTTTGAAGCTTTTTATAAATCAATTCTTGCTTTCAAAGTAAAAATTCCAAATTGTTTAAGAAAATATTCCCCACTTGCTTCCCTAACAACACTATCATTCCATGAAAAACTAGTGTTTTTAAGATGCCAATCAAGCTTTAAAAATATTTTTGGTCAAATAACTTAGACAATTCTGTATTAAGCATGTTTTAATAAATGTATCAATTGAAAGATGTTTCACATCCTGTCCCCTGCTTACTTTCCCTAATTGCCCTAAAAATACTCATCCTCCCCTCTGCAAACACATATAAAGATCACTTATCATAAGGCACATTTATGTTCTAAGAAATGCATAATCAATATAAACAGCACCAAAATACTTAATTGTTTTATGATTTTTATTTCTATGGAACTCCCGTTTAAACTAAAAAGAATTTTTGAGACAAATATTAAAGTGAAGTAGTTTGCAAATTGTACTATTCTTCATTTCATATGAGGCCAGAACAAAAAGGAAAGGAACCTGAATTATAGTAGAGGAAATTTTTAATGGTTATAATGGAAAATGAATGAAAGACATTACAATTGGTATCAAGAGTACTTACATAGAAGATTTTAAAATTGGGCTATAAAGGTGAAGATGATGGCAATACAGACCTTTGGCTAACTCATGGAAGAAAGGGAATTTTTCTATACTGATGGCTGGAGTGTAAACTAACGCAAAGACCTGGGAGAGAAATGGGATACTATCTAGTCCTATTAAAGGTGTGCCTTCCCTTTGATTCCCTACCAGTTATAACCCTGTGACACATTCTTATGTATGCACAAGCAAATTTTTATAAGGAAGCTATTTTTAGCATTATTTTTAACAGTGAAACAATGAAAACAATCCAAATTTTCATCACTGTCAAGATAGATATATCCATGGCAAAATGTTAATGTAAGGGAATACTATACAGCAGGGCCTTAGAACTCAATATTTTATCATTAAATATGCTTATTTATCATGTTGGGAAAATCGTATGCATATGGATATATAATATATATTAATGCAATTTTGTAGCATGCAAAATAATTTTATATATATGTAATAATAGATATATATGTGACAATATGTAAATACATATTACATGATAAACATCATATTCAAGATGATGGGAGGACAGGAAATGAAATCAGGGAAGAATAAAACAAAGTATTTGTAGAGGGCCACCTGGGAAGACACATGGACATTCTTTAGATTGTTGTTGACTGGAGGAGTCCCTGGGAGTGCGGAGATGTTCTTAGTTCCTGGCTTGTGTTTGTCCGGGAAGTGAGACCTGGGCCCTCCCAGGCTGCTTGTTTTCCTGTGAAACCCCCTTGTGGATTGGGGAATAAATAGATGTGCTGCATGGCTCAGGAGGTCGTCATCTGTCTCTCCAGGAGTGGAGGTCAGTGGCCCTCCCAGCTCCCAGCTTAAAATCTATTTGTGTGTCTTCTCTCTTTATTTCTAATATTTCTCAATCCCTGGCCACCTCCACTTAGAACTGGTTCGTTCATCTCTCTTTCCTTGCGGGACACAGAAAAGGGAGATCCCTACTGCATCAGTCCCCTGCAAGTGTGTGTGTGTGTGTGTGTGTGTGTGTGTGTGTGTGTGTATATAACATTTTATTTCTTATGTTGCGTGATGGTGCCCAGATGTCCTTAAATAAGTATAATACCTTTATATATTTTGTGTGAAATATATAAAATTTTAATAAAATTAAAAACAAGTGTTTTTCAGTAATCTAGAAACTTAATTTTTAAAAGAAAGAATATTCATGTTCTTTTTCCTTCATTAAATGATTTATAAACATAAACACATTATATATATATAAACATAAACACATTATACGTGTGTGTATGTGTGTGATTTTTCAAGATAACATACTTTCACGATTTGTCTCCTACCATCTTACCTGCTCCTTCTCAGCTTCTGTGCTGGTTTTTCTTTATAACATCCCTGTGTGCTGATTTCTTTCTTCATACACTCTCTCTAGGTGACCTTATTTGACATGCCATCTTTATGCTGATGACTATATATATCTATGCTGATGATTCTCAAGCCTACATCTCTGAACCTGACTTCTCAAAGATGAATATATCCTACTGCCTATACATCATTTCCACTTTGATACCTGGAAAACATCTTAAATGAATGTGATTTAAACTGAATATTTTAGCTTACTAAGCTAAAATAAATGGTCTTTCCCAATGTCCACATAGCTTTTCCCCATGCCACTCCTATCTCCATGCATGGTGCCATTTGCCCAGTAGCCCAAGCCATTTATTATAGTCATCATTGACCCCTTTCTTTCCGTTAAAACTCCACTTATGACTCATTATCAAGTCTTTTGGTTCTACTTCTAAAATTTACCTTGGATCTGACTATTTTTTTAACCATTTTCACTGCCCCAACTAATTCAAGTAATCAAAATTAATTTTCTAAATGAGCGAAACAGCTTTGTAAAAGTCTTTCACTCTTCATATTTAAATTTCCACAGAGAAGTCAATGTTAACTTTCTAAAGTGTATATCAGATTATGTCTCTTACTTAACACCATCCAATACATGCTTAATACATTTAGAATGAAGTCAGAATCCCTTACCATGACCTAAGACTGTATGTGATCCGACCCCTGACACCCTCTAGTTCTAACTGTAATTACCCTGTGTGTGTTTTTCTGTCCCTTTGGACCTCTAAGTTTGTTCCTTTCTCACTATATTTGCCCTAATTCTTCTTTATGCCTCTTCTATCCGCCCCCCCCCCCAACACACACACACTCAGACCATTATATAGCTATCTTCTTTTCACATTCAGATTTCAAATTCAATGTCCTCTCAGAATAGCCTTCTCAGCTCCTACTAAATAATCTCCCTTCATGTAACACCATATCAGCATATTTTATTTTCCATTTGGAATTTGTCTTCTTATGAAATTATCTTATTTTTTTTTTTTACAGATTATTTATCTTTATACTGGAATATAAGCTCTTTGAGGGCAGAGATTTAGCTGTTTCATTTTCCAATAACCATCCTCCATTGCTTAGAATAATGCATCACACAAATACTTGCTGACTGGCTGTGAACATTGTCAAAAGTGATTAGGTGAGTAGAAAACCTAATCTCATTTGCTTTGGGGGTATCTTTCCTCTTCCCAACAGTCATGTAAGGGTCCTGAGTGGCTTAAAAAGTATTAATGGAAAGAACCTTTTGTTCTTCAGTGTATACTAGGGTGGTAGCTAATCTCCAAGGTGGTCTCCAGTGATCCTGATCTTTTGGAATTGACATCTTTGTGTAGTTTCCTCCCACATTGTATGTGGGATAGTCTATGTGACCAACAGAATGTGACAGAGTGGCATTGTGTGACTTCTAAGCCAAGTAGCAAGAGATATTATCACTTTCACCTTGGATCACTCACTCTATGGAAAGCCAACCATCATGTCATGACAATTCTAAAGCAGCCCCTGTGGAGACTTAGCAGTGTTGAGGAACAGAAGCCTCTGGCCAATAGCCAGCCACAATGTATTAGCCATAGTAACACGCCATCTTAGAAGCAGATCCTCCAGCCCCAGTCCAGTTTTCAGAGGACTGCTGCTCTGCACAATGTGACCACAACTTTATGAGAGACCCTGAGTCAGAACTACAGATCTAGGATGCTCCTGAATTTCTGATCAATAGATACTGTAAGATTTGAGATTAGTTATAAGACAACAGTACTTAACTAATAAAATTGATCTCTGCTGATGCACATTTCTTGAGTCCCTAAATTTCTTTAAAGATTAAGAAATAATATGTGGCCGAAACCGGTTTGGCTCAGTGGATAGAGCATCGGCCTGTGGACTGAAGGGTCCCAGGTTCGATCCTGGTCAAGGGCATGTGCCTTGGTTGCAGGTACATCCCCAGTAGGGGGTGTGCAAGAGGCAGCTAATCAATGGTTCTCTCTCATCGATCTTTCTAGCTCTCTATCCCTCTCTTTTTCTCTCTGTAAAAAAATCAATAAAATATATATTTTTTAAAAGAAATAATATGTGAAACAACAGCCTTGCTGCTTCTATGCCCTCCTTTCTCCTCCATTGTCTCACTGCTACTTCTTAGAATGTTAGCACATCCTTTCCTGCAATCTCTCTATCTCACGAGCCTAGGATAGTGCACTTAGAGACAAGAGAGGAGCATCTTCTGAGGGTCTGACAACCTCACTTTAGCCCTAAAACACAAAGGTACCCCATGATAGATACAAAAATTTACTAGCTTCTTGGGAACTAAGAAAGAAAGAAAAATCACAGATTTAAAAATTCAGCTGTGCACATGGTAAGTGAAACTAAAAGAATAGCACCTATTTTATATGTATTTTGAAATGAATGATTGAGAGAATGCATATAAAGTTCTTAGCATGGTGTCTGATCCACAATGAGTATTATATAAATATTGGCTATTATTATTGACTTTTGTTTAACTCCATTTTTATTTGAATAGGCTATTAATTTACTAAAATAAGTTAGTAAAAATAGTGCTTTATAAACTCCTAACACTGCACAATAGCTAGTGATTTATATGAGAGAAGTGTTTTCTAAAATCCGTTATCATAAATTGAGAATAGACTTTTTAACGCATACATTTGCAGAGAGAAAAAATAGGCTAAAAATTAACCAAAGGCTATGTTATCTAAATTATAATAAAAGAATGTCATCTTAACATATTGAAAACTAGAAAGGGATGAGCAAGAGACTAAAAATGTTATAAGAAAGTAAAAGCAGCAAGAGATTGACTTGAATGTCATTATCTTATTGCCTTTTGGAACTAAAAATGTATTGTTTCCCATAAAAAGCAAAGCACTGAAAACTATTTGGCAGCAAGGTTATTATTTCACATATAATTACATCTCATACGGAGGTACATTGGCAGACGTGTGGTAGCTAAATTGTCCATTTTCAACTAGAAAAAAGAAATGTAGTTCTTTTTTCACTTACATCAGTCAAGAAGATAGCCGCCCACAGGAAGAGATAAAGACTTATTTGACACTAGATCTATAACCAATGATTTTAGTTATCACTTGAAATTAGAATTTCAAAATAGGCTTAAGATTTTTTTTTTTCCTGAAGAGCAACTTGGTACTACAGTGAAATAGCAGCTGGAGTGGAAAAGTGAAAAAAAGAGAAGCCCGGCTGGTATTGCTCAGTGGTTAAGCATCGACCTATGTAGGAACAAGGAGGTCAGGATTCGATTCCGGCCAAGGGCACATGCCTGGGTTCTGGTCTCAATCCCCAGTACGGGGTGTGCAGAAGGCAGCTGATCAATAATTCCCTCTCATCATTATCTCTCTCTCCCTCTCATTTCCTCTCTGAAATTAATTTAAAAAAATATATATATATATAAAAAAAAAAAAACAGAGAAAATGCTGTTTTCATTCCATGACTGTGTTTGGATTTAGAGATTTCTAAAATACGGTTTCTCATAGACAGATAACCTTGAAAGCACAGATGTATTAATTTACCATATTTGAAAATAAATTAAGCATTTTATTAAATTGTCTTCTCTATAAGCATCAATTAGATAAATAGTCCTGAGTCAGTGAATATGTTTAAAAATTATCCAGGGTGCCAACAACTAAGAGTAGTATTTATAAAAGCCAGCCAACTAAATGCTAAGTCTAAGCTGCCTGTTTTGAATATTTATTAAATCATCAGAAGAATTCTGGTCATTGTAATTTTGGATAAGTGTGGTCTGTGGGTATCTGTAACGGAGATATAATACCTAATATTTATATGCTTTAGAATTGGGAGAAAATTGTCCACATCTGATTTCCTTTTAGAGAGAGCTCATATCTGTGTGGAAGAAATAGTTGGGACAACTAGGAGTTGGAGGGTTATGGTATACTTTATGTTCAAGTTATAAAAATACATCAGTAAGTTGCTGCATATGAGATATGATGAGGAATTTTTGTTTTATTTTTTATTTTTTGAGGCAGAGAGGAAAGAAGAGAGAAGACGGAGCTATGAGGAGAGACGAAGCGAGGAGCTGGAAGAAGGTCTGTGCCGTGACAGGTCTCACAAACTCCCACGTTTAGAAGCGTCAACCATATTCACAACCTGTGGAGGGAGTGAGTGTGGGTGCGTGCTGGCAAAATATTTTATTTTCAAGAATATGGAAGCATGTAGCAGAAAGGGTTACATGAAGGTAACCTCAGAAACTTCTTATGAATCATGGGGAAGGATAGCTTTGGACATTCAGAGATTCTACACCTGAACATCTGAGATAAGTTGCTCTTCAAGGAACAGAGAGGCACCAATCACCTATATAGTGCCTGATCCTCCATAAATAGTTGTGTGTGTGTGTGTGTGTGTGTGTGTGTGTGTGTTTTGCACCTTTCCATCATTAAGTAAACAAGCTTTTAGTAATGTCTCTTATTTCTCCTTCCATGAATTCTATAAGAGTTTTCGCTGTATAGTTGACGCTCTAATTATACAATTAGGCAGTAGAAGGAACTATTAAAGTGTAAAAGAAACTTTGGGGGAAGAAAATCAAAGTACCTACAATAAGCAAATAAACATAAGGCTGTGAAGAGGTCACAGAGTGAGCAAGTTGAACAACTTTACACTGACTTTGAGCTTGTTCTCCTAAGAGATTGCCTACCTTCTGAAAAGTTTCAAACCCTCCCCACATTCCCTGACAATTTCCAAGTGTTTACATTGTCATGGTTATTTTTATTCGGTGTCCTTTTATCTACTGAACTCTCAATCTCACCTTGCGTCCCCTCCTCCAGTTTGTATGCACTGTTAATAAACCCGCTATGAAGCACATACCAGTTTCCTGATTGCAGGGGTCTGGGGGGCTGTATATGTGTAGAAAATGTAAATGGAATAAGTTTTACTGAAGGTTTTGTATAATTGAGGATTAAATTTTAGAACCACATAACAAATGCCTGACCTTGTAATAATAAACATTTTTAGCCAATAAGAAATGCCGTGACCTATGCCATGCAGCTATTCTGACTTGCTCTGAGCTCCCTTCTTTCTTCTTTATCACCTATTTTATTTATTTATTTATTTATTTATTTATTTATTTATTTATTTATTTATTTATTTATTTTGCTCTTTCACCTTCTAATTCATCTTTATTTCTTATGTGGGGAAACTTCACTATCTTTTTGTCTTGGGTCTCCCTCTAAACCTTACCCTAGAAACCTTATTTTCTAATCAAAACCATCTACATTGGAAACAAATCGCACCTAGGGGCAGAACTAGATTTTAAAGTAGCAGAGTAACATTTTCCCCTCTTTTCTACATATTTCTTTTCTGAAAGGCAATAGCAGGACCTGCATTTTTAGTATGTTTCCTTCAGCTTCACACATTACAGAGTTTCAAGGCAAACAAACACTTGCTAAAGATGTAACAAATTTGGTGGTCAGATTCAGAGAAGGAAAAAAAAAAAATCCCACATGAATTCTATTTATCTTTAGCTTGGCTTTGCTACTTACTAAAGGCTAATTACTTGATTTTCTTAATACCTCATCTTTCTCACCTGCAAAATGGAAATATGTATCTTAAAGAGTAACTTTATGTATAAAATAAATATAAATAAATATATATGTGAGGTTATTTTGAAAACTGAGAAGCCTCCTAGGAACATTTGGCAATGCTACTAATCTGTATTTTCTACACTGCAAGTAGGGCTGGTACAGAGAGTACATCGCATTTTGTGAGGATAGAAGTCCTGCTTTTGTAAAGAAAGAGGGAAAAATTAAGCACAAGCCTGTTTAAAATATAGAGTATGTTTTTGATAAACCTTTTTTATAAAGGTTTGTAATTTCCATTGGAGTACTGGAATTTATCAGTGGAGTTATAGAATGAAAATAAACATGACCATCTATGAATGTGAACTCAGAAACTGTTCCAATAAGTGACTGCTTCTGTGAAGCCAGGTGAATATTTAGAGGAAACAAGTCCTAGTCACTATTGTAAGCACAACAATCCAAATGTGTTTCTCATTTACTGGAAAAGCAAAGAACTAGGTGGGGCTTGTTGTTTATTTGTTGTTTAGTTTTTTAGAAAATATTGTTGAAAGTATTACATATGTCCCCTTTCCCCCCATTGATCTCTTCTAGTCCACCAAGAATTAGGTCTTTTCCAAAACACAAAGCCAAGTGCGGAAATCTGTAAATTATGATGACAAGCATATTGGGATAATGCTTCTGGCGGTCCAGTAGTTCTACTTCTTCATTTGTATCCTGCAAATGTGTCTCTTCAGGATCAGTGGCATTTTACTTCTGAGGTGAAATTGTATCAGCTCAATATCACCTGTCTTTAATTCTCCTGGGCTGTGTTTTGCTAGGTACCTAAGAAGGACAAAGCTGGAACACCAAAGGCCCCATCATGACATTTCACAGGAATCTGGGATGGAAGGAAAGTCGGGGGCGGAACCCATCCACAATTAATCACGGATGGTGATGTCTTTATTGGCTACTGACCTTGCAATGAGTCGCATGAGTTATAAGAAGGTTCTCTGTTACCCCGATCCCTATTTTCCTGAAGGAGGATATAAATCACTTGAGCCTCATGAATTTCTCATAGTTACAAAGCATACCTCCAAATTTTCCACAGAGGATGCAATGTAACCACTTATTTTCCCAATTTAAAAAAAAATAATTTTTCAGCTTGTTCAGATGTCATATAAGGAGGCTGATGATTGAGATGATCTGACTGAGAGTGACCCGAGGACCCAAGGTGGATGCCGGCGAGAAGCCCGGAGAGAAGCAGGTAGCTTCCATCATCCCCACTTGGAGGTTGTTTGCATTACTTCTTCGCTAGCCTTATGCTCGAAGCAACAATCATGGTAGATTGCCTTATTCTGTTCCATGAGGAGCTGAAGCATGTGATAAATCAAATTCTATAGTGACAGATCCAGTGTCGGTGGCATGATAAGTTGCTTCTTGGCTGAAATTTAGATGAAGAATATCTAGATTTTGCAAACATACTTCTACATAGTCTCTTGAAATATAAGTATCATATGGTGTTTGAAAAAAAATGAATGAAAAGAGAGAAGAGAGAGGGAATGCTGTTTTCAGAAATATATAGAGATCCCAGTGGGCAAATACTGTACTGTGTATTTTGAATATTATTCCCATATATATAGATATATATGGAGAAAAATAGTATAAAAATATTAAATCTTGCTCTTAAACACTCTACACATTAAATGTAAATGTCCAACACCATTACACATTAACATAGCATGTAAAATGTATACTGTACCATATAGAAAAATCTAATTTTACCAAGATAGGATTTTTCTCCCAAGAAGAAGTTATCTTAGTTTTGTTTGACTAAATCCAGGGGGAATCTGATGTTAACAAAGACAATATTAAAGAACTTCCAAGCAAATGTTAAAATTTCAAGCTACACAATGGAATCTAATCACAGGCTAACATGAGAGTCCCATTTTGAAAGATATTGTATTAAAATATTTGTCATTAGACATATAGATCTTTTCCATTTTCCCTGTGCATGATTGCTATTTTGACACATTGAGTGGCACAGCAGCATGGAGAATTTCACGCTGCTTTTAAGGTATCAGCCTCCTGTGGACAGAATTAAGACAATTAGAAAACAAATTCTAATTGTATTTACCTGTGCATACAACTATAATAGAATACAAAGCCTGAGAGAAGCACTTCGATAAAAAAGTGAACCATGCTGTAGTCATTTAGAACATAACATTTAGTTTAAATGGTTATACAAATTTTCATAAAGTAAAAGCATCGGACCCTATCCTTGGAGAGGAGTGGTAACTTGATAGGCAGAAACAGTGAAACATATCAGGCAGTAACAGCAAGAACAAAGTCCAGGGACAGCAGTATGAGTCACCTCTGACATTTAGTGAGCACACGCTGTATGCTGGCCACCACGCTAAGCATTACATGTCTTAACTCACTCATTCTCACAAAAGCCCTCCGAGGTGGGTGCTCTCATTGTCATTCCCATTCACCAGATGAGGAGCGGAGGCACGGAGCGAGTGAGGAACCTGCCTCAGTGAGTGAGTGTTGAGTTTAATACTCAAACTCAGTCTGGTCCGTACTCTTGCTGTTTTCAGCGAGGTTCAATGGAACAACTGGGTTTTGAGAGAAGGGTGGCATAACACTAAGCACATACTGTATTACTGTGCAGTCTCTGACAAGGAGGACCCGCTAATTATTCTGAGCAGAGAAATGACTAAAAAGTACTTTAGAAAAACATCTGAAAAAGAACTGGGTAGGGAACTATTGCAATAATCCAAGATACTGTAGAAATGAGAAAGGGCCGTTGTGAAGAAAAATGAGTAACTGCTAGTATACAGTCCAATCTTCCTCCCACCTCTATCACAGAGTTGTCTAGACTTGACAGGATGACAGGACAGTCCATCAAATAGTCTTACTTTCTTAGTGAGTTGATTCCTCAGTGTAAATCACAAACTTATGGAGATTATTACTTAATTGCACAAAGGTAATACTGTTATAGCCGTGCATGCTTAGTGACCTGAAGGAATTAATGTGATTTTGAGGAATTAAATAATGTGTATGCAAAAAATAAAAACTTACTATTAACACACAAGCATGCTGGATAAATATTTTTTGCATTGTCTTGAGAAATATCCACATTTTAAAAACTTTACAGAGACAATTCATTACTGATACTCAATATTCCATTTTAATGGCAATAGGTATTTTATGTCTCTTCATTTGTTAAAAATGAGGTCCTCATGAATTTTTTAAAATTCTTATTCTAACATTTCCTTTTAATAGAGTTTTCTGACTTGATAGCTTCTTTGTAAATGTTCATGTAATTGTGTGTGTGTGTGTGTGTGTGTGTGTGTTTTCTGTTCCTCCAAAAAGCGCAGGATTTCACTGGTTTGTTTTTGGTGCCATCTGTGTTATGAGCAAAGAAAAGCCAGCATAGGCTTAAAACAATACAAGAGAAAACTATGCAAAATTAAGCTAAAACTGTCACAATGAAACTGCTAAATTTCACAGAGATCAAATTCCAGTACACTGAAAATGTTCCTTGGGCCTGCCTAGAATTTCTCACCTCATTAGGTGTGAAAAACACAAATTGAGCGACTATTTTTGTTGTTCAAAATTTTGTCCATGATGAGAACAGTTGGGGAACGAAACTCTCCATAGCCCTTGGGTCTGGGATTTGGAAGAGGGAGGGAAGTGATTGAAAGCTGCACCCTTTATGGAATCTGAGCACTTGTTCAGCGATGGTGTTTGAATGTTCAAGTGGCTTAGGAAATAATTAATTCATTCCCACATTTCCATTTCTTTCAAGAACACAAAATTAGCACTCTCTTTATTAAAAAAAGAAGAAAAAAAAAGAGGGAGATTGAGAGTCAAAATGCCAGTCAGATGTAATGCTCCAAACAAAACTAACGCTCATGTTTTCAGCTCTAGATACTGCATTTCTCTAATAGTCCTATCTTTAAGTTTCAGTAATAACTCTGCTTGCCAGACATCTAGGTGGGATTTAGCTCTACGTGAATATTAATATGTTCAATTTATAAAGGTTGAAAACTCTGACTCATTGCCCATCAAGTTAAAGCACAAATTCAAGACTTTTTTAAGTACTTAATCTGTACCATGTAATGAGATTTATATTATAAGTTAAAAAAAAAAAAGTAAGTGCACTTAGGATACAGTCCAAAATAAAACTACCTAAAGTAAGTGTGAATGTGTGCTTTACTCTTTCTTATTTTCCACACATTTCCCCCAGTGTCTGTAAACTGAACATCTTTTATTACCTAATCCTGTACCACAAAATCTTATTGTCTTGCATGCACTATCAAATGCTACATCATACCACCCAAAATTATGCATTTTTAAAATGATAATGCTTAAGAGCATTTTGTATTTCTCCTTACTTAATAGAGTGATAAAGACCACTGAATGCACACCCACATTTGATACATATAACGATCATACATTTTCATGGCAACTTGTTCTTCTTTGCTGCAAAAAAAAAAAAAAAAAGAAAGAAAAAAAAGAAAGAAAAGAAAAAAAAGAAGAAAAAACAAAGAAATATGGTTCAAAAGTGAGTAATAAAGATAATTTCATCTTCCAATACCCAAAGTATTTTGTACCAAACCTCCCACACACTCCCACCCTTAAAACCAAAGGACCTTTAAGATTGAAATAATAAAGGATAATTATAATGGAGTTTAATAAAGTTGAAAACTAAGGTATTTTATATTAGTAAATGTGTTATAATTAACTCTGGTAAATGATACCAAAATGAGCATTTAGCTCTCACTATTCTAGGCAAAAACCTTAAGGGAGAGATCAATGTAATCATGTTTTTTTTTCATAAAATAAAGGAAGAACTAAATCTCTGCTAGTTTTCTAAAATATAGTTTCTAATATATTGTGTTTAAAAAAAAAAAAAATACTGCCAAGGAGGAGCTATCTCAACAATAGCATTTGTAGAAAAATCATAACTTCCAGCCAATGAGGTTAATATTGATAGATAATGTCCTATGGATATTTCAGAAGACACAGTATTGATCCATTGTCTGCTTACTTAGCCAGAAGATAAGAGTTTGGCTTCACAGGGAGGATGAAACAATTAGAATTGTAACTTTTCTCTAAATAAAAGCAAACTACTTTTATCAACTGGAGAGGAAAAGGGGTCAGGGAGGGTACACTTTTATTGCCAATAGGGCAACAAACAATGAGAATAAAAAATGTATTACATAATCAATAATGTACTAAAATTTGTGTGACAGCACAAAAGGAATTGTTGTCCTCACTGAGCTTATAATACATGGAAGGAAGCACAAAACCAATCCTATATAATAAAAGGCTAATATGCAAATCAACCAAATGGCAGAATGACCAGTCGCTATGATGCACACTGACTACCCTGGTAGTCAGTGCACTCCCATGGGAAGCTCCACTCAGCCAGAAGCTGGGGTCATGGCTGGCAATTGCAGCAACACTGGCAGGAGCCTCTCCTGCCTCCACAGCAGAGCTAAGGACCCCTTGGGGAATGCCCGTCTGACAGCTTAGGCCCACTTCCTGAGTGGCCGCAGACTGCGAGAGGGTGCAGGCCAGGCTGAGGGACCCCTACTCCCAGTGCATGAATGTCGTGCACTGGGCCTCTAACACTGTAGAATACTTACAATGCAGCCCTTCAGTATGTTTAGGGGCCTTTTCCTAGTGACAGTTCAGCAAGTGCCCCTGCCTCAAGATTCTCAGTTGAAAGGATGTTTACTAAACCAGGAATCCTGGTAAAGAAGGTAAGTTAGGAACTACAGGATTTTATTTTCATTTCAAATGTCTATTAGTAGAATGCAATGTTGAGACCAGATACCTAAATAGAAACAATCATGTCATCTTTATGCTGGTTCTAATCCTATCTAATAAAAGCCCACTGACCGAGCAGCAGAATGATCAGAACGACCAGTTGACCAATTGCTATGATGTGCACTGACCACCAAGGGGCAGATGCTCAATGCAGAAGATTCCCCCTGGTGTTCAGTGTGCTCCCACAGTGGGTGCTCTACTGGGCTGACTGGGATAAGCTGCTTCTCTCTGCAGCAGGAGTGGTCACTCAGAGGGTGGATTCACAGCCACTCGGTGACCAGAATGAGTGGCGCTCCCACAGTGGGTTAATCCCCACAAGTCACTCCCCTCACCAGTATATGTATCCTGTGCACCAGTCCTTTAGTTATAATTATAATAATTATATCCTATACAATGAAAGGGTAATATGCAAATAGACCGAAAGACAGAACAACCCAACAACCAATCAAAGCATAATATGCTAATGATATGCTAAGGTTGCTCAACCGCTTGCTATGACATGTACTGACCACCAGGGGGAAAATGCTCCAATTACTAGGCTAGCTTGTTGCTGGGGTATAGCCAATCGGGACTAAGCGAGATGGACTGGACATACCCTGGAGTCCTCCCACAGTCCCTCCCAGGCCCAATTGTGCACTGGTGGGGTCCCTCAGCCTGATCTGTGCCCTCTGGCAATCCGTGTCCGCTTGGAGATGTTGGAGAGCCAGTTTCACCCCAATACCACAGGCCACTCCCCTTGGGAGGATGACAGGGCTCATGGCTGGTAAGCACTGCTACGGCAGTGCGAGCCTCTCCTGATTGGGACTGATTGGGTGCAAGCCTGCAATGGGTCTGGGATGAACAGGAGTCAGGTGACATTGGACTGCAGGTTTCAGCCTCATCCCTGCAGGCAACCCAGATGTACTAATTTGTGCACCAGACCTCTAGTATTTATATAATATAGAATATGCCCTTTATTAGAAACATTCATAAATATATATATATATATATATATATATATATATATATATATATATATAAATCCCTAATATGCAAATAGACCAAACAGCAGAACAACAGAACAACCAGTTGCTATGATGTGTGCTGACCACCAGGGAGAGCGCATGGAACATGGCCAGCATTCGCAGCTGGTGGCAGAGCACAGAACATGGTGGGCATGGGCTGTGGCGGGATGGTGGAGCAGGTGAGCGGGGGTGCCAGACCAAGTCAGGGTGCCAGTTGCTGTCATTGGGGGAGAGCCTCTGGTGGTCACTGGAAATTCTTTGCTCCCGCTCACCATGGTCCCGCTGGCATTTGCACCTCCTGCTGGCGACAGCTCTGTTCGCACTCATGACTGGCACTGGCCCCAATTGTTCCTTACTGTCAGCAGATGAGAGCAGGGCTGGTGCTGTCAGCACGTGGGAGCGGAGGTGGCAGGAGCAGGGCTGCTGGCAGACAGGGGACCGGGGGCCACCGCAGGAGGGGCTGAGTGGGGCATGGAGGATGGGCCGCCTGCCCCCTGTGCCCACTGCAGCCTCGTGGCCCACAGTTCCTTTCAAGGTGCATGAGTCCATGCACTGGGCCTCTAGTATATATATGAGCCACTTCACTAAATCAAGTTTTCAACTTATACCATGCTGGTTCTAAGTGTTAAGTATTAATTTGTTTAACCTTCACAGCAATCTTATGAAGTAGTTAAAGTCACAATTCTTTCTCTCTTCCTGTTAATCTCTTGAAAACTCACACAGTCGTTCTTTTCAGCAAGAGGTTCAGTTTCTCCTTTGTGGCTTCCCTGGTCTGGTTGTGCAGTCATCGTGGGCCTGATACAAGCCAACCTACTTTCTTTCTTTTTATTAACTTTACTGGGGTGACACTGCTTAATGAGGTTATATACCCTGTTTCCCCGAAAATAAGACAGTGTCTTATGTTAATTTTTGCTCCCAAAGATGCGCTAGGTCTTATTTTCAGGGGATGTCTTATTTTTCCATGAAGAAGAATATGGCACACATTTATTGTTAAATGAAAATAAAGGAAATTTATTACCTGTATACGGTGCGGTAGTATGGTAGTTGTCAACACAAACCAGACAAACTGTGAATCCTACAGTATCAAGAATTTACTCATTTATTCAATGACAATCATGTCATCATCTTCTGGAACATCATCATAACAATCCAATTCCTGAATTTCCTGGTGAATTTCTTGTGACTCCATTTCTTTCAGAATCAGTGGACCAAATCTCTCATGTTTAGCAATAGCATTCTGAGACAGAGCCTAGGGGGGGGCCTTATTTTCGGGGGATGCCTTATATTTCACTCAGAAGGAAACCTTGTAAGTAGGTCTTATTTTCGGAGGATGTCTTATTTTCGGGGAAATATGGTAGGTTTCACATGGACATTTCTATGATATATGTGTGCCCACTACCCCACATCAAATTATCTTCTGTCACCCTGTATTTGGTCCTCTTTATCCTTTACTACACCACCACCCCACTTACCTCTGGTAACCACCATATTGGTGTCTATGAGTTTCAGTTTCATATCCCACATATGAGTGAAATCATATGGTTCTTAGCTTTTTCTGACTGGCGTATTTCACTTAACAGGATATTCTCAGGGTCCATCCACGTTGTCACAAAGGGCAGGATTTCATCTTTTCTGATGGCTGAGTAGAATTCCGTAGTAGATATGTACCACATCTCTTTATCCAGTCCTCTACAAAGGCCACTGGTTGTTTCCATGCATTGGCCACTGTGAATAGTGCTGCAATGAGCATAGGGATCTATATATCTTTGTGAATAAATGTTTTAAAGTTTTTTGGTTAGATACTCAGAAGGGTGATTGTTAGGTCCATCAACAACTAAAAAAAAAAACCTGAAGAATCTGTTCAGTGCAATACTACTACTGTTTTTCACATACATCATTGTTGGGAATTGATTGTGTACAGTTTAACGAATTTTTCCATAACTACTATGGGTCTCAAGCTATACTGGGTTTATGTTCACATGTACAGTAGTTTCCCTGTATGCACAATGCAATGCCAGGAGTCCCTAGTCCTAAGGGTCCATAGCCTTGGTCTGGTCTGCCCTCCCGCTCAGCACTATGTCTTTGGATTATATTTAGATCACTGAGTTACAGTTCCCCTTTGGAGTTATTAGTGACTTCTCCTCCCTGCAGTTTGGGTCTTAGCCATGACAGTCCACTCCAGTGGGTTTCCCTAACTTTTGACCCTATAGATCAGGAAGTTGAGATCTCTGTCCCATTTTCCAGAAGGTTCCTGGGCTCTACATGAAAACTGTTCTTTTCTTCCCTATATTAGCATATCAAGTGGCTTTGTGTAGGATTTACCTTTGTCAGGGTACAGAAGATTCTATTACACTTTTCTCCAGGTCTAATGGGTGAAGTAGGACCTTTATATAACCAGGAGGCTACATGTATTACTTTTATGAAAAAGACAGATGATTTGTTAAGTCCTTCTTGACCAAAACCCTCAAGAATCAATTCTTGACATTTATACACCACCAACTTTACACACATTCATTATGTTAAATTAATTAATCAATTAATGTACTTATTTCAATGCCCTCCTAAAAAATGGACCCACTTTTTATGCACTAGAATTACCCAGTTAGGCCAAGATGAAAGATTAAAACTAGAACCATGTTTAATTGAGGAGAATACACAAACTGCACAGTTCAGTCATACTGAGCCACCCCCTTGAATGACCAGGCTTTCTCTTTCCTCAGGCTTTTATGCATGCTGCCCAATTTGTCTCAGACACTTTTCCTCTCTCTTCTTTTGGCCTGATTTTATCCCATTCACTCAAAGATCTCAGCAGGACATCACCTCCTTCCCTGGAGGTAGGGAACATGACTTTTTGCAGTTGGATCTCTATTGCCTTGCATATTACCTGACACATGTTGAGTGAGTTAATAGTCTGCAAACTGGCAATCAGATTTCCCCAAGTGACCCCAGTTGTGTCAACACCAAATTAAACTCTCTCATCTTCCTCAAAACTAATCTCCGTCTACACTTCCTAACCAAGAAGACACAGTATTCGCCTTGTTTCTCTGAACCAAAACTTTCTAATCATCTTTGGCATATGACTCCCCTTCATCTCTTATTCCAGTTACTTGAAAATGTTTTATTCTTCCTTTATAATGTCTTTTGGATTCTGTCTTACTCTATTCTGACTATGCCATTATGCCCTTGTGATCTAATATATAAATTACTGCAATCATCTTTAAATGGTCATCCAGGTTTAAGACTCCACCAATATTCCAAATGATTCTAAATATCACTGCTACACTAATTTTCCTAAAATACCACTTTCATTATGTCACTCATTTATCTACTAAATCAGGAGAAAATGCCCCTATCATTTTAAGGACCTTCATTATTGTACTCATACAAGTCTCCAAATTACTTTTCATTTACACCATCAGTCTAGTGAAAGAAATTTGCTCACCGTTCCAACACACAGAGCAACCAGTCTCACTTTCCCCCCAATATTATAATATGGAGTAACTACTACATATTTACTCTATATTGTAACATGTGTAATGGTTACTCTGTCTTGCAATATATATAGCATATGAGACATTATCCAAGGCTAAGCTCAAGTGCAGTGCCTCCATAAAAAACATCTCTTGTTAAATCATTTGAATCTCTTGGTTATCTCAACACATCTATCAAAAGACTCATTTTCTACAGCAATTTTTCTGCATTTCATCATAGATTGTCCTTATGCCTTTCTGATTACTACATGTGATCTAAGCATGGCTTCTTGATATATACCATCTTGTTATCACTAGTGTGATATTGCACAGAGGTATTCCAAATACTCTTGGAACTATATTATTAATTCAGTAAATATTCATCAAGTAATTGCTATATACCAAGCAGAAAATGAAACTTACGTTCTAATAGTGAATATTAAAAACACAAAAGAAAACAAATAACATTTCAGGAAGTGGTAAGGATTAATAATACATTCACATTAAATCATATGGCCTTGCAAGTAAAATAGAAGCCTCTTGAACTTACGTGTTATACTTGACAATTATTACCTCCTCCTGCCCCCAAACCAGCCTCTTCTTTCATTGCTTTTAAGGCATGGATTTGTTTCTTATTTGTGCAAATAAACTTTGGTGAGAACTAATGTCTTCAAACCAGAAAGAGACTAAAATATTATTTTTAAGAAATAATTAAACCTATGCCAAAATTACATTTTTTTTTAAAAAAAAAGCTCTGGCATGCTACTCTGCCAGAATAGAAATAGACTTTGGACCCAATTCAGTTTCTAGTAAATTAATGTCCAAAAGTACACAGGAGCAAATGTTCACGTTTGCAATCTCAGCAAAGAAGTCAGAGTGCATATGGACCCCAGAGCTTCATCTTTCTCTCCCCTGCAGAAAGTTATCTCTTCCATGGTCTTTCTGTAAGGTCTACCAACCATGATCTCTATGATGCTTCCTAATCCATTCTTTCACATAATTCTGTGTACATGAACTAGGAGTTTACAGTTTTATTGTTTTTCCTAAGGGATATAACAACCCCTTTCTAGATAGTGAAAGGAAGACATTTTTGGAAGCTGCCCATTGCCTTCACTAGCAGAAAGAGGTGGACAAGGAGTCCGGAGGGCTGGTCAACCTTGAGGCTCTGGCAAAGGTCAGAGCAATACACCCACCATCTGGTGGAGGCAAAGGGAGCTGAATCAACTTCCACCTTTTATTCTTATGTAAATCCTTACTGATAGGCTATCACCAAGCTATTACTGGAATTGCCTGCCTAAGGGCTATGGGTGTATCCCAGACCTGAATAAAAAGGATGGCAAAGCCAGAGCAAAGCCAGTCCTCTCTTGGGCTTCTGCCTGGCCCCCAATTTCCAAATTAGTATTTTCTTGTCTTGTCTCTTTCATTTGTGTGCGGCCTCCTGTAGAAGCTGAACCCTGAACCACAAAGGATGTGGGGGACACATGCAAAACATGCTTTGCCTCCATAAAGAGCTGCTGTGGGATAGTCACTGAACTATTGACATTGGTCGGAAGAGTCAGAGTGTGTGTATGTGTGTGTATATTTGCATTTCACCACATCTTACTAGGTCATGACTCTGTGCCAGGCATTGTGCTCAGCTCTGAGGATGGTGATATTAACTGTTAGGATTCCTGCTCCAGAGGAGGTTGCAGTCTAGTGAGGATGACAAAATCCTAATGATTGACTATGTGTTGGTGTTGGCTAACATGTGCACTCTTTGAGATAGTTTCACTTTCAAAGAATTTTAGAGCTAAAGAAACCTCAGTACCACAGATTCCAACCCAAGGGAGAGAAAGGAGGTCCCATGTCCAGTCTGTTCCTAAAGGGCAGCTGGATCCTGGCTCTCCTGAGAATGGAAGAGCTCCTGCTGCTCCTGCTTCCTCATTCAGCTATTTGCTAAATGGCCCATTGGTTTCCTCAGATCAGGTGGTTTGCACAATCAGCAAATCAATGTAAATGTATGAAACAGGCTTTAAAATGTATTAAAATGGTGACACAAAATTATGTTTTGTTAATATCTTTTCAAAATATGATGATAAATATTGTTGTTTGATATATAAGATGTGTTACAAGATCTGTTATTCCTGCCCACTTTCCTGATTTCTTCCATTGTTATGAGTTCAGCAACTTATTAAATTAACTTCGGGGTTTAGTTCACACTGAACCATCAACAAATTCTGTGACAGAGGGAAAGACATAGGAGTGGTTGTATATAAAACTACTGTTGGGTAAAACAAGTGGTTGTTTTGGTCATAAAAAATGCACACTCTTCTAGTGAAATGTCATATATATAAATATATATATATATATATATATATATATATATATATATATATATATATATATATAATATTTGGGGGTTTTGTTCTTTCATAATACACAAAACTATCCAAAATGTTGTTTGCATGTGAGTGACTCTGATATATGTGCATATGCATATTGTGTATAATTTCAAGTCCAACTTTACAAGTTCAGTAAGAATTTGTATTATGTTTTATAGGAAATCCAAGACTAAATTGACCCATTTTTAATAAGATAACTATTGTAATACTGTACTCAATTTATTAATGCAATTTTGCTAATGCTTCCTTTCAGAAAACAATGCTTTCTGATAACTTCTATGCTTAGCTTTTAATGGAAACTATTGGGGTGACATCAGTTAATAAAATTATGTAGGTTTCGGATGTATAATTCCATAATACATCATCTGGATACTGTATTTATTCACTCACCACCCCAAGTCAATTCTCCTTCCATCACCACTTATGCTTACCTTTTAATGAAGAATCTTTTTACATGATTGTTTCAAATTTTAGCTACTTAGCCTTTTATTTGCAACACTCTAAAAGAGCCACACAACAGTAAATGTGTGTGTAGTAGTAATCATATCAGAGAAGACAGAACAAAATTGTAAAGCAAAAGAGAAATATCACTTATTCAGGAAATACTAAATATTTTCTTAACTGATAGTAGAGATTTCCCAAAAAATGGCACTTTAAGGAAGAATTATATATTCCAAAGGATGTTTTTAGAGCATAAACTAAAACAACAGAAACTAGTTTACTATCCCATTAATTCAAATCAAGCATCTTGTAAAATATCCAGATAACTGGGGTAATTTAAAGGAACGTCTTTTAATTACTTGGGAAATTGCCTCAATCTTCCACCTCAATCTTCTATTTCACTCTGCAGATTAAACAGTTCTTTAAAAAAAAAAAAATAGAACTCTTTCCTCCTATCACTCCTTTTGGGTCATTGTCAGTTCCCTGTGGAGTCATAAGATTAAAGGTGTCTAGGATGTGCAAGGAGAGCCCAATATTAAATAAATCTGATTTCCAGATGACTTCCTGTTTTAATCAGGTAATTACCATATCAAACCTTCCTGTCTGTTTCTCCAAGCTATGAAAAAATGGAGTCCTGAATAGTTTCCATGGTAACTCCTACATGTCTTTACATTTTTTCAATATAATGAAGTTTGCTTACACACTAACAGCAAAACTATTAGTAAAACATGTATTTTTACTGTTATCAATTTTAAGTTAAAATGCCTCCATTTATAAAATCCTTAAAACATGTGCTCCCAACGTTTCCATTCTGTTCATTGGGACAGAGCAGCAGTCATTTTGAGGCCACGGGCACATCTGTAAGCACATAGGCCACATGATTATAAGTCTGTTCTTCAGAAAGTAATATTTGAAGAGTAACAAAAATCATAGTTTATCTGACCTGCATATAAAACCATTGAAGTATGCTACATTTATCATATTAAAAATGCATCATTAAAATTTAAAAGCAGGTGCAGTTGCTCAATAAGCTAATGGTATAGTCTGAAGACTCCAGTCAAGATTGTATTGTTGAATTCCCAGTTGAATAAAGGAGAAAGGGGCGGGGGTGGGGGGTGGGGGGTGGGGAGAGGGATGTGAATGACCTTGTACCAAGGTGGCAGGGCCCTAAGATACTGTGCTGTAGGCTGTGGCTGAGCTCCACTCTGAGGATCTTTACTGCACTGCATTCTGACGGCTGAGAATGAAAGTGGCCTCTAAACAGATGAGCTTGAAATCGCTTCACCTCAGAGCCGAAACCTCTGTGTCTCTGCGAGCATGTGAATGCGAGCGCATCATTGTATTTATAGGGTGAATTTATGGGCTGTTTGCCGCGTGCACCAATGACTCTATGCTTGTCAGAGAACATGTTGTAGAAAATGGCATAAAGAAATTTAATGAGAAAAAAAAAAAAAACTGGTGGAAAAAGATTTAACTTTCGTAAGAGTCATGTCAGTCTATAAACTATTAAATGATCACCTTTATTACTGGGTGGTTTATTCACCTCACATCATCTTGGGAAGAGCTAGACAAGATTCCTGAAATCTATTAATTAGTTTCTTCTAGCAAATATTAACTCAGCAAAATTCTATTCTTTCATTAAATATGTTTAGAATTTTAAATTGAAATATCTAAATCTGTACATTTATTTCCTGGTTAGATAAAACTAACTTGCAGAATCTTTATATATATATATATATATATATATATATATATATATATATATATATATATATATATATATATATAATTTAATGTCAAACTTGTTTAATTGGTTTTTATAATTTTTAAATGAATTGTGCACACCTAAATTTATTATAGCTAACATAACTATTCATTGGTAGCAAGAACAACACAAAATAATAATAAATATAATTTTCACCTAAAATCTTTCATGGAGAGATGACCACAGAGTAGAAATTAAAAGGAGAGAGATAGCCAAAACCAGTTTGGCTCAGTGGATAGAGCGTCGGTCTGTGGACTGAAGGGTCCCAGGTTTGATTCCGGTCAAGGGCATGTACATTGGTTGTGGGCAAATCCCCAGTGGGAGATGTGCAGGAGGCAGCTGGTTGATGTATCTCTCTCATCGATGTTTCTAGTTCTTTATCCCTCTCCCTTCCTCTCTGTGAAAAATCATTTGCCTTTTCCCTCCTTGGGACATAGTTTTCTAGGTGGTGGCTATGACATAAAATAGCTGATAGGTCTGTGTGGGGTTTTTTGGGGTGACACTTTCCTTAAGATACATTTTAAACATATTATAGGAAAATATTCATCATTCCTCCATCTCTAATATAAATATGGAATGTAAGTCCAATTTATGAACTATAGAGAAGTAGATCTACTTACATATTTTTTATCAGAAAGAATCCCATTAGCTTTTGGCGACTATCTTCAATTATTAAAAATTAGAGGCTCAATGCATGAAATTCGTGCAAGAGTAGGCCTTCCTTCCCCTGCTGCCAGCACGGGCTTCCCTCTGGCAGCCTGGACCCAGGCTTCCCTTGCAGCCCTGGCTTCATCCAGAAGGGTGTCTGGAAGGATGTCCAGTCTAATTAGCATATTATGCTTTTATGATTATAGATAAGAACACCACATCAAATGTTTGTTAAATTACTATGTCATCAAACTGTCAGAAATAGTATTTATTACTTTTGGATAAATCAGTCTACATTTAGAGTCTAGAACACTGCGATAGTATTTCAGGGGCGAAAGCCTTAAAAATCTAAAATCTTAAACATTGTTTAAAGTAAGCCTTTTATTTTTCCAGGTGAACTAACAGTTTCCTTGGTCTGTTGTTTTTGCTTGTAGTGGTTTAGGAACTGCTTCTCTTTCTTCTCATATATGAGATTGTCTTGATCTCTTTACATTCCTCACCAGGTTATTCTCTGTAAGTAATTATTCACTTACCTTTATAAGCTGATCAATAACCCACTATGAGATAATTTACAGGTCTTGTGAAATATCTATCTATGTGTAGACTTTAATGTAATAGATTTAAGATATATGCAGCTTGAAAAATAATCTTCAGCAGTTGCATTTTATATTAAATGTTAGCTATGCTTGCTGTCTAACAGTGAACACTCCAACATCAACCATAACACCATTTTTACTTCCACCAATTTTGTATCTGTCTTTACACGCATAGCAAAAAGCATGATATCCCCCCATTTGCACCCTCAAATAATTGTGTAGACTTCATGAAATAAATATTCGTAGTTTTTTAGAAAAGGCAAATGTATTATCAAATGTGAAAAGTTAGAAAGTGATTGATTGTTTTTTCCATTGACATATATTTGTTGGTTGCTGTACTTTGTTAGTAAGAATTAAGTTCTTAAAGACTTTCTGTGGCCAGTGTTACTTGGTTGGTAGAGTATTGGCCTATGCACCAGAGGGTCACAGGTTCAATTCCCAGTCAAGGGTATGCACCTGGGTTGCAGGGTTGATTCCCACCCCTGGTTGTGGGGCATGCCAGTGGAAACTGATGGATGTGTCTTACATTGACATTTCTCTTTCTTTCTATCCTTCGCCCCCCTCCATTCTACTCACTGGGAAAATTGATGAAAAAAAATATCCTCACTCTGTGGTGAGGATTTAAAAAAGCAAAACAAAAAAATTAATAATAATTTATGACTACTAATCTTGCTCACTTAGGCAAATTATTTAATCAAAATAAGACAAGATTTTCACAAAAGGAAGATGGGCTGAATGAACAAAACATGCATCCATTCATTTACTTTGCCTGCTAGTTTACTTAATAAACTCTTTTTTTTTTTAAATTTATTGATTTCAGAGAAGAGAGAGGGAGAGACAGATAAAATCATCAATGATGAGAGAGAATCACTGACTGGTTGCCTCCTGCACACCCCCTACGGGGGATCGAGTCTGCAACCTAGGCATGTGCCCTTGGCCAGAATTAAACCTGGGACCCTTTAGTCCACAGGCTGATGTTCTATTTACTGAGCAAAACCAGCTAGGGCTTATTCTGCATTTTCTATGTGCCTGGATTATGTATGACAGCAAAAGAAACCATCAACAAAACAACAAGAAAACCCACTGCATGGGAGAACATATTGGCAATATTATCTCCAATAAAGGTTTAATCTCCAAAATTTATAGGGAACTCATACAACTTAACAAAAGGAAGATAAACAACCCAATCAAAAAATGGGCAATGGACTTAAATAGATACTTTTTGAGAGATGATACAAGGAAGGCCAAGAGGCATATGAAAACATGCTCAAAGGCACTAATCATCTGAGAGATGCAAATCAAAACAACAATGAAGTACCATCTCACACCTGTCAGAATGGCTATCATCAACAAATCAACAAATGACAAGTGCTGGAGAGGATGCAGAGAAAAAAGAACCCCGTGCACTGCTGGTGGGAATGCAGACTGGTGTAGCCACTGTGGAGAACAGTATGGAGTTTCCTAAAACTAAAAATGGAACTCTCATTTGACCCAGTGATCCCATTTCTAGGAATATATCCCAAGAAACCAGAAACACCAATCAGAAAGGACATATGCACCCCTATGTTCATAGCAGCACAATTTACCATAGCTAAGATTTAGAAACAGCCTAAGTGCCTATCAGTAGAGGAGTGGATTAAAAAACTGTACATCTACACAATGAAATACTATGCTGCTGTAAAAAGGAAGGAACTAGTACCATTTGCAACAGCATGGATGAACCTGGAGAGTAACACGCTAAGTGAAATAACTCAGTCAGAGAAAGATAAAAATCACATTACCTCACTCAATTGTGAAATATAATGAACAACATAAGCTGATGAACAAAAACAGATCCAGAGACAGAGAAGCATCAATCAGACCATCAAACCTCAGATGGAAGATAGGGAAGGGTAACGATGAGGGGGAGGGGTCAATCAAAGGACTTGTATGTATGCATATAAGCAGAACCAATGCATATAGACATCAGGGGGAGTGAGAGCATGAGCAGGGTTGTGGCTGGTAAAGAGGGGATAAAAACACATATGTAATACCTTAATAAATAAAGAAAAAAATTTTTTAAAAGCTGTGCTACATTTGTACAATGGAATACTAAGCAGCTGTAAAAAAGAATGATCTCTTATCCTTTGAGACAGTATGGATGGACCTGGACACTATTATGCTAAGTGAAAAAATCCAATCAGAGAAAGATAAATATCACATGATCTCACTTATTTGTGGAATCTAATGAACAAAATGAATTGATTCACAAAATAAGACCCGAGGCATGAAATAGATTGACATATCTCAGGGGTTGGGGGTGTCAAGAGAAGGGGAGAGAAGAGAAGAGATAAAACAAAGAACTTATATACTTATTAGAGGCCTGGTACATGAAATTCGTGCATGGGGGGAGGGAGGGTTCCTCAGCCTGCCTACACCCTCTCTAATCCAGGACCCCTGTGGGGATGTCTGATTGCTGGGATTGGGCCTAAACTGACAGTAGGACATCCTTCTCGCAGTCTGGCACCGCTGGCTCCTAACCACTCACCTGCCTGCCTGCATGATCACCCCTAACCACTCTGCCTGCAATCCTGGTCATCCCTAATTGCTCTCCCCTGCCAGCCTGGTGCCCCCTAACTGCTTCTTCCTTGGCCCCTGACACTGTGGCTTTGTTCAGAAAGACATTGGAAGGATGTCTGGAAGATGTCTGGTCTAATTAGCATATTACCCTTTTATTAGTATAGATATGCTTATATGCATAGTCCATGGACACAGACAATAGGGTGGTGAAGGCCTGAGGGCGAGGGATAGGTGCTGGAGTGGGGAGGGAAAGGGAATGAAATACTGTAATACTGTCAACAATAAATATATGCATTTAAAATTAAAAACAACAACACACACACACAATAGATTACGGATGTGAAGGATGCTTGGAAGCATATACTAATAACTATTATCCAGGTATCAGAGATTTCTGTCTTAAGTAATAACTTGAAATCCTAGAGATGACTAGAAAGTATTCAAAGAGGGAGGGAAAGATTTCCAAGGGGGAGCTTATGGGAAGGTATAGAGATTAGAGAGATCATGGGAAATTCAGAAACTAAAAGGAGTTAAATTTAAAGGAACATCAGGGACCCATAGTAAGTGAGCACATTTTTGAGCAATTAATGTGTGCCAGGCACTTCTGATTTTTCCCACTTAATTTTTGAAACAATGTCATGAGGGATACGACTGCTCTCTATATCTGCAGTGGAGGAAACTGAAGAACATAAAGGTTGAATCACACCTGTGGTAAGACTCCTGGAAAATACATAATTTATTTTGAATGTCTGTCAGAAAGATTCCTTTAACAGCAAAAAGGGGAGTGGATCAGAGGAATGTAAGACTGAATGCTGGGAGACAAATTAAGAGATAATTGCATTAGAGCAGACAATATTTGATGAGGACTTAAACTAAGGCCATGGGGCTTATGTAATGCGAGAAGAAAACAGATGTGGGAGATATCTCAAAAATAGAGCCATAGGCTGAAACCGGTTTGGCTCAGTGGATAGGGCGTCGGCCTGTGGACTGAAAGGTCCCTGGTTTGATTCCAGTCAAGGGCATGTACCTTGGTTGTGGGCACATTCCCAGTAGGAGGTGTGAAAGAGGCAGCTGATCGATGATTCTCATTGATGTTTCTAACTCTATTCTCTCTCTCTTCCTCTCTGTAAAAAAATCAATAAAATATATATTTAAAAATAAAATAGAGCCATAGGATACAGTCATGGAGGAAAAACAAAATGTGGAAAATTAGGACACAAGATGGTCACCACAAGATGGCCAGGAGGGGAGGGCAGTTGTGGGCAATAAGACCTGCAGGGGAGGGCAGTTGGGGGTGACCAGGCTGTCAAGGGAGGGCAGTTGTGGGCAACCAGGCCATCAGGGGAGGGCAGTTGGGGGCTATTGGGCCTTCAGGGGAGCAGTTAGAGGGTGGTCAGGCTGACAAGCAGAGGCAGTTAGGTACAATCAGGCAGGCAGGCAGGCGAGTGTTTGGGAGCCAGTAGTCCTGGATTGTGAGAGGGATGTCCAACTGCCCGTTTAGTATCGGGCCTAAATGGGTCCCAGATTGAAGAGGGTGCAGGCTGGGTTGAGGGACACACACCACCACCACCCCCTCCCAATCCTGTGCACAAATTTCATGCACCAGGCATCTAATACTTAAAATGAAAAGGAACAAGGTTATAAGAAAAGATACGAGGACCCCTTTAGAATATGACAAGGGTCACCTAAGGGGCATGAAGTTTGAAATGTCCAGGAAAGCTAGCCTGGAGCTGCAGATGAGGGAGTTATGAGCAGAAGTGAAGCTCTTTTTTTTGATGAGAGGGGATGAAATCTTTGAAGAGAGTGTATCACATTGCAAGTCAAGAAAATCAAATATAGAAGCCTGGAGAACATCAGCATTGAAGGGGTAGACAAGCAAATCAGAAAAATGACAAAGGAGACAGGAGGAGAGGCAGGAGAAATTATTCTAATTGATGCTAAGCAAGAACGAAATTTCAAATTAAAATGGAAAGATATCATCAAATATCATAGATGGGCTCCAAAAAGAGTCTTTCAGGCTTGGGGATTTCAAAGTCATTGATAAACTTTTGTGTCCTATATAGGGCCAGATTTCTCCATGTAGGCCCTAGGGGAACATCCCTGCTCTTTATCTGTAAAAACAACTTCCAAAGTCTTGGGCAAGTTGTGGGAGTGGGGGAATTCCTGGATCTGGTTCTACACCTCCCAGTAGCAGGGGACACGTGGGCTGAAGGAAATTTATGAAGACATAAGTAGGGTATGATCAAGGCAAGGTAGTGAAGGGGGAGATGGCAATGAGCTTTGCAGCTGTTAATGGTATTCAACTGAAGATAAATGATTAACCTGCAAAGATCCTAGGCCATGCAGGACTGTGCAAACCCAGATTAAAGTACAAAGCAGCTTTGGGGAAAATGAGTCCAGAGACACTGGTCCTCAGCTGAAGCTGCTTACTCAGTTCTTTATGATCTCTTTAATTCATAATCCTGCAAAATGCCCAATGTGAGAAGAGTCACCCTCATTCAAAGGTGAATGACCACTATAAAAGAACCAGCAAAAATTATGCAAAAATAATTTATGTAAAATAAAAAGGAAATTTTATTACAAATAAAAGTCTTTGGGAGATTATATACCAGCCAATAAAATAAGCCAGGAAACAAATAAATATTTGAAACAATCTTTCATTATTTCAACAATTAAATAGGCAATGAAGGGTAGTGGTTTAACACATGGACTTTCTTCCGGACTGTGAGGGTTCAACCCTAGTTTTGCAGTTTATTGGTTGAGTGAGTTTGCAGATTGTTTATAATCTCTGTTTCAACTTCTTTGTCAAAACAAAGAAGAGAATAATACTATCTACCTCATAGGTTCTTGAAAAAAAAAGAAATTGTGTAATAGAAATGAAGTGCATGGTGCAGTAATTGGTAAATACTACATACAATGTAAATGTGACCACTTACAGCCCAGCTGGTGTGGCTCAGTCAATTGGCTGTGCTCCTAAGCACCAAGAGGTCACTGGTTCAATTCCCATTCAGGGCACATGCCCAGGTTATGGGCTCAATCCCCCGTGGGGGGCAGGCAGGAGGCAGCTGATGGATATTTCTTCTCATCGATGTTTCTATCTCTTCCTCTCCCTCTCCCTTCCTCTCTCTCCAAAATCAATTTTAAAATATATTAAAAAACAAATAAATTAGTAAATGTGAGCACTGTTTTTATCTACTTTGAAATAAAACCCCAAATAAAACATTTTAAAAATTGCATAACAACAGAGAGAGCTTGAAAGTGATGCAACAGAATTTATGGGAAAAAGTAGTAAAAAACCAAACAAACCAAAAATCAAATAAATCATTGCATAAATTATAAGCTAGCATGGCAAATACATAAATATTGGAAATAGGTCTGTGCATTGAGACATTAGAAATTATTTTAAAATATCCAATAATTATTTAGAATTTGTTCAATGTAAAATGTATTTAAGGCTTTTATTTCATGCTCTGTTCATGGGGCTATAGAAAAGTTATATGCTTCAGATCTTTTTACATCCCTTCAAAGCATCAGTTTAAGTGCACAATCTGAGGCTCTTCTTTTCTATGTTAATAAGCTCTTTTTCTGAACCTCCATCACTAAAATGAAGGAAGAGGAGAGCAAATCACAATCAATCAGTGAAGGCACTAAATCATCATATTTTTAGGTCAAAGCTTTTTCTTTTCCATCAATGGCAGCTTATTAATATATTTAATTTTAACTTTACCTTTTCAATAGAGATTTAAGAAATAAACGAAATAAGAAGCTCTCATCTTAGCACCTAAAAGGCATTCCTAAAAGCTAAAGAAAGCACCTCCTGGAGAAACATGATTCCCTTGAATGAAATTTATTTATTATTTTTAAAACATCTCACAATTTGATGTCATGTATTTCATTGATATCTTATTTTGAAAGAATTATTTGTTAATTTGTAAAGTAGGATGATAAAAATTTTAATTGTTCTTTTTGTCTATCTTTATCTCATTTTTATATCTATTTTACCTTCATGTCCATATTTTAATCGTAGAACATTGTTTTATTTGTACTTTTCTATGATATTATAAAGTCAGTCTTAGAAACATACATGAATTTTAAAAGTCGGTTAACTTAGTTTTAATTTTGTATAAAAAATGTGATGCTCTAGCTATCAAGCAATCTTACCTGAAATGTGCATAATGGAAAACTATATAAAACAAAAATATCTTAATTTTGAAAACAGATGATTATTATTTTCCAACAATGTGACATACTCTGCTTCTCAATGTATATATGCTTGAAATTAAAAAGAAAAACTGAAAGGTTGACACAATTTTTGTCAAAAATATCTTTGAAAAACTTTGGGTATGTTTTTCTAGCACCCACAAGAAAATTGACTGCTTTTCTATAAATCATACTAAGAACCACATAAATTAAGTTAAACATGTTACCCGATTTTCAATGTAATTTTTTAAAGGATACAAGACACAATCAAACTCTTCAACATCATGTGAATTCATAAACAGCATTGAGTGTAAATACTCGTTGTAGGTGAGTTGGGTTCCAGGTAAAGAAAAGTTATATATTTAAACAAGGTCAATCATCAATGAAGACTTTCTGAACAAGCTGAGTTTGTTGGAGCTCTCTGAACAAAAGACAGGAAATAAATTCCTGGCTTCCTTTGAGCTGGTATTTGGATCAATGTAAGCAGGTGAGATCACCCAGCCAGAGTGTGAATTGAGGTCAAAGCGAGAAGTGTGAATTGAGAAGTAAAGGGGTCCATGGAACTTCCCAGGGGAGAGACATCTTTAAACATCAATGACAGAGATGCTAAAGAAACTAAAGAGGAGTAACTAGAGAAATGCCCGACTTGAAGGGAAATGAGTGGAGCAAAGAAGCATCTGGAGCAAAGGGAAAACAGATACTTAGAAAGGAGCAAGTGTTCAACCTGTGCTACCTTCAAAGTCAGAAATGTGCTTGCTGTGGAATAACGTGGAGCACGCAGGTCATCTTTACCAGGGGAAGCAGTTAGTGACATCAAACTCCCTATTTCAAGGTGATTGGCACTAATAATTTTTGCTGAGCAAAGTGGGAAATAGACAAAACTATTATAGAACAGTCTCTCTTAGCTGTGAATGGAAGGGGTTAACCATGAATGGAAATAGGTCCCATAATTTTGAGGTAAACATAGGGTCACAGTGATGGTAATAAAATATTATGTTTAAAATCCTCAAAGTCTTTCCAACATTTTAAGGAGTCCCTGAACATGTATCATTTGCCATCAAAACCGTGTCCTTGGGCTCCATCAAGGGTTAGCACAGCGCTCTCAGCTCTGACAGCCCCAGTTTCCTCTCCTGCTGTGGCTGCTGTTGCTATTGCTGCTGTGTTACACCACTGTTTTATTTATTTTTAATGTATAACACTACTTAGGTCACTGACTCCTCTCTTCCTCCCTTCTGATGTGTGCTATCTTCTTCCATATCTTTCATTTCTGCTTTAACAGCATCTCTCTCTAATGGAGAAAACACTTTCCCCCCCTCATTTGTTCTGTCTTTATTGCATGGACAGAGTAGCTGGGAATTTTTTCTGAAACTAGTGTTATGTTACGTTGAACATTCTATTGTCTCAGGCCTTGAGCAGATGGTAGAGCTAATAACGGAACCACAAAATAATCTGAGCAGCACACATAGAATCAGTACGGAGGGAGCAGAGAAATGTAGATAAGCAAATTAGAGCTAATCTCATGGCTTTTGGAGCACAGAATGAGAAGCCGTTTGGAAATGCATGGGGATAGATGGATTAAGAACGTTTATGCTTTTCTTAGATTCTGTTTTTGGCTCTCTCTCTCTCTCTCTCTCTCTCTCTCTCTCTCTCTCTCTCTCTCTCTCTTCGTGTGTGTGTGTGTGTGTGTGTGTGTGTGTGTGTGTGTGTGTGTGTTTTGAGTGTTTATTGCTTTGGAAGAATTAGGAAAAATAGATTTTTCTCAGTAAACCCCTGCATCACCTAACACATTGCAGTGGATAGGCATTCAATACATGTTTGGAGACTAATTTACCCTAAAAGACCCAAATATTCTATTGACTGAATGAGCAAATTAAAGTGCAATAATTAAATATCCAGTCAATAAAGTTATTCCAAGTAAACCAAAGCTTAGAAGTCTCAACATTTCAGAAGAATTTCAGAATTGCTGCTTGATAGGCTAAGACAACATTAGTTCATTCTCATTAAAATACTTAAATTAAATCTTGTTAGTTTTTTAATCAACATGAAATTAAATGCTTACTTTTCAAAATTTGTAGTAATTATTCACTAAAGAAAATTAACGGTTTCATTATTTATCATTAGTGGCCCATTTATATAATGTGACTGGTTGACATGTTGTGTTTTCATCTTTGAAAAATTAACAATGAATTAGATTTATTTCAAGCACCAGGCCCTTATATTTATATATGAAGTAGTCCATAGAATCTATTTCATGTTATTCTTTCTGAATATAATCTTAAATGAACATTACTTAGCACTTTCTTCCTAAAACCTTTTTATGTTCTTTGAAAATTCATATCCAGATGATTTATTATTTGCTGATTAAAAATGAAGAAGACCATAAGTTTATTAATTGTTAGATTTATATCTGTGCCCTGAAAGTAAGTGAATCTAATGTAAATTCTTTGTCATATGTAAATGTAAAGTAGATTTATATAATCTAACACATTTACCAAGGAAATTTAATGGTATGCACTAAAAATTATTTTCCAGTACACATAACATAAAATTTGCATTGTAAACCAAGGACTATCTGTAACTCACATATACACTAGAACAGCTGTAGCATGCAAGCCACTTTAATCCTACAAGTACCCATAAAGAACTTTAGAATAGGGAGAAGCCATGTGGTTTGCTTGAATGAAAAGTATTAACGTTAAACCACAAAACCAAATCAAATTCAATCACAAACAAACCTAAAAATCTAGAATCCCTAATAGTCACCAAAGATGTACCAAATTCAAATACTACATGACTGCACAGATACTCTGGATCATAGAAAATGGTTGTCACTCTCATATTATATCACATGAGGTTCAATGTTGTCAAAAATTTACTTGTAATGTTCACACTTTCTCTTGCTTTGCTTTAATTTTGGTTGTATCTACTTTAGAAAAAAACAGAGGTGATCTTTCACTTATCTAATATGATACCTATTTTATGTAGAGCAAGTAATTTCATACTCTGTGAAAATTAAAATGTGGTACGAGACTTTTAGTCAAAATCAAGATCTATTGTTCGGAGACACTGAAATAATGCTCTATATCTTTATGGTCATCCAGCCAAAGGGTAGTTTGGTTTCATAGATAACTATGTTAATGATTATTTTTAATTTTCCTATTATTAGTGTAGGTTTATATTTAGAAGAGTTAGTGAATAAAATAATTACCCATCTCAAGTAAAGAGCTTGTCTTTCTAACTGTCCTACATAAAATCTTTAGACAGAAAAAAAAAAAATCAAAGTCTTGTATAACAAATGAATTAGTTGTAAAATTAATTGGGCCATGTTTCCACTTTTAAAAATGAAGTTACATTTTAGTGAGTCTGTGAAAACTTTTACCAAAAAAGAAATCCATAACTAACCTGAGTATACTAATAAAATTGGCTCCCTGCAATTTTTAGGTATATTTTCTGCATCTTATCTAAGATGTTTAACATATATGATAAAGCAAAATCAAGAAAAGTTATTAAAAATAATTGTGAACTATTTTATGATTCCCTACAGATATGAAATATCACTGATTTGTTTACAGTATTAGTGCTTTTTTCATTAACTTTTACATTAGAAGGCTCAATTTCCAGAAATTTCACATTAAGAAATATTTTAGTTCTTATTAATACTAAATCCATAACAAAAGTGTAAGAAAATATGCTTTGTATCCAAATTGGATGACATTTTTTCACTTATTTTTAAATCTTGCTTTAATATTTGCTTCACAGCACTAGAGGCATTAACTGAGGCAATGCAGAAGAATTTGGCAGCGCCTTCTACAAGGTGTGTGTGTGTGTGTGTGTGTGTGTGTGTGTTTTCTAAAAATGGAATCAGAATGCCTTTCTTGTGCCCTTTAATGAAGTAAATATACATCATAGTTGTTTTTATAGTGAGCTTCATGGTGCTGAGAATTAGAATGCTGACTTTAGATATAAAGATCAAGGTTATGGTACAAAGAGTCAGAACTGTTATAAAAAAAAAAGGATAAAGGAAGGGGGAAAGGGAGGGAGGGGAGAATAATTTATTTCTTGCCAAAATATCTATATTTTTCTTACATGGCTACATGCTTTAATTTTCCTCTCTCACATTTATTCTCCTCTGTGGTTTCTATGAGATGTCCTCAAAAGCAGCACTTTCCTAACCATTTCCTCCACCAGCACATGCCCTGAAAATGTGAGGTCTGGAATACTTTAACACTCCCACATACACAAATATAGAAAATAAATAAATCACTATTTTTACAAAGAGTGCAACAAATCATAAATATTTACTGGGAGTGAGCAGAGCTTTAAAATGAAAGTGTGGCTGTGAAATTGAGGTCTAGCTGAGTTGTATTCTAACGTTAGTACTTAATTGCTGGGAGACTGTGACCAAGTTTATCATTCCCACCACTGCTGTTTGGCACGATCTCTGTCTTCTTAATTTAATTCCTGTTTTAACTAAGGTTAAAGCCTGGCTCCAAGTAACTATTTGTTAAATGTATTAATGTATAATCATACTCCAAAGTTATAATCCAAGTAAGAAAATAGGTGCTATGACAGATACAATTAAAATTATGGCTAATGTTTTTTAAATGAAAGAATCAGATATTTTTGAGGCAAAATGGCATTGGACAGTTGATAAGACTGAATCAGAGGTAAGAAGTTTGACTACCTTCTTAGGTAATTGAGTGTACTTATTAGATGGTGTCTTCACTTCATCTTTATCTGTTACTTTATCAGGAGTACCAGACAAGGGCAGTGAATCAGGAGAGGGGAAAGGTCCAAAAGGAAATGCTTTTTTGGTCAGCTTAAACAGGAATTGCTCAAACTGTAAGAACTTTCTCCAAGAACTAAATAGATTACAATTTCGGCTAGTTTGCATCTAAAGGAAGAAATGAGGAAGAATTAATCCACTTGCTCTGAGTCAAAAGTGTGTCCAAGGTCCATGAATTCTCTTGAACTTCTAACTTTGGCTTGCAACCCTGAGCAGGACAAACATCCTTTCAGCCCTTGTTAATAGGGAAGCCCTAGAGTCCCTGCAAGGGGCATACATCCCTGGTTTGGAAGTTGTGCAGGAGGTGTTGCATTGAGATTATGTAGCCATGAGGATGATACAGTCAGAATTATTGAGTGGAGTGACCGGACAGTTGTTCTGGTGCTCATCTAAATTTTTATGACACCGAAATCTAACCTGGGGGATTATACCACTGAGATTATTTTAGGACTTGTTTGCTATTGCTGCAGCATGATCTAGCTTATCCAGACCCATGGTCGGCAAACTGTGGTTTACGAGCCACATGGGGCTCTTTGGTCCCTTGAGTGTGGCTCTTCCACAAAATACCACAGCCTGGGCGAATCTATTTTGAAGAAGTGGCATTAGAAGAAGTTTAAATTTAAAAAAATTTGGCTCTCAAAAGAAATTTCAATCCTTGTACTGTTGATATTTGGCTCTGTTGACTAATGAGTTTGCCGACCACTGATGCAGACTAACACAGAAATTGCATGGGAAGCAGAGTGTTCCAATAACAAAAAATTAAAAATGTGTTGTTGGCTTAGCAATTGAGCAGGCGCAGTAAAGGAACAGATATTGGGATTTGGAAAAATGGCAATCCATATTTTGCACAAACAAAATATTTGGTAAAACTGTTGTTTTCTATGATTTAGAAAGTAACATGTGTTGTTAAGTTTGTAGCATCAGGGAAAGAGTTGGAGAATAGACAGAGTGTGTTTTTTTGTACAAATGGCTGCTTTCAAAGTGACATTAGAAAAAAGAGGTGCATTCAGGAAATAACTATCTATAATAAAGCAGGGATGAAAGTGATCAAGAGATTCTGAAAAAATAAAACCTTTAATTTTTAAATTGATGACTTATTTGAGAATAAAAACAGTAGATTTTGCACAACAAAACCAGAAGTCAGGTTTTGTGACAAATGTCAAAGATCAGACTGAGGAAATGACCTTCACAGTTACTGCTTAAACTGTTTAAACTGATGCAGGGAAAGGATCTGGTTAAGGTGTTAGTTTTACTCTGCAAGCTGACTAACCTCAGAGGAGCCTCATTCCAATTGAGAGACAAGAACGGGGGTGAGAAAGCAGATAAATGAAACAGATCTATAAACTACTGAAAGAATATATCTGTGGTTACTGGCATGTGGAACTAAATGGAATCAATTTTTGAAAGAGTAATACTGCCAAAGAAACTGTGAGCCTGAACTAAAATATTCTGTGATTGAGAGATTTAGGTGATTCTTGAGCCCTCAAGTTCTTGAGCCAGAAGTTGCCTGATAAATATGCTAATTTATTAGGTAGAGCACATCACCAGTACCATTTCTGATGTTCAAGAGGATAATACTGTAGGGAAAACCTCCATCAGGGTGAAGCCAGGAGCCAGGGAGATAAATCGACAAAGCAGATTATTCCAAGAGAAGAGAATTGTGTCTTGATCTGCCCTGAAGACCTTTAATCAGAAGAACTTCAAAGTTGCTGTAAAAAAGAGACTGTTCTCCCATTCTATATTTTATAATCATAATTGTTCATCACTGTTTTTTTTTCTGCCTTGTTTCATCATTGTCTAGTGTGTAAACATTGAGAGAAGGCAGACAACTTATCGTATAGTACCTAGCAAAACTATGTCACCCAAAGATCCCAGACTTCAGTCTCCCAATGTGACTGTATGGAGTTTAAAGATGGAATGTTAGGTGAGAGTTTCACTGCTATAGATCAACTCAATGTCACCTAAGTTCCCTTGGCTACTCCATCGCTGAAACTTTCTAAGGTCACCAATACCCTTCTGGTTCCCAAGTCCGGTAAACTAACTACGTGTCATCATTCAAAAAAAGATGTCTTGGTTTCCTCTCATGTGCTAAGTACTCTTTTAAACAGTCTAGATGGCAAAAATAAAATAAAAAGAGCCAAAGTCCCTGGTTTTCTGGAAGCAAATCCTTATGGGAGTTGCTATAGTTTTTAATATTTGTATCATCATATATATTAAAGAGGTAATATGTAAATTGACCCTCACATAAGATGGCCACTTCTACGTGGTCAAACATGGCCACCACAAGATGGCTATCATGAAATGGTAGTTGTGGGTGATCAGGCCAGCAGGGGAGGGTAGTTAGGGGCAACCAGGCCAGCAGGGAAGGGCAGTTGGGGGCAGGGGGACCAGGCCTGCAGGAGAGGGGGCAGTTGGGGGGACCAGGCCTGTAGGAGAGGGCAGTTGGAGGTTACTGGGCCAGCAGAGAAGGGCAGTTGGGGGCAATAAGGCTGACAGGGAAGCAGTTAAGTGTCAATCAGGCTGGCAGGGGAGTGGTTACGTGGTGATCAGGCTGGTAGGCAGGTGAGCAGTTGGGAGCCAGCAGTCCCAGATTGGAGAGAGTGCAAGGTGGGCTGAGGGACCAACACCCCCAGTGCATGATTATATGCACCAGGCCTCTAGTAGAAATAATAACATTTATGAAAATAATACACCCAAATATACACATGTAAGGATGGATGGATGCAAGTATATAAAAAAACAAACAAACACATTAAGTATTGTGCAGATAAGTAGGATGAGAAGATAGGAGTAACAAGGGGGTCAGGGAAGGCCTCTGCGAGGGGATGATTTATCATATTTTGATACATCATTGACATTTTAACTCAAAATTCCAAGTTTATGACATTGCACTTTTTTTTTTTTTACTTTTTTAATGGAGATTTTCCTCAGGTATCTCCACCTCTACTCTTTTATTCTTTGCATTGTCTGCCTCTGAAATATTTGTGAAACTTGATGTTCTGTTCTTGGCTTGTTTACTTTTCTCCACCCACCACTCCCTAGGCAATTGCATTATTCACTCACTCACTCATTCATTCAGATACACTTTTGAACTATTCTCATATGCCAGGCACTGTGTCAGGCTCTGGGAAAACAATATTTGCTCTCATTGTATTTACAACAATAAAAGATAAAGCTGTTAAAAAATGGTTACATAAATTATTATTTGATTACAATTGTGATAAATGCAGAAAAGGGAAAGTGCAGGATGTTCTGAGAGGATGTTAAAGACATCTAGAGAGGATGAGTAGAGAACAGCCTGTGCAAAGACCCTGTGGCAGAGAGGAGCCACTTCTGGATCAATAATCCATTAAAGGTAAGAATAGAGAATGCCTCTAATTCTTGTTTGTATCTCCAGCACTTGCACAACATTTTTTAAGCAAAGCAAACACTCAAGAAATCTTTCTTAAACAAATATCTTAAATAATTAGTGGTGAGAAAAATTAAAGTCAGTGAGTGTAAAGGCAATTGGAATAACTGAGAAAATAGTAAGGATTACATATAGTAAAATTTACATAATAGAAGTTACTAATAAGATTCTATTAATTCCTTTGTTAGGGCATAATATAATTTAAAAACAAGTCTTAATTTTACAACGAACCCATGTACTTTATAGAACTAAACTAATTCTCAAATTCAAATTCAATTCTCAGGGCTTATAAAAGAAATTATTTTTCTTGCTATCTGAAATGAATGTATGTTAAAAAGAAATATGAGCTGGGTTTACTTATGTAGTACTTCTAATATAAAGTTGGAATTTATAACTTACATTAATTATATAAGCTATAAAACAATAGTTCTGTGCTTTGCTTTTAAAATTCACTTCTACTCCACAGTAGCACAGTGGGGTTTTTGTTTGTTTGTTTGTTTGTTCTTATATTTTGTGAAGGTTATAGGAAAAAAATAAAGAATTTGAGAGTCCTTCATTTTCCAATCTAAGATCTGCTTATTTTACATTGTGCAGTAAATTTTAATTTCAAAATTCTTCTCCATATATTACCTCAGTTAATCCTATCCTTGGAGAAGAATAGTGTATTTATATTCTGTTGTATAGCTGAATGCTTTGTAGATTCAGATTGGGTTATACGTGGTTGCCAAGGTAAATCAATATTGTAACTCTTCTAAATATCTCTTTGAATTCTCAACACTGCCCGGTATTTACTGATATTCCTCTGCAAGCTCCTAGACCTTTACAAAAGTGTCCTAACTTCTGTTCTTGAGAGTAATTTTGTTGCCTCAGTAACTAGAATAATTATTTCTTGATAAATCCCTAAGAATGTTATTTCTTCTTTTAAAAATATTCAGTGGAGCTGAGAACAACTCGATCTGTAAAGACATAGGAAGAGGAATCTGGTTACAGTAAGTTAGGAGTAAATATATAGGAAATAGAGGCAATGAGATTACATTTTTTGTAGGTTTGACCAGAAAGAAAATGAGAAGTTGAAAGAACAAAATAACCAAGAGAAAAATGTGCTAATTATTGGAAGAAGGTCTTAGTGGGTTTAAAGGAATGGGGGGGGGGCGGGGAAGGGCATAGGTGAAGGTGTTAGTCTCAGAGAAGAATGAATGAATAGGGTAAATACCTTGCTTATAGAGGAAAGAAGTAAAAGATGATGCAGTGATATTAGAAAATTGAAAAAGGAAAAATAGGAAAAACATATTGGATGACCTTCATCTTCCCACTTAGGAGGCAATATTATTCATAGAAAAAAATTATAATGTCCCTAATATTAAATACTATATGACCCCCTAATATTAAGCAATAGTTAAAATGTCACTACCTTTATGAAAACTGAACAAAATGTTTTGTTATTTTGCTGTGAGACCAATACCAAACAACACTTTTAGATGTCTTTCTCAGTAAACCTTAAGTGATAATGAGCACAAACTATGAATATAATACAATTAGAGATGAATTACATACTTATGCTATTACCATAGGAAAAAAAAAACATTACAGAAGCCAAGGTTGTGATCAAAGACTTGAGTCTAAATTGAAACTATGCCCAGATCAAATGTGGGACATTCGTAAGGTCATTTTAATGATTATACTAATAGTTAATGTGTTTTTAAATATTACATTTAGGGTAGCTTATTTCCTTTAAAATGGTAAAAATTATTAACATTTACATGATGGGAAAAAATGGACAACAAAGTCTGAACAGTGATGATTATAGGCAGTAATAATATCATTTAAATTAGCATAAATCATTGATTATAAACCTGATTATAAAACATAAAATCTGATTATAAAAAGGCAAAGTAGTTTACCCCATGGTCTTATTTCACATCATAAAAGTGAAAAATTATAATTCTATTGTCTATTCTTTCTATGAAAAGTTAGCTCCTTCAGAAATGTCTTAATGAATAATAAAAGTGACTTGATTTTTCCCACTGCAGTCAACTTTTCTGTCATGCTATTAATGATTAATAATGACTGTGTGCTCAATCGTTTTTTCTTCCTCAGATAAAAGTAGCATTCTAACATAAGACTTTTTTAGTTGTGCAGAGGGTAAAAAGATACTCTTAGCATACAGAAGAGCTGAAATAGAAAGAAAAAAATGTCAATCAACATCTTCATTCTACTCAAAATAGTTAACTTATAATACCTAGGTTTCAGTACATTACTTTATCATGTTCTAGAAGAGATGGCATATTTTTGCATGTATTACATTATCTTTATTGGTATTTTTACATTATAATACAATAGATTTGAACTTAGAGCTAGACATCTTTAATAAGAAAGTACAGTGGCATTCAAGAATCTCTTAGCTGAATAAAAAGTGACAATCATATATTTTAAAATGTAGGAGTTCATGCTTGTATAAATACTTCTCTACATATTTACAAGAACAGCATCCTTTGACAAAGGTCTAAAAATGTCTGTGAAATCCAAACATAATAACATTGTTATTCTGCTATTTATTAACAGAATAGTGCATCCTATAACAATTAGATGTGAATATTGCAAACTGAATTTAATATTAAGCTATCTTTGAAATGCCACTTTGCAGCAGGTTTACAAATGCTTAAAGCACAGCAGGAGATTAACTCCATTTTCAAATATTAAAGCAAAACCTTTCGTTAACCTGATAAATCTTACTGAAAGCAGGGCTCCTTCTCAAGAGAGAATCATTCAGCTATCAGAAGAGAAAATGAAACCTCCCAATAATTGTTATCACATGGTCTGTTTCCACAATGAAATACAAAGATAGAATGAATAGATGATAGATGATAGATAGATGATGATAGATAGATAGATAGATAATAGATAGATAGATAATAGATAGATAGATGATAGATTAGATAGTTTATAGATGATTATGATAGGTAGGGAGAGAGAGAGAGAGAGAGAGAGAGAGAGAGAGAGAGAGAGAGAGAGAGAGAGGTGATAAATGATAGATAGATAGTTGATAGATGATAGGTGATAGATAGGTAGATAGATAGATAAGTAGATGCAGTAGTGATTAGACTTCTGAATTGGTTTCAATGAACATGTGTTTGCATGCATGTTTTTTTGACTGCAGCCCATTTTTATCTTAAAATGGTATTTTATCATTTAATTTGTGCTATGTTTGCATGTTACCAACCATATACATAAGCTTGATGAAGGTCTTATGTTTATTTGCATTCTTCAAGGATGCCCACCTTTTATCGATTTGGTTGTTCTGCATAAGCTGTTACATATATCTATACTCAATATAAACATACCTACAAATTTAATTTTCTGTCTACCTACCTATCTCCTATTCATCCATTTAGCTAATTAATTACTACTTACCTATGTATTCATCATTAATTTTTTCTTCTCTGCAAAGTGAAATTTCAGCTGAGGTGACAGTGTTTAGTTTTTTAATTCATCTCATGAACTGTAAGAGTCAGCCATTAATCATTTTGCACATGTGTCAGAGGCAGACTGTTGTCATGCTGACTGGCAGCCTAATGTGGGCAGTGACAGTGCTCCATGTTAATTAACTCCCTGTGGAGCTGGAAGTCTTTCCTGACCTCTTCCTTCAGAACCATCTATGAGGAGGCTTGAAATAACTACTTCACATGCAAGATCGGAAAAATGGAATAATGGAATAAAATAAAAAATAAAAAAAACAGAATAAACACATTGCCAAAAATTGCTAAATATTTTAAACAAAGAATCATACCTAACTCATTTGAGTTTAAGAGAATTGCTAATATAACATTACTAACCATTAAATGGCACTATTTTTTTTCCCTCTGGTTTTGCTAATCCTTTCCTTTAATTTTTGAGAAATGCCAAGTGTGGACCAATTGAAGAAATTATTTTTAAGTAGATGTTTATTTCTAAGAATTTATAATGAGATGATCAGCTTTATTTCTTAAAACCAAATAGCTCTGTGATATATGGTAACACCTCACCCCTAACTTATCAAATATAGAAAGGCAGATTCACTTCCTACACACAGCTATTTGCTTTCTCTATTTTATGAGCATTGCCACTCTCTTTAAAATTGAGTCTATAAATAATATATAAGTGGAAATCTTTCAGATGTTGCTTGTTTACTTGTATAATGCTAATAATTCAAGATTTATATCTTGTATTTTAACTGAGAGAATCTGATTAAATCATAGAGCTACTGAATATAATTTTTCAATTCTATGGATTTGGCTAAAGAAATTAAAGTTACAGAGATGGAATAGCTTTTCTAGTTGAAATAAAAGGCTATAGTGGAAATGTGAAAGTGGTTTCAGAGAATGATAAACATGATTCTCAATCTTAGTGAAGCCAATTGTCAACTCTATAACATGAATCCAGTTTTTTAACTTTCAAGAGAACGTTCCTTAATCTTCCTTAACCTTCTTTATCTCTAAAACTAGGGTGCAATAATAGATTCCTCATGGAAGACAGCTAAATATCAAACTTGGTAATATTTTAATAGAATATTGAACAGCATTTTCACGTGCTCAGAATTGGCCATTGCTGCTCAAAGTGCAGATGGATAAGGCATTCAAAAGTCTGCTTTCTTAAACAAATCCACTAATGCTGACTAAAGAAAAAGCAGAACAGGTTCTACCACCAGCAGCAGCCATCCAATCCCACATTCTCTGGCTATGTAAGAACAGACTGGAGAGGAGAAATGAGTTTTATTCTGCTTAGGAAAAAGTGTAGTGTTTGAGGTGAGAAGTTTTATTTATTTCAACTCTTTCTCTGAGGGAAATGGGTAGGGTGACCTTAGTTTCCACAACGAGGATTTCAAGACTAGGGCCTTCTAAAATCATGAGTGCTTGCCCAACCAGAATGCCTCAGTTGATTGAGCATTGCCCTGTGCCCCAAAATGTTGCAGATTCAATTCCTGGTCAGGACATATACCTGGGCTGTGGGTTTGGTCCCTAGTTGGGGCACATACTGAAGGCAACTGATCAATATTTCTTTTTTCACATCAGTGTTTCTATCTACTGATCAATATTTTTCACATCTATGTTTCACTCTCCCCCTCTTCTTCTTCTCTCTAAAATCAATAAAAATATATTTAAAAAATAAAATAATGGAATAATGGGAGCTTTTTGGTTGGATGCTCACTAAGCTGAAATATCTGCTGACCCCCTCTGGACCTTAGGAGAGCTTGATAACATCTCCCCAGTTTGGATGGTATAATAATTACTGACAGTGGTCCTCAACCTTTCTAATGCTGCAACCCTTTAATACAGTGCCTCATGTTGTGGTAACCCCCAACCATAAAATTATTTTTGTTGCTACTTCATAACTGTAATTTTGCTATTATGAATTGTAGTATAAATACTTGTGTTTTCTGATGGTCTTAGGCGACCCAGCTAGTGGTTCTCAACCTGTGGAGAGAACCGCTGCTGTAGAGCCTAAGACCATCGGAAAACACAGGTATTTACATTATGGTTAAGAAAATATGGGAGGATATCTTTAGAAAAAAAGATTAAAACACGTGTCAACCGTTCACAATTTATAGACTTTATTTGGATTCTTGATAAAATAAACATATTGCAAATATATGAAATTGTTCAGTCATTTGATGATAGTAAGGTATCATTAGGTGGTTTTTTTTTTTAAGTATGACATGATAATGTGTTTATATTAAAATAAAGAATCATTTTATTTTAGCGCAGTATATTAAAATACTTATGGATAAATTTACATAAATGTGGGACTTGCTTAAACAGAGTATGCAGAGGGGGAAAATAAGTGAGAGAGAGATAGACCTGATAGACTATGACAATAATTGTTGAAGCTTGGTGATGAATATGTAGAGTTCATTATACTATTTTGTTTACTTTTATATGTTTGAATTTTCCATGATAAAAATATTTAATAAATAACTATAAAAATAAATTTAAACAGAAAAAAATTATTTCTGGTCTTATAACAATGACACATAAAATATGTAATAATTAATTAATTAATTAATTCTCTAGTCTCATAAATTATTATTTCAAAAATATTTGAGGGTGGCCAATCCAAAATATTTTATGCTAATTTTGGTAGGCTACGATTCTAATGTATCATATTTTTCTGATTTTTTCCCAATAATCCTTGGTGGCTGTGATGGGATGGTGGTGAGAGAGGTCATTTTTCTATAGCTCTAATGAGATTATTAATATATATTTATTGATAGAAACCATCAATGCATAATAGAGTTAGGTGTATACCAAAGTACATATAGTACATTACTTTTCTATTTTATCTTAACAATACAGTTGCTGATAATGCATTCTAAATTAAAAATAAATTACATAATTATATAATAATTGATTATGTAATTATGAATAATTTTGAATTATATTCAATTACTAAAATTTTTGCCAGAGAAACAGACATTAGATTCAATAGATTTAATCTAAGAATTTTTGCTGTAACAGATGAATCTTTTAGTAGATTTTGAGAAAACTGAGATATAGATTCATGAAAACAAAAACTTTTCAAAGGATGCTGTATAATATCTAATTTTGTGTTTAAAATGCAGTTTTTATAAGGCTAATCTTAAATATTGTGATTTTATGAAATATTTTAACTTTTTTAAAAAGTAATTAAAATTTGAGAATTCAGAAGTGTTATTATTCAGGCATGTATAAATCTATCCTATATAATAAAGAGGTAATATGCAAATTGACCATCACTCCAACACACAAGAAAGTTGCCTCCATGTGGTCAAAGATGGCCACTACAAGATAGCCAGCAAGGAGGGTAATTGTGGGAGATCAGGCCAGCAGGGGAGGGTAGTCGGGAAGGACCAGACCTGCAGGGGAGGGCAGTTGGGGGCGATCAGGTCAGCAGGGGAGGGCAGTTAGGGGTGACCAGGCTGGTAAGAGAGGACAGTTAGAAGTGACCAGACCAGCAGGGGAGGGCAGTTCTGTGCCATCAGGCCTGCAGGAGAAGACAATTAGGGGTGACCAGGCTGTCAGGGGAACAGCTAGATGTTAATCGGGCTGGCAGGGGAGTGGTTTGGGGTTATCAGGCTGGCAGGCAGAAGCAGTGAGAGGATATCAGGAAGGCAGGCAGGCAAGCAGTTGGGAGCCAGCAGTCCTTGATTGTGAGAGGGATGTCCCAGATTGGAGAGGGAGCAAGCTGGGCTGAGGAACTCACACACACACACATACACACACACACACACACACACACACACACACACACACCCGTGCACAAATTTCGTGCACTAGGCATCTAGTATTTTATAAAGACAAATAGTTTGTATTGCTGCTCTAACAAATTACCATAATCTTAGTGGGTTAAAACTATACATAATGATCATCTTATAGTTCTAGAGGTCAGAAGTAAAAAATGGGTTTCACTGGACTAAAATCATGGTGTCCACATGGCTGTGTTACATCCTGAAACCCTAAGGAGGCAGCAGGTTTCTTGTCTTTTCCAGTTTCCAGAGGTTGCCTGTTTTCCTTGGCTCATGGCACCCTTACAATCAAAACCAGCAATGGACAATTGAATCTCTTTCACATACGATTGCCTAACACTAACTTTTCTGCCTCCTTTTAAGGTATTTAAGGACTTTTATAATTCCATTGGGACCACCCGGATAATCCAGGATAATCCTCCTATTCTAAGGTCTGCTGATTAGTAAACTCTATTCCATCTACTACCTTTACTCCATCTAGTACCCTAATTTAACAACATCACCTAACAATATTCACAGGTTTCAGGGATAAAGGTGTGGACATCTTTTGGGGGGGATCAACCCAAGATGATAGAGTCTGCCTACCACATAGCCCAACTAAACTCTATAATGTTTAAGACTTTGTTCACAGATACTTCTTTTTCACAACAAGAGTATTTTGCATTTTACTGGTAGAAAAATATGACTTCTTACAATTAGTAGTGCTGCTGAGTTCTTTCAGGTGACTCACATAAAAAGACCTACAAAAGCCATTTTGAATGCATATCCAAACTCTGAAGAAATGTTTACTGATGTGTGAAAGTGACATATCCATAGTTTTAAAACACCAAACGAAGTTCAGGGATCTGGGGAATACCCTTACCTTAGCAGCACTTGTTTAAGATTTAGGCATAATGCGCGGTGCAACTGGGGGCCGTGTGATTTCCCCAAACATCTAACAGGAAGACGTAACATTGCTAGGAGCCTATTCTGAGGTGTCAACGCAGATTCAGGCCTTGGCATCAGCGCTGACAATCCTGGGTCTTTTGCTGAAGAGGCTGTCAGAGCTTCTCAGAACTTGCTCTTTTAACGAAATTCACTACACAGGACAAAGTGCCTTCAAAGAAATGATGGAGAAATTCCCATTAGTCCTCAAGATAAAAAGTCCAAAATTCTACACAATGGCATTCTTCAAAAATATTATTTTTCCTACGATAGTTGGATGCAAAATCATACACTGTGTAGTGAATTAACATATCTTCTGAAAATTACTTTGTTACTTGAGCCAGGTGGGTACGCCTAGACTCCTGCCTGCTTTCTTATTTCGACATTATAGTTTTCTGTAAGTCTTTCCATTTTAGATCCAACAGTCATAATGACTGCTTTCGGAAATATATTTCTTACATGGGCCTAATGGTCTGCTCCTAAAATACGTGCATTCCGATGGTAACTCCTACAGGTCATTTGATGAAGTACAATAGAGAAACACATTATATGTTTAGCTAAATCCACATTAAACATTCAGTATATGGGGAAGATACAAAGTAGTGTAATGGATATTACACTAAAATTAGAAGCCTGGTTTAACAACAGAGGTCCTCTCCACCATTTAGTCTTGTCAATTGCTTTAGTGCTCCAGAGTCCATTCTGTTTACTTTTCTTCTTTTCTTCCAGAGAAATCTATCAGATTCGTATCCCAGATTTACCTATCTGTGCATATCTGTGCTGGCTATTGAATAAAGACAAATTCAGAAAATTATCATTTAATGTGATATATTTTAAGTAACTCAACCCTTTGCCTTCCTAAGTTCTTTCAATGGCACCACAATTCTCTCAGTTCCTGGGAAGCAAGCCTTCACCCATCTCCCATCTTCTCACCTTATCCCCAGGAGTAACAATAGTAAAATAATGATGTTTACTGCAACCTATATCCTATATTCAAAGTGATACAGTCTCTCTAATGCTTACACTATTTCAAGGAAGATGTTAGTATTCCTTTTTGACAGATGAGTATCAAGAACGTTTAGAGACTTGCCCAAGGCCATATAGCTAATGTATACTGGACTTGGGATTCAACCCTAGCAGGTCTGTTTGTTCAAGTTATAAGCCAGTTCCATGGAACAATGATGTCTCTGGTCAGCCAAGACTGTCTCTGAAGTTATCTGGAAAGCTTCCTCCCTCTCCAGTGTTACTGCTTTGTTTCTTGTCCGGGCTTTTATCACCTATTATTAAGCCTCCTGAAATAGCTTTTCAACTGGTTTCTGCATCTCCAATATTTCAACTTTTTAAAGTCAGATTAAACAACTTTGATCATATCCCTGCCCTGATAGAAAACCTCCAATGGTGCCTCATTGCTGGTAGGCGGGTTTTCCAACAGACTGATCACAGACCTTCACCAGATGGATCATAAAACCACATCGCCACATTCTTTGCTGTCTTCCTCCTCTCCCATGTTTTGACTCATACATTTGAAAAGACAGGGAGAGCTGCCACACCAGTCACTTACTTGCATTTCAAATGCCCCAGATTAGAGAGAATCGGAATGCTTAAGAGCTTTCAGCGGGTCCTTCTTCACTGCCACTTCCCATTCATTTGGGGGAGTTGTCTAGAAACCACACAGATTGAGAGACCAAAGACTGCCTGAAAACTTCTAATTCCTCCCTTGATCCATGTGGTTCTGTGACAGAATTTTTCTTTTGTCAAAATATCTGATAGTGTCTCAGTTTCTTGACAGTATTTCTGAACAAATACTTAAAATATCAGACTGCCTGATTCAAAATGCATTCTCATAGTCTATAGGATGCAATACAAACTCCTTACCCTTATTCAAAGCTCTTTATAATTGGGGCTCTTTTAGGTTTATTTCCACTGCTTTCCAATACTCACCCTGATCTAGGGATCCCTGGCTACGTCACCATTATCCACGTGCATTCATGCTACTAGACATTAGCTTAAAACATCTCTTCTGCTTAATTTGTCACTTGCATTTACTTGAATGTGAAACAACTTTCTCTGCTTAACTGAAGCTGTAAAACAGAGAACGAAAGCCTCCAGTGAGGTAATGGCCCAAATAGCCTCTGTGGTCCAATCCTGAGAACATGAGCTTCTAAGTGCATCCTACGGGTTAGTATATGGGGGATGGGGACTTCTCGATAAACATTGCCCAGAATGAGAATATCTAGAGCACTCCTTGTTTATAAAGTGAATGACCCATTTCCAGGATTATAGAGCTGGACAATTTTAGAGATAATCTCATCCAATCCTCTCACTCAACTGACACATATTATAATTCTTTTCATTGATAGTTCTTGTGTGTGTGTGTGTGTGTGTGTGTGTGTGTGTGTGTGTGTATTTATGTCTTAAGATAGATTCTTCCCTTAAGGGAGAAAATGTGTTATATACAACTTTGTAGTTCCTAATCATAGATATTGAATTATTTTATAAATGATATACTGACTGAATGAAAATGCAGGATAAAGTAAGTGAATAACTATTATCAGAATTTACATAAAGTGTTAAACCTAATTAAAGAGTAGATTGTGCCCACAATTAAACGTGGAAATGTCCAAGAAGAATAATTGTATAGATGAATATGTCTCACATTTTTTCCCAAAAATCTGAGCACAATATATATACAAAAGAAAGCTTATGAAAAAAGAGTAAAAAAATTAAAATTTGGTTATTTTTTTGAGATATGACTTTAAGTAAAATTGCAGAATAACATCAAAATAAAGCAGTAAGAACAGTGTATTAGAAACAATGCAAATTTAGTACAAAACCTGAGAAGATAAAGTTTAAAAATTGAAGTCTCTTTATGAAGTTGAAATTTTAACAAAGCCACACATAAAAATGCTAGAAACAATTATCTATAATTTTCACTAAACTGCTTATTTTAAACAAACAGTTGCTATTCTAAGGTGAATTAATTAGGATCTATATTTGTTTTCTTTGGATGTACAACTGCAACCAAGTCATGTGTAAAGTTTATTAAAGCTTGGTAAATTTTTAAAACATTGCTTCAGGCTCTACATTCAATCTGAATACACATATACCAAAAATATCCACATCTACTTCAAGTTAAAGTCTAAATGGGGTGTAATTGTACTTTCGTTACTCAAGGTGTGTTAAATATATTCTAAAAGTTTGATTGTCAAATTTGCTATCTTAGAAAAAAAGAAACATAGTTTAAAGACAAGGAGCTCCTAATACTGAAAATTTATCCACATGTAACTATGTACCTTCCATCATTGAATCTTAAGTATGGGATATAGGGTCTCTTCTCAGCTACACTGGGAGGAATTCAGGGAAGGGCCATGTTATGCTTGAGAGGAGGAGCAAAAGGCTGAGCAGGCCACCTCCCTGAGACCAGATGGATGTTGACAATGGGAGTCGCTAGGACAATAGGATATGAGACTTTGCTGAAGCGGGGAAGATCATACAACTTGAGTTTCTATTTTTTCTCCATCTGTATAATGGTTAGCTTCGACTCTAATGCTCAGTGTTCTTTGCACTCAAGCAGCCCTAATGCCATGGTTGGATTGTTCTATGTATAGTGATGTTGCCTGGCTTGAAGACTAATTATTAAATAATTAGCCTAGGAATCTACAGAAATATTCTGAGAAATCTTTCAGAAGTTTATTGTAAAGATCAAATGTGATCATTCTGATCAAAGAAAGTTGCTTTGTTTGTTTGTTTGTTTGTTTTTAACACAGTGCCATATTTGAAAATTCAAATTTCTTTGCCCATATAGCAGGTCCATGAATAATATCATTTCATTCAGTATGCTTCATTATAACATTGATGAAATGCCATAGGAAATCAACTCATTCATATCAATTAGCCTATAGTAAATCTGATTTCATTATACATTGTATTGCTTAGAGTGGGAGAACTTATTGATGTTGTTATGTGAGGACTTACGTGTTTGCCATGCCTGGTATTGTGCTAGTGCATAGAGATACACTGATAAATAAGACATGTTTTTATTTTCCCTTTAAACTCATAGTCTAGTGGGAGAACACAGATAATAGTAAAGGAATATAATGCTAGAAGAACAGTCAAGGGTTTTATGAAAATTGAAATTAGGCATGAGTAATTGAGCTTTGAGAAGGTATGTACAAGGCAAGGGATCACTTGGCCCAAATCTCAAGAGATGAACAACAAAATGTGAGTCAGAAAAAAATGGAGAGGAAAAGGGGGTATAGGAAATGGGCATCAATATGTGCAAAGTATTGGATACACAATAGCATACGTTGCAACAGGTGTAAATTTGCTCACAACTATAATACACACATAAAAATGTAATGTTTAGGATTTTTTAAAAATAAATTTATTTTGCTCTGAATATCTCTTCCACCCTCTACCCTGTTTGCTGATTAGTAGAAAGAATACTGAAACAGAATTACCTGAGGATTTGTAAAAGACCCTCTGCCCTGAGATAAACTAGATCTCCTCTTAGAAATTTATGTTTCAAGGTTTCCCCACCATTCCCCTTCTCCTTTGCTTCTCCTTTGGTGGCCTCCAGATGGCACAGAGAAAACTCAGGCCATTTCATTGTGGAAGAAAAGAGGGGTCTTCCTCCTCCACAGGCTCCTACTCTTCTTCACTTGAAATGTCATTTTCTTGACTATCTGTAGACATCATCCAGCAGCTGTAACTTGTGGGAATTCTCTCTGTATGGACTGGGATGATTGAGTATGGTTCCTGGAGAACTCAACTATTTTCTGTGTTGAGTTCCTTGAAACATGGCTCCATAGTTATGTGGCCAATGATTTGGAGGGTCCAACTCAGAGCCTTTGTTATGGGATTCACTCATGTACACATGTTGGATTCCTGTTGGCTGACACACCTGGATACTCTCTGAGACTCCCACAGCCTCTCTCCTATGAATTTCTCTCAGGACATTTTGAGGCCAAAGGAAATAAGAGTTGCCCTAAGTCAAGTTATCTCACAGTCTCCATCTCACCCTGCCATCATTTATGCTCTGATTCAGGTACATGGCCTCTCAAATGACATTGAAATTTTCTCATTCTATGCACTTGGGGTCCAGAGGAACTAAATCTAAAATTGCCCAAAACCATTCTTTTTGTTGTTGTTGATTTTTTTAAAATATGTTTTTATTGATTTCAGAGAGGAAAGAAGAGAGAGAAAGGGAGAGAGAGAGAAACATCAATGATGAGAGAAAGTCATTGATTAGCAGCCTCCTGCACAACCCCACTGGGGATCGAGCCCACAACCTGGGCATGTACCCTTGACCAGAATTGAACCTGGGACCCTTCAGTCTGCAGGCCGATGCTCTACACACTAAGTCAAACCAGGTAGGGCCATTCTTGTTGTTTAACAGACTTCACTTAAGTGAGTAACGGAGTTCAAGACAAGACATTCATGGCTAATTGATTACCCTTAGCTTGTTTGCTCTATGACCTTTCTTTTAGAGAAGGATTTCCTTTGTATTCTTTTTATTATTATTTTCTTCATATTCTCCCACCTTTGTCTTAAATAGAGAAAAGGCTGCAGGAAAATATGTTAGATTGCTAAAAAAGGAAAATAAATTAGAAAATATTTCAAAAATATTACCTTCATCAAACATATTTGGGGAATTATAAGTAGTTTGGTATAGAAGCCAATTAATTCCTAGAAGCACAGACAACTGAATTGGGAAATAATGTGACTGGGCTATTTTAGCTGATACCACAATCAGGAAAACAGCTTTACAGTGACACATTTTCTTGATCTAGGGAGGAGGTTTAGTGGTTTGGAACATATCATCTGAGCTTAAATGCTATATCCACCACCTACTTACCATACACTCTTGGGAAATTTACATCACCTCTTTTATGCTTTAGTTTTCTCATCTATAAAAGAGCAAGAGGACCAGTATCTATGTTGGATGGTTGTTATGATAATTCATTGATTGTGTATAAAAAAAATTAGAAGAGTGGCCAGTGTGCCAAGAACACTCAAAAGACGTCAGATTTATTAACCTTGATAAACTGAAAATAAAACCTGTTATTTTCTAATCCAGTGAGTAAATCCATCATGGCCCATGTTGACTGTGGTATGATGAATCCTTGACCATTAAAGTTTTCCCTTGAAATTTTGTCTCATTTTTCTTTCAGCAGAATAAGAATAAATAAGCAGGATGCTGAACCACATCAATATTTAATAACACAACCTAGAATGACAAGGCTTAGTCAAGTCAGTGTTAGATTTTAGATATCAGCATACATGTTTATTTCCCTGGAAGGCAGTGGTCACCCAGTGCTTTTATTTTTCTCTTTCCTCAATTTGAAAAATAAATTCTTCCAGCTGATGTGTGTTCTCAACTTCCATTATTAGAGTTCATGGAGGCCTTGGGGTCAAGCCAGAAGGCAAATTTGGCCCCAGGGGATACTAGACAATCTGCCATGACAATTTGTATACCTTTAATCACGTAGGACAACCTGAACAAGTATTATTATTATTGCATAGTTTGTTCCCTAGATGCCACTATAACTGGTGAGGCACCTTGAAGTTATCCTGCAAATTTGTTTTAATGAAGATTTTTGTTTGACTTCACTTATCCGTGATTATACTTTAATTTCTCTTTACTACTCTATTTTCTACAGAGATTTGATTTTACAGTTAGCCCCCTTTTTCCATCAGAAAACTCTAAGAAATGGTGAGAATTTTTTTTAAGCATATTGATCTCTGAACAATCTAGAAATTTCCTTAATGAAATGTTAATGTGAAAGGAAATGAAAAAAACAAACGAACACATAATGGCCATTAAAAGCTGTGGAAATGTAGTAATAAACCCTTTAAAGAAAGACAAATAAATAACTGACATAATTTTCTTTAAAATGTTTAATATAATAGCGATTGGATAACTAAATGCCAATACAAAAGATTAAAATAATACTGCATACCAAAGGTATTTTGAATTTTGAAAAGTAAGCAAGCAAGATCCCTGAATTACCTGTATCAAAATTCAGCAAACTAGACGACTCTAACTATAAACAATAAAAGGCATTGAGATGTGAAGCCAAACTTTAAAGGTGTAATTGCTGTAAAAACCTACATTATTTCTACAGAATGAATGATTTGCCGAATAAAAGATTTACAGGCAAGAAGTAGGTGGCCTCATGCACACTTAAAGATGTTTTAGCGTGATAAAGTTCTTTTATTCTCACAGAGAGTAAGGAAATTCTCAGATTTGACACAGCAGGTTTAGAGTAGACTGCTCACGAAGTGAAATTTCTTGTCTCTCAATTGTTTTTTTTTTTCTTTCATGTCGTATTTTATAAGTGCCAATATAAGCCTCTGGGAAAGCTTCGCTTCGCTTATATGAATATTGGAAACTGCTGTGTATAAATGGCTTAAAGATAATTGGTCCAGTCCTTGAGAAACAGATCAGACTCTTCACTAATAAAATTTGATAACACATTAGAAGTTGCACTAGAGCTCTATGCTTAGTAGAAATAATAGAGGGAAGTGTGTTTTAATGAATGAATGAGGAAAAAATAACAATTATCAATTTGTAAAATTTAATACTAAAATGCAGAAGCATCAAAATGAAAGCACATATTTATACATAACTGGAAAAAGAATGGAACTCTAGAAATAAGAAGTGTTTTCGGATATTTGCCATTTCACCCTGAAAATGCTATACTTTGTCCTGCTTAATGAAACAGAAGGGGTCAATTAAAAAAATTATCTTTATTATTGAAAGTATTACAGATGTCTGCTTTGCTTTTTTTGTTTGTTTTTCCCCCTTGACCTCCTTTTCTCCACACCCACCCCTCCCAAGCCTTCACCCACTATTGTCTTATTGTCCATGTCCTGGGCTGTGCATATGTTCATATACACAACTGGGTTAATCTCTGTTCCCCACCCTTTACCCCTTCCTTCTCGCTGAAATTCATCAGTCTGTTCATGTTCTATGTCTTTGGATCTATTTTGTTTATCAGTTTATTTTGTTCATTAGATTCCACATATGAGTGAGATTATGTGATACTTATCTTTCTCTACTGGCTTATTTCACTTAGCATAATACTCTCCAGGTCCATCCATGCGATTGCAAATGGTAAGAATTTCTTGTTTTTATAATGATTTCAGACAAAATTTAGATTAATTTTTTAGTGTCTGGAATAAGCTGAGAGTTTTCCCACAGCCTCAAAGTCTTTTATGCACTCATCAAAACTGATGAGACCATCAGTTTACTACACTGGAATTACTTATTTTTGTCTCCAAGTACTGCCCTACCACTTTACTAATCCTACTCCCCCAACCTTGTAAAAACACATTATAAAAAAATTAATGCTCAATTCAGACATGTTATATTAGTTACAATTTTTTCTCCAAACTGTCCATGTCTTTACTCTGCTTGCTCTTCTGTAAACTGACACATTGTTTTCAAACTCCAGCGTGTAGCAATTTGTTGGTCACATACTCTTCTTAAAGCACCCACTCTTGTATATTTTCTTTCTTATGCTATCAAAACAAGTTTCTAAACAGTTAGGACAAATGAAGATATAAACACAAAAAGAGGTATACGTACAAATGTGATAATTCCAACTGAAAACAGCACACTAAAAGTAGTCTATGAGCTAAAATATATAGAAACCAGAACATACCTCAAAATCCTTTCTCTTAATTACATAATTTCATTAGAAATTGCTCTTCATACTTTATAATCTGATGCACTATCAAACAAGACTAAATTCCCAGAGTAATATAATAATAGCAAGTCTCATAGAACAAAATATATTTACCATCAGTACAACTTCTCAAATAACAGGTTTATAGGAAGATGTAGATAATGGTGTGGACAAAACAATAAAATCAATTTATTACACTATGTTTGCTTGCATTGAAATCAGAAAAAAAAAGGTAATTTAAAGAGTTATAAAATATGAAGGAAAACATATTTCTAACATTTTATTTTAATCTGCAATAATACCTCTATACTGCATTCAACTTATGTGGAAAATCACTATATATTTTCTCCATATACTTGCCTCTTATTCCAAGCTATCGTTTTTAAGCTTGCAAAAGTTAAGGTATTTTAAATGTTTCTTAAACTTATTTGACCAAAACAGTCAAAAACACTAAGAAATATTTCTTGGGCCAATCATTGTAACCTAACTATATATTACAGCTTGGACTAACCAATCAAAATGCAAAATATTAGCAAGGTCATAGTAGTATAACAAAACATACTACTATATTTCACAGATTACAAAAGACATTAAAATTCTGATACCCCATTCATAAGGAAAAGATTGTAATGAGAACAGAAAATGGCACAACATTAATTCATTGTGTGACAAAGAATGTAATGAGAATGGGAAATAGTACAAACATAACTCATTCTTGTTACAGTTTTAAGATTGTAATGTCATGGTTCATATCACATACTTAGCAAGAAGGTGGTAGTCAACGTGTTGCAATATTCAGTCGCTATTCTGGGTTTAGTAAGAGCATTATTTTAACTATATATTTATGAACATATACACACAATGTTTAAAAATTCTTATTTTCAGGAATGCATATGTTTAAATATTGAACAATGTTGCTAAAAGTTTTATTTGAAAAGATAGCATGTGTGTGATTAAAATATGAAGAGTGTGTTCATAAATCCACTGGACCAGTGAAAACATGAAACTAAAATGTTCTATTGGATACACTCTAATATTTTAAAATGGAATAAAATATATTGGTAAGCAATTCCTTTAAATCATGTTAAAAACCAATGCACAATTTTATAAAATATTCAACTATTACATTGCAAAGTCAGGAATGTTTGCAACGTGGTTGCAAAATCTTCACTAGAAAATCAGTTCTGCTCTCTGACTTCGCTGAGGAGAACAAATATTTTTCTCTGAAAAGATTCTAATAACTGTGGATCACTGGGATAGCAAAGCTAGTATTTTGTAATAAACATATAATATTTAATAGCAATGTAAAAATATCTAATGAGCACTCGTGACCAGGAAGATTTTACAAAAAGGGTCTTTAAAAGTTGCTTTAAAATATTTTAATTATAAAGGTTAAAAAAATGATAACTCCATCTCATCAACTTTAAATTATCCATTCTAGTAGAGAACAGCATGTTGTGGATCATCACAAATATTTCGTGTGTGTGTGTGTGTGTGTGTGTGTGTGTGTGTGTACTTAAAAACCATTCTTATTTTTCCTCGAGTTGATTATACTTTTGTAATTACATAAGCAGTGGTTAATATTAAGATTAGATTTAAACTTATTTGCATTTCTTAAATAAATATCCAATAACATGCTGAGATGTGGGGGTCAAATTTAATTAACCCAGGATTTTAAAATTGACATGAATTATCCCCAAAATAGATAACCCACACATTTTTAATTGAGTAGTTGGCATGGGAATATTCCACTTTTAAACATCTTTAGTTTATGGAGAAAGTTGAATGTAAAAAGAATCTTTGTTAAATGTGTCCAGTGAGAGAAAAATGCTAATTCCATTATTAAATCAAAATTCACACCTACAAGCATGCATAAAACCACATTTACTATTTTTTTTAAACATAGTTAAATAATGTTTGTGTGTTTGTTTGTTTTTTAATGTTTCCTGAAGTCTAAAATTTTGGAAACTTTTAATGTTTCACTGATTATTTATTATGTTGAAAAAACATTTAAAATAATAATGTCTTTGCTCTATCAATTAGATTTCTGTGTGATATCTAAAAATGACATAGAAATGTAGAACAGTTTTATTGGCTATAAGGAAGGACATTACTCATTAATTAGATAGGTTGGAAAACTCTGATTTGGTGAAACTAACTAATATTGGTCTGAGGAGAATTGTGTCAATAGATTTGAAAGGAGACTTTAGAATTTAGGGATTATATTATCTAAAATTAATTGTATATCCAATGAATGGTCAGCATCTCTTTCTTAACAACTAATAGTAATGGTATCTCACAGAAAAACTCCTAAAAATTATGGTTTGTAGAAAGGGAAAGTGTGTTTTTATAAAGATCTCAAAGTCTGAATTTCAAAAAGTGAGATGATTCCAATATTTAAATATCCTTTGGAAAATAAATTAGTTTTTCTAAAAAATTTAAAGGAAAAAAAAAGAATAATGTCAATTGTGATGTATGTAAATAAACACTGCAGCTATGTGAAGAGGACCCAAAGCCAAATTTGATGTATAATTACAATGCTTAAAAATAAACATGCTTTTTTGTTTGTTTGTTTACTAACTGTGCATGTTTTGAATTCGCTATGGGTAATTGGACACGTGCCTCTGTTTTGCAATATGGACTGAAGATATTTATTCTAGTTTTCTTCATTTTTCCAAATAAATGTTTCAAGGTAAGGTAATTTCACGCAGAAAATAATGTGATGCTTTCTTAACCATGGAATATTGGGCTCTAGTTGATGCACACAAGCAGGTTTATGTATCTAACATGACTTAGGCTCTTTAACTTTTAATGCACCAATTAAGATGTTCAAACCTCAGATTTAAGTAGCTGTCTATGGCTGCTGATGGTTGATTTATTTCCTGATAATCATTGGAGCTGCTAAGTGAAAAGCCAGAGGAAGCATCTCTTTAAGAACACTGCTCTTCTGCGTAACGCTTGCTGAACTCAGACTCTGTGATTGTGACAGGGGCAAAAGGCACGTGTGACATCTAAAACACCTGAACAGATTGCCCCCTTTCTTGGTGAATTGTTTTTTCATCACATAGCATATGTTTTACAATTGTTAATATGCTGACTATTGCCTGGGGTTTGGAATTTGATACTGAACTTGGGATAGTAAGATTGGAAATATGCTACACTGTTTTAAAATTTCAGATAGGCTATGAAGAAGGGAGTGTTGGTAAATCAACTTGAACCTTCAAGTAAGCAAAATGTATTCATCCCTGTGGTAAGCAGAACAAAAGCCCTTCAAAGATGTCCACATCGTGGTGCCAGAACTTGTGAATAGGTACCTTACATGGCAAAGGAGACTTCGCCTACATCAGTGGTCAGCAAACTGCGGCTCGAGAGCCACATGTGGCTCTTTGGCCCCTTGAGTGTGGCTCTTCCACAAAATACCATAGCCTGGGTGAGTCTATTTTGAATAATTGGCGTTAGAAGAAGTTTAAGTTTTAAAATTTTGGCTCTCAAAAAAATTTCAATCGTTGTACTGTTGGTATTTGGCTCTGCTGACTAATGAGTTTGCCGACCACTGGCTTGCATTACTAGGGAACGATCTGGAGAAGGGGACCTTTGTAATCCAGGTGGGCCCAATGTAATCACCTGGTGTAATCCAGGTGGGCCCAATGTAATCACAGTGGAGACAGAAGAGTCAGGGATTTATAGGTGCTTTGAACACGAAGGAAGAGACCAGGAACCAAGGGCTGCAGCTGTAAACCTCTAGCTTTGTGGTTGTTACAGCAGAAATAGGAACTAATACTACCCCAACACTTTTTAAAGAGGATTGGATGTCTTTGAAGGGCCAATTTCAACATACACTTTTTAAACCATGCAAGCAGATGAAATTATTTTAACTACAATTGTGCAAATGGGTTATATTAAACTCATCACTACAAAAGACATTTTGCATTTTAGAAATGAAAAATTCTTACTTCTTAGAATTCAAAGAATGATTTAAAATTAAGTGTATATTTAAATGTCTTCCTTTTGAAAACCAAATTGTGAAATTCCTTCCATTTTTTCTTCAGCATAGTGAATGAAAGATAATGTAATAACAGAATAAACCACGTAAGAAACAAGAGTGCTATTTTTAATTCCTCTGTAGCTGCCTTGCTTATTCGTTTGCTGCACTAATCCTTGGTGAATACATCTCATCACCTGATTGTACCCTTGGTAAATTTCCTTATTTTGCAGTCTTTATAGAGGAAAGATACCCATCATCATAAATCTTAAATATCTTTGCAAGTACAAGTGAAAATACAAGCTCATATATGTTAACAGCTGTACAACCGCCTCTTGGGATAAATGTATTATAGATGTAGAACAGTCATAATGGCACTCACAATTTCATTTTTCCCATTTCATAGGTTTTATACCTGTGCCATCTGGGCAATACACCTGGATGTACTATGGGATACTTACAAGGCCTGGCTTCCTAAGTGCCCTTAGCTGGCCTCTGACTTTTGTGGAATCATTTTAATTTTTTTATTCACATTAAACCTAAGTGTCTTATATATATATATCATCATGCATATAAATATTAATACCACAAGGATATTTTGTTGTGACAAAAAAGAACATAGGATTTCATCTTATGAGACACCACTGACTGAGATCAGGCATTTTCTTTCATTCTCTTTATTAACAAAGAAACTTTAGATAAGTATTTTACCTAATTGGTGCTCATTTTCTCTCCTTTCTTTTCAATTAGAAAAACAATTGAGGTTATTATTAGTATTAAATGAGATAAATGTGCCTGAAAGGTACTTTTGAAGTAATGTTTACCTATTGTCTTCTGTTATTTTGTTGGTAATATTTCTTCAAATTAAATAAAATGTAGTTGTAGAAAAAATACTTTTACTTACTTTACCTCTCTCCAATTTTCCTTTTATTCTTCAAGTCTTTTTTCTTCCCACCCTACAACTACATCACTACCATATCAGTTTTCTACATATTCTGGGTAGAAAAATTAGAGTTGTTAAAAATGCAGGCTTATGCACCCAAGTGAACATAAATCAACTGTAAAATAGTTCTTCATCATCAGCTATTCCTGCTTGGCTCTTACAAAAGAGGCAACTTTATGACCTTCAAAGTTAACCTGGCCTCAAGAAATGTCTGTGCATTCAAATATGAGCGCTATAACAGCATCATTATTTCAATTACACCATGTCTGGTGACGACAAAGTCGAATATTCATTTTAACAGAATTGGTCTGTGGTGTCCTTTACCTTTATTTGGTTCTGCCCTTTCATTTGAGTCTTTCTGCTCTTGCAAAACTTTACATCTCTTGGTGCCAGAGTCCTTCAGCTGTCCTTAAAGCCCAAGGCCACACATTTCCTCCACAATAGCTGCACTAACAAATTCTGCTGGAGGAGATCAGTTCTTCAAAATGCTAACTGATTAACAGGAAACAAGGCTCATAAATTATGCCCAATCTTAATTCATGTGTTGGACCTGGCATGACATATGACCTAATTTTTCCTACTGGGAATAATTTTAAGGAAATTAATTGTCCTTTAATTTCTAGAAATAAATATTAATAAATGTAATGTTATTATTTTTATAAATTATGGTTATAGTAAATAAATATCTCGTGGTGGGGAGGTGTGCAAATGAATAGCTGAATCAGCATCATTGTTTTCTTGAAGTAAAAGTATACAGGCACATAATTTTTTAAATCCAGCTTTCAAGGGAAAAAATTATCCATTATACAGCATTTAAAATGTTTATCTTCAAGATACAATGCTTATATGAGAGTCAGTATTGACCCTACGGTTTTACCTCTGTCCTCCACTAGTTGAATGTGCAATTGCTGGTCATCGTCTCATCTACTCGGGGATTATAATGCTGAAAAAAACAAACAAACAACAACAACAAAACAGCTTTCTCCATATTACCTGCAGCCCAAGTCCTGTTTGCAAATGTTATTTATAAGAAAGGCAGCAGGCCTGGGAAACAAACGAAAGAAAATAATGTTATCGTAAATGCTTCGAAGGAGACTTATCGCTAATGGTTTTTGAGAAACCATAGGGAGTAAGGGAGTAACACTTCACTCGGTTGAGCGGGCTTCATTTTTTAAAGGCCTGTGAACTATTCGAAGAGCTTTGTAGAATCTCACTTCTGAATCAGGACTCTGTGGTTTTAAAAAGTGGCAGCTACTATTCTAATAGCATGAGTGGAAATAAGGAAATAGGGGGAAAGTTTCAAGGTGTAACTTGTGGAAATGCATTGGCCATTTGCATGGTGGTCAGGCACACATCCAGGGCAGCAAGCATTCCTTCATGGTGATAAATATAAAAGATGACTTTGAAGAAAACTATGCATGTAGATGAGGATCACACTAGGACAAAGTCATAATTTTACGAACAGCTTAGGGAAAAGGTAGTAGTTCAAACTTTCCTCGACACCTCTTTTAAATGGATATACACCATCCAAATCAGTCCTGCAAATCATATTGGAGGGTTATTTTTACTCAATTTTTTAATGTTATTTGAGTTAACATATATAACTCAGGTGGGGTCAGTTAATGAGATAGTAAGTTCAAATCTTTTGTGCGGTGCTCATACATTACATAAAAGTTGTCCATTTATCACTCAGGATGTTTGTATACATTTAACAAAATATTTATCAGAAAGGCATATGTGGTGAAAAGAGGGAGTCAGAGGACTTTCGGCCTAAAGATTTGCTGAATGAACGTATCTGCCATGAGCCAACGGTGTTACTCTGAGGAAGTCATTTCACTCTCCTCTTCTGGATATTTCCATGTGTGAAAGAAGCCCTTTTAAAATCAGTTACCTGTGCCTCTCTCTCCAGAATTCTATGGATTTTATAATAAAGTTGTTATTTCAAATTAGTATAGACATTGAATTCAGGGTTTTGGAGAATAAGTTTAGAGAAATCAATTTTCAAACCTGTCAGTAAGAACAAACAAGTAAAAGATCCTTACTTGGGTTTTCCCACCCTATTCTGGTTTCTGGGCCTAGCAATCTACACTAACACCTCACCAGTGTCTCAGTTCTGCCACCATGGTCTGGGCTACACACACTTGTCAGGTCATTTTAAATAATAGATATTGTTGTTACTGTTGGTTTTTTTGTGTTGTTTTTTTTTTCCTGTGACTTCCCAGCAAGACTTTGAGACATACATTACTTGAGCAAAAAATTGTGACGTATTTCTAATACAGTTAACCCTAAGAATTCTTTGTTTCTAATCAGAACCTAAAAAAAAAGCTTACTTAAGAAAAGGAAAGAAGAAAATAATTATAGAAAACCAGGTTACTTTGCTTGTAAGTAAATACTATCTCCTCAAATTCATGTCACCAAAATTTACAGATTTTCAATTCTATTGAAAACAAATAATTGAGTTGAAAACAATTTGACTTACACAGGCCCAGACATAGTGTCTTAAAGGGATTGATACTAAGGAAGATCTGTAGCCCAAAGGTACAGATTTTTATCTCATCAGTTCCTAAAGAAATGCTTGTAACTTTGAAGTTGGCAATTCTTTGAATAATAAGATCACTAACTAGTAAGGCTTTACTGAATATCCATTTTGACTTCCAGGTCGTTAATTCTCAGTGTTCTGTCCTCAGAAGAAAGTAAAATCTGGTAATGATTATTTAAAAGAGAGAGAGAGAGAAAAAAAAAAAAAAAAGATGGTCTATCTGAAGTTCAAGTGAATATGAACTTTTATGGGGTGTCTGGAATTTCCTTCCAGTACTAAGCAATGACAATAATGGAAGATAACTAAAGAAATTAGAAGAGTTTTTATCTTCTCTGGGTGTGGAAGCTCAGTATTCTAATATGAAAAATGCTTTGATAGTTGGGTGAAACACTGAGAGCATTTATTTTATGATTTTAATTGAGCTTCCCAGGTCATGCTTACTGAATTTTGGATCTTCCCCCAGCCATTCGTTTTTTGATCTTATAACTTATATTGCTTCCAGAAACTTTCAATAAAGTCAACAGTGAATTGTTCACTTGGGTAACCTTATTCTTTTCTTATAATAAAACCAAGGAATGTTCCCCAAAATCAAATAGTTAAAAAATGTTATGAACGATTAAAAACAGAATTTAGTTTCAAATCTCACATATATATTGGATATTAACAAAAATTAAACATAGAATTATTTCATATAGGGGTAAGTATTTTTTGTTTTAGATTCTATACAAATGGGAACTTTACAGATAAAATTCTATTTTAAAGCAGATATGATATGGCAGTTATTTTCAATGGGAAGAGATGAGGAAGTAAATCAAAGGAAGAAGGATTTTTCAGGTTTCCCACACTCTTCCTCTTTCTCCCTAAGATGTTAATCCATCTCGCCTTGGTCACATCCCACCAGCCACCTCAGAATACTACCATTGTCACTAATGAGAGTTTGTACTGACCTCAAGTGTGATGAAGAAGCAGGTAAGCAGAGACTACTGCACCTACACTCCTTGCATATTTATCTGTGAAAACTGCTAGACACAATCTAAATGAAGGATTTGCGTGGGAGGGGTGGGGAGAGAACTTTTTTTTTTCTTTCTTGAACTATGATTTTGCTTTTCCAATACTGAGAGATCCATGGGTATAAGAACTATTTCCATTTCCTCTGAATGCACCCTTAGAGAAACAAAAGAGAAGGAGTGAGGAAAACAGAATTGCCACTTGGTCTCAGCCTTGTGGGCTCAATGGGTTCAAGGGGCACTGGAGGACAATGTCTAAGGACAGGCAGCTGCTACTCATTTCCTACTAATGATTACCATGAGGAAACATGGGCTCAGGATTGCCAGATTTAAATTTTTTCAAGAGTTACTATTTATAGATACTTTTCAATGAAATCTCATACATTTTTTTAATGTTGACTATTAATTCAAAAATATTTTAATAGTGTAAGCTAGACAAAGCTTGACTGCAGGCTTTCTACTGAGAACTTCTGATCTGTAATCTCATTTTTAAAATTTTCTCTTATTATATTAAGTGTGTGTTATACACACATATTATATATCTATATCTGTATCTATATCTATATCCATATCTAGATAGATAGATAGATGATAGATAGATAGATAGATAGATAGATAGATAGATAGATGTTATAAGTCCTCAAAATTAGGTCTCAAAGATCAAGGAAATTTTATGTAAGAGATAAACAAAACCAGAGTTTAAAAAAATGACCTGTGTAATGGGTTATCTTAGACAAGTCATAATTTTCTGTACCTCTATTTCCTCTTCTGCAAATAAAAGAGTTGGATTAAATGACTTTTAAACTATATCCCACCCTAATTTTTATAACTTTGACATCCTGGAGGAGTTCTCCATAACAGATTGGAAATGCACGAGTGTCCAGGTAAGTGCATGTTTTCACTGAGGTCAGGATTTACAAGCATAGATGTAAAGATGGACTTAATAGCAGCTATTAGTCCAATCTGCTCTGCTACTTTTCCTTTGTATTAGCCAATGTCACATGTCCTTTAGACTCACACACTCTTAGCTGCTATGCCATACTGTATTAGCTGCTCAAGCATCTATGGAAAGAAAATAGAATTGCTTATCTGCAAAATTCATCACTACAGAAAAAAAAAAAACCAAAAGTTATTTTAGATTTTAACTTTTACTTAATTCTTCCTCTCCCCAGCCCATGGTCACTTCTCCAGCTGCTCCAGCGGTGGGTTGTCTTCTGAGTTGGGGGTCTTAACATTGTCAGTCCTGACGATGCAGGAGGGGCAATGCTGGCTGAGTATCAGGATGAGCTGTTGCCACTCCTGCTTCAGCTCCTCCACCTGGGTTTTCAGCTCTGCACTCATGAGCTCCAGCCACTCAGATTCCCGCTGCAGAAACTGTCCGCTCCTTCTTCCTGCTCTGGCATGGGGCTGCCGCCACTTTGTTCTTTTCCTGGCGCCTTTTCCTCCACTTCTCTTCCTCATTTAGCTCAATTTTCACAGGTTGAGGCCTTTTGCCCAGTTTCACCTCTAGGAAGTACAAAGGAGCGATCATGGCCCAATGTTGTGGATGTTAGTGTATTTCAGCTCTTCTGCAGTCAGGGCGGAGGTGGGGAGTCTGGTCAGGGGGCCGAGCCCTGGCAGAGAGCCCACTGTCATGGAAGGGTTCAGGATCTTCCCAGGAATCATAGCAGGAGGAGTGGCAGTCCAGCCCTGCAGAAGCCATGGACAGAGGCAGGACCCTGGGGCCTAGGCCAGGCTGCAGGTGCCGTGCCACTCAGGAGCCATGGTGGTGCTGCCCCTGCCCTGCAGCATTCATTGCCGCCAGCACCTCCAGTCCCAGCCACTGAGCATCCCTCCCGAAGGCTGTGGTGGGCGGCCGGGGTCTCCCTCTTTGAGGTGATCGATCACAGGGCTCTGCCTGCCTGCCTGATTGCCCCTAACCAGTCGCCTGCCTGCCTGATTATCTAACTGCTCACCTGCCTGCCTGATCACCCCTAACCACTCACCTACCTGCCTGATCACCCCTACCCATTTGCTGGGAGGTGGGGACAGCCCTGGTGAGGGGCTGTAGTCATTCTGGTCGTTCTGCCATTTCAGTCTCTGGGCTTTTATTATATAGAATATTAGAGGCCCAGTGAACGAATCCACGCACCTGTGGGGTCCCTTGGCCTGGCCTACTGGATCAGGCCAAAACCAGCTCTCTGACATCCCCTGAGGGGTCTCGGATTGCAAGAGGGCATTCTAGGCTGAGGGACCCCACTGATGCATGATCAGGGACAGGGAGGGACATGGGAGGTTGGCCACCTGGGGAGGTACTGTGGGAGGGCTCTAGGGCATGTCCAGCCCATCTCATTCAGTCCTGATCCAGCAGCAAGCTCACCTATTAGTCTAAGCACTTCCCCCTTGTGGTCAGTGCATGTCATAGCAAGAGGTTGAGTGGTCTTAGCATATCATTAGCACATTATGCTTTGATTTGGTTAAACATCTGGACAACTGGACACTTAGCATATTAGGTTTTTATTATATAAGACTAGCGGCCTGATGCAGGAAATTCATGCACGGGTCGGGGGTGTCCCTCAGTCCAGCCTGCACCCTCTCCAATCTGTGACCCCTTGAGGCATGTCTGACCCCAAATTTAGGTCCAATCCCTATGTCCGACCATCTACTTACAACCCAGAACTGCTGGCTTCCAACTGCTTACCTGCCTGCCTGTCTTCCTGATTGCCCCTAACTGCTTCTGCTTGCCAGCCTGATCACCCCCTAACCACTCCCCTGCCAGCCTGATCAATGCCTAACTGCTACCCAGCTGGCCAGATTACCCCTAATTGCCCTCCCCTGCCAGCCTGGTCACTCCTAACTGCCCTCCCCTACAAGCCTGCTCCCCACAACTGCACTGGCCTAGTCCTTTGCTGGCCTAGTCCCCCTAAACTGCCCTCCCCTGCAGGCATGGTTCCCCTCAACTATCCTTCCCTGCAGGCCTGGGTCCCCCCAATTACCCTCCCCTGTTGGCCTGGTCTCCCCCCAATTGCCTTCCCCTGCTGTCCTGGTCACCCCTAACTTCCTCCCTGCTGGCCTTATCACCCACAACTGTCCTCCCCTGTAGACCTGGTCTCCCCCAACTGCCCTTCCCTCCAGGCCTGGTCCTCCTTTGCCCTCCTTTGCTGGCTTGGTCCCCACAACTACTCTCCCCTGCAAGCCTGGTCCCCCCCAACTGCCTCCCTGCTTGCATGATTGCCCACAACTGCCCTCCCATGAAGACCTGGTCTCCCTCAACTGTCCTCCTCTGCCATTCTGGTCATGACTAACTGCCCTCCCTGCTGGCCTGATCACCCACAGCTGCCCTCCCTTGTAGGTCTGGTCCTCCCAACTGCCCTCCCCTACTGGCCATCTTGGAACAGCCATCTTGTGTCCACATGGGGGCAGCCATCTTTGACATGGGGGTGGCCATCTTGTGTCTTAGAGTGATGGTCAATTTGCATATTACTCTTTTATTAGATAGGATTTGGGCCTTATCCCTAGAGATTTGATTTCTTGTTTAAATTAGGGGAATCACTTTTTTAATATAATACTTTTATTTACAGATGAGGAATTGGTTATATAGTACTTTTTTACCTGGGTGCCTTCAAATTCAAATCTTCATCTAAACTTCTTTACAGTTGACTTTAAACTAAAAAAAAAAATGAATTCTTTCCAATGAATAATTTTCAAGTGAATCATACTCAAAGGCTTACCATCACTGTTTGGTGACATAAAAATTGGCAATACATATAAAATGCATAAAGTATTAGTTTTAGGCTAAAAATCTGTCCTCCCAAAATCTATATGTTGAAGCCCTACAGCCCAGTGCCTCAGAATAAGACTCTTTTGGAGATGAAGTCTTTAGATAGGTGATACTTGTGTAAGGACACTAATCCATCTTACTAGTGTCCTCACACAAGGGGAAGATTTGAGCACAGTAAGCAGTAGGAGGGATGCACACCACAGAGGAAGGACCATCTGAAGATACAGTGAGCTTCCTCTCTCTGCCATGTAAGAATACAAATGAAGCTCCAGGAAGAGGGCTCTTACCAGAACCTGATCTTAACCTTCCCAGCCAGCAAAACTGTGAGAAATAGGTGCCTCTTTTTTGAGCCATCCAGGTTATGGTATTTTGTTGTAGCAGCCTGAGCTGATTACTTCAAAGGCTAGGTCACAGATTCCATTGAGCTTCCTCCTCTCCCTCTCCCTCTCTCTCAGAAGTACTGCATGGGCTCATGAAGTTCACCTGTAAGAAACCTGGCTACCCTGAAGCCACCAGCTGGAGAGGCCACAGGGGGAGACATGAACTCAGAGGACAAGGTCTGAAGAGAGCCAGCTGTTTCAGCCCCACCTGCCTGAGTCTTCCCAGCACAAGTGGTAGACATGTGAATGAGTAAGTGAGCCTTCAGGTGTTTCCAATCCCAGCCTCCCAGCTGCCCAGTCTAATACCAACTGGAGCAAAGCCGACCTATCCCCAATGAGCTCTACCTTAATTTCAGACCCATTAGTGAAATAAATGCAGTCGACATTTTAAGCCACAGTGTGTAGGGGTGGTTTGTTATACAGCAACAAATAACTAGAACACTCTCAATGCATTTGATCTCAGCAGCCCTCCTCTTTCTGGAATCTGTTTGTGTTTGGACACCAGGCTTTAGGTCTCCCCCTCCACAGCAGCATATAAATGAATTCTGGATAATAAGATGGTAATACTGGGTGTCCCCCAAAATTTTACATACACTTTAACAGCTGGTAGCTCAATTCTGAAAGTGAAATGTATTTTAATAAACACTGCCTTTATAATTATTCAAAGTGCATGTGTACATTTTGGGGGGAACCCTACATTTTGCAGCATTTTCTATTCCACCATACGGTATTTTTCACAGATTATGCTTACAATAATTAACTATGGGAGGGTTGTTAATACTGATTCTTCTCTTTATTATATAAAAATAATCTGATTATAGAAATAATTCCTTAAATGTAGAGCCCACACCGAAGACTATTCTAGCCACTTTTGATTTGGGGATCAGAGATTCCACAGTGAGGATACAAATGCATTGAAATCTTTGCTTTTATTCAATTAAGCAGCTTTTAAGGACTCGGTTAAAACATGAAAACAGAGTAAGAAAAAAAATAACTTTCCTGTGGGACTCCAGCTCTCCACAGCAGAGTCATTCACTTTTTATGATCATTATAATTATTAGTAGTGACGGTGATAACAATATATCATTTATATGGCACTTTAGAACTGCACAGAGCTTTCCCACCATCATTTATTAGCTCATCGGCAGAACACTCTTTAGTAACAAGTTAATATTTCTGCCTCCATTTAACAGGTAGGAAATTGAGGCACAAGGGCTCAGGTCACTTGTCTAAATTCAGTCAAAAGTCAATCGGTGGCCTGAATTGTACCCTCAGTAATGTTTGTTCAAGATAAACTGAGGCATATTTAAAAATGTAAGAGTTTGTTTTGAGCAAAAAAATCAATTCAAATCAAGCAGCATTCAACTGAACAAACAGAAAGGATTTCCAGGGAACTGTACAAAATGTGAGAGTTTGGTTGGCAGAAGGGAACCGTAACAAGAAAGCTGTACTAGGCAAAAATCTGGTTGGTTATTGCAAAATTTTAAATATCAGGCAGATACGTAACCAGTGCTGATAGGGCCATTTCTGATTGACGGGCTTAAGATTTCATTTTTGGGAGAACTGAAACAAATGAGGTTAAGTCTCCATTTCGTGAAGTAGCATAAGTGACTCCATTTTGGACTTGTTGTCTTGTTTTCAACATGTTACTAAAAGCATCATCCTTCCAGACAAGACTAAACCTCACTCAGCAACTCTCATTTAGTACTTCAAACAGAAGTGAGAAACTTGATTTTTAAATCAGATTCTCTGATATTTTAGCATGCAATCCTCATAAGATGCCCCCAAAGTAAAAATTTTTCTCGACTGAGAGGATAATTTGAAGACAAAAATAAGTGTGTAAGCTACACTCTATCTGTATAAAGTACATTACTTAATAAATAAGCCTTTCAAGGTTAATGCCAGCACTCTTTGAAAATAATGGGAGAGTTGAATGTACATACGTGAAATGTATCCAGTATAACCTAGAGAAGTCATGGGATTGTCCTACTTAGTTAATTTTAAGGATAGCCTACATCTTCCTCAATAGTGTCTCATATACAGTTAAAGGATATATAACATTGACTAACTAGTTTAAATAGGAAAAGTCTAATTCAATGGGAATGTAAATGCAATGTGCAGGTCAATACCAGAGGCAAATTTTAAAATCTCTGTTGTTAAAGATACTAAAGTTGCCTACATTTTACTAATATGTGCCAGGGCTATTAGCCTAATTATTCAGTTTCCAATATATCACGTATAGCAGTGTGTATACTACCTTGGGATAGATTTCTTTATAGAGAGAACTCTACCTTTTCTTTATCTCTCCCTCATGTCCTATCCCTCTTCCAATTATTGCAGCCTAATCAGTATCTAGCTAGAGTGGACCACCTAGGTTTCCCCAAACCAAACTGACATTTTGCTCTCAAACAGTGGAACAAAATCGGACATCTTAATATGCTCTTGCCAAACTCATTGAAACTTGGCATTTGTGCTTTTAGCACAAATATGACAAGTCAAGGACCCGCTCTCCTGGCCTCTCCCTCAGAGATGCCCATCACCCAGCACCCATTTCATGTCTTGGGGCTGACACGCTAGCTAGCCCACACACACACAATCGTGGCACAGTCTCTATGGAATCAGGAGACATCCTTTCTTTTGCTGGCTTCCTCATCCTCCAAGCAAGAATTCAAATGTCAATCACTTTTAGTTGGATTTCATGGAGCAGCATCATAAAAATGGTCACCAATCCAATTGCAAATCACTTGATGAATCTTCTTTGAAGAATTGCCAATAATGCTAATCGTCAAATGGTTGAATCCAGCTTTGTAAAGATGCGTTTGTGAAGAACAGCAATCTCTGTGACTTTGACAAAGGAACTGCTGACTTGCATCACTGTTTGTATTTTGATGTGAAAGAGCAAATCGATTTATAGAGCTTTTGCTTGCAGATGTAGGATATGATTAGTATGCAGAAAGACCTTTCCACAGTGTCATTTGTTTATTTAGCTGCCTCTGCACTCCGCTCTGATTGTGTGTACCTAATTAATGTATACAAAGCTAAAAGGAATAAAACCACGGCTCCACAATCACAGCACACTGAAGAGCATGGTATTTGTCACCTTTGGGTGGATGGAGGCATTCCAATTTTACTAGCTGCACACCAAATAAAACATACAGATTTATGAAACATAACAATACAGAATGCAGGAATATTTTTTCCCCCATCAGTGTTCTTCTTAGCTATTTTAAACTCAAATAGGTGCAAATTAACGTGTTTGAATATGAAAAGGATGTGCTTTCTTTTCTGTCTTGTATTTCAATTTTTATTCAAAGCAGTTGTTGAGTCTTTATGAAAAGTACCCGTGATTTCTTCCAGAGGTCAAAGTACTTTGTAAAACATCCTGTGAGACCTGCATCATCCTGTTCTTCAAGGCCTCACTATTCAGATGCTTGGAAATTTTAGCTGAGAAAGAGTTTACGGTGAAAAAGCAAAGACGCTGGAGACCTTCATGTCAATAATGAATGATCAATAGAAGACACACACTCGAAAATTGACATTCAGTCAGCAGTTCCCTGTTATTCATGCACATTTCACATCGTCTATTCAGGTCCTGCAAGAGGTATTGGTATCAAAATGGCAAAGTGGCTGAAATCTTTCAACTACCAGATAATGAAATCCAGAGTGACATCTAGTGACATCCTACATTAGAAGCACTTGTTTTGCACCTTGTAAGCCTGGCCACATTACCCAGCACCATCCACTACGTAGGCTTTCTAAACAGGGACCAGCACTTTCTGTCTCATCGCTGGCAACACTCTGCAATCATATCTTAAATACTAGTTGCCTCTAGTATTTGCCTTGGCCTGATACAAGCTTCTCTTAATTTTCAATCACCAAACTATGGAAACTTCCATCATTGATTACAAATTGAAATTGCTCTTTGAATTTCTCCACCGCTATTTCATCCTTGGCGAGCAAGCCTCTCTCTAGGTCCCGCCTGGCTCTTGTCTCTGTGTCTCTGCTGCAGCAGGAACAGCAGGCCGGAATCATTGCCTTAAATCATGCAGTGAGCTGCGGGAACGTTCAAACCTCTCCCGGAGCACAAGCCAAGGGAGCTGTTATCTTATTGCTGAAACCCAGAACATGCTATCCCATCTAAATCACGGGTGTCACGTCTCATTTGCAATAAAATCTCTTTGATCTTTTTTTTTTTCCCTAACATATTAGGGATTCTCCCCCCAAGGAGGGCTGTTCTGGATAATTTGGCTACTTTAGAAAGAGAAAAAGAAAATTTAAATGAGGGGGTGAAACTGATATAGTGTTAAAAATAAAAGATCCAACACATGTTTTTCATGAACATAAGGCTTTTTACAATGACTCTTTAACCTGGTGTGAACCTCACTTGGAATATAACAAAGGCATGTTCACTAAACTTCTCAATACAATGGCTGTCTTTTTTTTTCTTTTTTTTTTTTCTTAAGTGTCTTAAACAGAGCTGTTCTCTTTTCCCTAGGCTCCTCCTCAAATGGGACATGAAGAGCGTGACACACATAAAATTAAAATAAATAAATTCCCAAGTGGAAAGCACAAAGGTCTGAGGGCTAGACAAGTTTCCTGCAATAATCATAATTAAGACAGAATGATGTAAATCTATCTTTTGATTCTGTAAAAGGAAAAGAATTAAACAATATTTTCTCCTAAATACAATTTTAAAAAGTTGGATAAAGAAGACTATGATAGCATTAAATTTACTTTCTCTAGGTTTTCAAGTATGAGATTCATGCATTAACTCATTGGGGGTGAGGGGGGAGGTGCCTCAGAATTGGGCCTAAACCGGCAGTTGGACATCCCCCAAGGGGTCCCGGATTGGAGAGGGTGTAGGCTGGGCTGAAGGGACCCCCCCCTCCCATGCATGGATTTCATGCACCGGGCCTCTAGTATATATATATATGAAGATATTCAGAGCCCCTCTAATTTGAAGGAAGCAGCATTTTATAGGGGAGAAACAATGACATGAGAGAAAAAGATATTTGGTTTTTTATTCTTATCTGTTCTAGTAAATATTTGGGAAATTCTGAATACCTGTTTTATCTGTTATAAAAAGACATTCATGCTATGATCTCTAAAGTCTCTCCTACCTTTATATATTTACCCTTTGTACCTAATCTATTATACATATTTTGGAATTTTTAGTGCAGTGGTCTTCAAACTACGGCCCGCGGGCCACATGCGGCCGCGGAGGAGTCTGATCCTGCCCGCCAGGTTTTTTGGGCAGTGAGCGCAGTCGAGGTGTTACAGTAGGAATTAGTAGTTCATATAGTCCGGCCCTCCAGCTCTCTGAGGGACCGTGATCTGGCCCCCACTTTAAAAAGTTTGAGGACCCCTGTTTTAGTGTATAGTATAAAGTTTGTTTCTCACATAACTAGACAGTGATTTAAGCTGTATACATTTTTAAATATAGTGGTGCAGATTTTTCCTGTGAATTTTCTCTAATATTTAAGTTGGAACTGCTCACTGATTGAAAACCTATATTCAAAAAATGAGCAACAACTAATTTTTCATACATAGAGAAGATGTTTTTTCCTTCATCTTGTATATTGCCAGTTTATTTCATCTCCTTGTTGACAAAATTATTCACACAAATTTTTGTCTACTATTTATGCACTTGCTTAATAGGTAATGCCATTCTCATTCTTCAATATCTTTTCAATAACAAATAGATTGGTAGTGTACTTAACTCTCTTTTTCATCTTTATATCTCCACAATTTAGAAGAGTGCTTGCTCTTATATATGGCAGGTATGCAACCTGATACAATAATAAATGAATGCACAAAAATTAGGACCAAAAGGAACTGTGGCATTACTAATCCAGCTGTTTCATTTTAAGGCCCATATAATCATTGAGTCCCACAGAGATTCATTGACTTGCCCAATGTTACATAACAAAGTCAATAGAAGGACCTCTTGACTGATAATGTCATATTCCTTCCACTATTTCTTTCCTTTTACAAAGGTACTTTGGAAACATTATTTTAAAGCATTTCCTATGTAAATGATGCCTAGCTATTTTCCTCACATTAAGTTCCCAAATATGTTTCACATATCTATGCTTTTCAAATATATAATTAATAAGCTCATCGATACTACTTCACCAAGCTGGGAGTATGGCACATGTGCTAGGCTGCATAATGGTAATGATTTGTAGATTGTAACGTACAGAACCCGTGAATGTTCTTATGTGTCAAAAAAAAGATGTTGCAGATATGATTAGGTATCTTGAAATGGGAGATTACCTTCAGATAGATTATTTGGATGGACCCCTGAATTTCAGAAGTGTCCTTATGAGCACAAGTTAGAGGGAGGTTTGGCTATAGAAAAGAAGGTAATCTGAGGGCTGACACAAGATGCTGCATTACTAGCTTTGAAAAGGGAAGGAAGGGCCAGAATGTTTCAAAAGATGATATGTGACCAAAGTTAATTTCCTTCCTAAGACCTAAATAAAGAAAAAGCAGTTTCCCATAAAATAAATAAATGAATACATGCTCAAGCTAAAATGGTCTTCTTGTTGGTAGAGTATTAAATTTGACAGTAAAATAGTAATCAAGTTTTCAGATTAATTTAAATAGGCTAATTGAAATAAGTGAATATTCAAGAAAATTTAATTGTACTTGACAAAAAGCTGTTCCTAAAGTAGTAACTATTAATAAAATTTCTATTGGTAGTTCATCTCATGGTAAAATTCCTGAACATGCAATGAACCTAAAGCAGTCATATTTTTGTGCAAAAAATTAAAATTTAAAATTATTAAGACTGCATTATAAAATTTACAAAAGCATCCATTAATAAATAAAAAAAAGAGGGGGAGGGGATTGTAGGGTAATATCATGTAAGGAAAAATATCCTATAAGTAAATTACATCTAGAAAATTTTTACTTTACAAAATTAATTTTCATTTGTAATGCTAACAGCAAGACACCCATGCAAAACACACATGGTGTCTAAACAAGACAAAGGAAAATCATTTGGGCAAAAATAAAAAGGATCCCAAATCAATTATAAAGAAAAGATTCCTGTATTAACTTTTGGTCAAGAATATGTTTGTATATTTTGAGAAAACTACTCCAAGACCATGTGGATTCCTGCAACAGAGAAGAATTGACAGGAGTGCTCCAACCACGAAGACAAGAGAAGAAACAGTCCAGAGATGGAAGATGCTGACGACGCCTGGCCACGCTAGCAGTCAGCAGCTGTGAATCGCTGCAGGTTGCCTAGGACCAAATCAGAGAGGGTCAGACCTGCATTGCCACCATGTGCCCACCCTCCAGATATCATTGCTGACATGTATACATAAGGAACTGTTTGACATTGAAAAAGGAACTCAGAATTGTTGGACATTGAAATTGAGACTCAAAAATTTTTTGTTATTATATGTTTATTTTTAGTTTGCAGAGGCATGATTTTTTAAAGGAAAGAAACGGCGGGGGGAGGGGGGGCGGAATAGATACAGAGGCAAAGAAACATTGAACAGACTGCCAAACTACAGTGGGAAGGCAGGAGAGGTTGGGGACAGGGGGGTGGGGTTGTAAGAGATCAGCCGAAGGACTTGTATGCATGCATATAAACATAATCAATAGATACAAGACAGTGGGGGGGGGGGGGAGATGGGGGCAGGTGAAGGTATATGCGGGGGGGGGGTAGGGGATGCTGGGGGGAGGACAATGGGGGGGGGAAGGAGACATATGTACTACTATTTGTAATACTTCAAACAATTAAAAAAAAGAGAGAGAGAGAGAGAGAATGCTGGGAGAGAGAAAGATGTGCATTGGGAGAATGTCCGTGTTTTCCAGAGAGAAGACATGAATGTAAGTAATGCAGCTCTAGAAGACAGAAAATTCAAAGAGATGAGTTATCATAGAGCCCCCAGAAGCAGCACAGCCCTGTGGACACCTTGATTTTGACCCAGTGAACCTGATTTTAGACTTGTGATCTCAGAACTGTAAGAGAATAGCCCTACCTTGTTTGGCTTAATGGATAGAGCATCAGCCTGGGGACTGAAGGGTCCTGGATTTGATTTCATTCAAGGGCATATGCCCTAGTTGCAGGCTTAATCCGGAAGAGGAGGCGTGCTAGAAGCAGCTAATCAATGATTCTCTATCATCATTGATGTTTCTATCTCTCGCTCCCTCTTATTTCCTCTCTGAAATCAATAAAAATTATGTTAAAAAAAAAAAGAAGAACTGTGAGAGAATAATGTCTGCAGTTTTAAGCCACTGTTTCTGGTAATTTGTTACAGTAACAAAGGAAAGTAATACGGTAGACACAGTGTTGGTTGTGGAGATAAGACCTCTGGCTTAAACTTGGCTGACTTATGCCATCTCTAGATGTTAGTTCTACAAATGCCTTTCTGTGGCTCCCAGGAGTATAATGAAATTTCTCAGTTCTGTATTTTTATTCAAGGTCAGAGAACCATCTCAATGCAAGAAAACACTTTATCCTCTGGAAGATAAGTTAGAAAAAAAGTCTTCAGAGGAAAAATAAAGCCCCTTTCTTCATGAAACAGCTGATCAATGATTCTCTCTCATCCTTAATGCTGCTATCTCTCTTCCTCTTTTAAATCAATAAAAAATATTTTTAAAAAATAAATAAATAAGTTTACTTACTTTGAGGTCTCATCCAGTTCTGTGGGAAGGGGGGGGGGGAGAAGATGATTTGTTGGACACTTTGATGGTGATTTAAGCAGGACACAACCTCCCTCCATTGATGACATGTTGAATTATGAGAAACTTGATAAACCTCAAGGGTTAATCCAAACCACATATTTGTTTTAGGCTTTCCTCTACTGTGGAGATTATTTCAGTGTGATGTTCTGCTTGAGAAAATGATAAGTTGGAGACAATTTAATGGAATTAGTGTTTACAAATTTTAAAAAATATATATTTTATTGATTTTTTTTATAGAAAGGAAGGGAGAGAGATAAAGAGTTAGAAACATCGATGAGAGAGAGTCATCGATCAGCTGCCTCTTGCACACCCCCTTCTGGGGATATTCCCGCAACCAAGGTACATGCCCTTGTCCGGAATTGAACCTGGGACCTTTCAGTCCGCAGACCGACGCTCTATCCACTGAGCCAAACCGGTTTCGGCAGTGTTTACAAATTTTATAAATAAACTTAAAGTGTGTATACACAATACCAGAAACAACACTGTATTATAAATAACTAGAGGCCTAGTGCACAAAATTCATGCATGGGGGGTGGTCCCCTCAGCCCAGCCTTCAACCTCTACAATCCAGGACATCCCTCTCATAATCTGAGATTGCTGGCTCCTAACTGCTCACCTGCCTGCCCGCCTGATTGCCCCTAACTGTCCCCCTGCCAGCCTAGTCCCCCAACTGCCCATCCTGCCAGCCAGGTAACCCCCAACTTGCACCCTCCACTGGCCTGATCACCCCTAACTGCCTCCTCCTCCTCGTGCCAACCTGGTCACCCCTACTGCCTTCCTCTGCCAACCTGTTTGCCCCTAACTGCCCCCCTACTAGCTTGGTTGCCCCCAACTTACCCCTGCTAGTCTTGTCAACCCCAACTGACCCCCTGCTGGCCTGGTTGCCTCCAACTGCTCCCTCTGCTGGCCTGGTTGCCTCCCACTGCCTCCTCTGCCAGCCTGCTGTTCAGTCATTACTGTGAGGGCGTCCTGACCAATTTGCATATTACCCTTTTATTAGTATAGATAGACACAGTTGTGATTTGAAGAAATGACAGAGAAGTATGATTACCCACAAAATTTTGAGTTGCTTTCTTTTATAAACTTATAGGATTTTGAACAAGGCTCCTTGGCTGTGTTTCCTGGAAAAGTTGTTCCCTTTGACAGTGTGGACTATATGATTTGCAATACACTATTATGTTGTATATTCTTTTTTAATATTATAACCAATTTTAGACCAACAGGCAATCCTCCCAAGAAAGCAATGGCTATGTGGCATCCATATTCTAAAAGAAAAGTAGTATTTTATCTATAAAAGGCATCACTAATGGACTGTTCATCCATTCCAATATTTTGAATACTATGGAGGAATTATTTTTAATTCAGATTAAATAATATTAATACAGTTTTAATTCCTCTATGACAATTTACTTGGTATATATTGAATTCTCATTCAATTCTACTAGCCTAGAGTAGAAGCTAAGGGAGTCTTCTAATATAAAAATTGATAGAAGAGAAGAAAGCAATTTTCGTTACCAGAGATTGTCCCAGCTGGAGTGGAAGGGAGGATGTGCATATAATTTACCATATATAACTCATAAAGCCTAAGTCTAAAACTTTAACATTAGAAATTGCTAAGATATGTACACCATTTAAAGAGTAGTGATGTAGCTGAATACTCTCACTTTCATTTCTTCTCACTGCAGTATTCAGGCTTTGTGCTTGCCTTGGAAAACAGGAGCATATAACAGATAAAGAGATGTTTGTACATTAAAATAATAACTTGCAAATAAGCAAGAATTTTTGGATATCAGAATTTCCTCCAAATTTTAAAATGAACTATAGATGTTTGTCCATTGAGAACTTGGAAGGCCAGGAATGAACTGAATGATATGGAGGTCCCACCTACTTTTAGACTAAATTATGTTTAGCAGACATAATCTGTACAGCTCATCACTGACTGTCAGAATCGATGTGCATTTTACTTTCATATTAATTATATTAAGACTAGAGCGCCAGTGCACAAAATCTGTGCACGAGGTAGGGGGTGTCCCTCAGCCCAGTCTACACCCTCTCCAATCTGGGACCCCTCAAGGGATGTCCTACTGACAGGCCTAAATGGGCAGTAGGACATCCCTCTCACAATCCAGGACTGCTGGCTCCCAACTGCTCGCCTGCCTGCCTGCCTGATTGCCCCTAACCGCTTCTGCCTGCCAGCCTAATTACCCCCTAACCATTCTCCTGCCAGCCAGATCAATGCCTAACTGCTCCCCTGCTGGCCTGGTTACCCCAAACTGCCCTCCCTTGCAGGCCTGGTATTCCCTAACTTTTCTCTCATGTAGGCCTGGTCCCCATCAACTGCCCTCCCTGCAAGCCTGATTGCCCCCAACTGCCCTCCCTTTCAGGCCTGGTTCTCTTCAACTTCCCTCTCCTGCTGGCCTGATTGCCCACAACTGCCCTCTCCTGCTGGCCATCTTGTTGCAGCTATCCTGTGTCCACATTGGGGTGGCCATCTTGTGTGTTTGAGTGATGGCCAATTTTCATATTACCTCTTTATTAGATAGGATTTATATTGAGTATTAACATTAGCAAATTGTATCTATTTGTCATGCTGTGTTATCCACCAGCATGTCTTACTGTTCTATTTTTCTTGGAATCAGGGTATAGATGAGGAGGAATAAACAACAAAATTTTTAAATTTGTAACATTTTAAAAGGTAAATATGGTGTTTTACTTTGTTTAAATTTCTATGATATTGCTCCTAAATGCCCAATGAACTTGTGAAGTTTTAAATAGAAGTACAGTATTAGATTTAGTTTGTGGGCTCATACAGTGTGTCAGACAAGTGTGTTAAATGATGCTCTTACATAAAATAGCTCATTTAATTCTTACAACAATCCTATAACTTAGGTGTTCTTATTGTCCTTACTTCATAGATAAGAAAAGTAATATTAGATTAGAATGATTTATGTAATGTGCTGATAGCTAGTTAGTAAGTGGCAGAGCTGGTACATTGCTCAAATTCAAGTCTCTCTGATCCCAAAAAACATGTTGGGGTTTTTTGCATTACTGGTTACTAGTTACTTTTAAGTTGGAAAATTCATACTCAGTAAAAAAAAAATTATAATTATTTGGTACAGTACTTGTTACAACTAGTACTAAAAACTGTTACTTATTTTGTGCAGCATTACTGTGTGGATGTTTGCCATAGAAATATTTAGTTCTTATGAAGATAACTTACAGCCAACTAACTTGTAATTGGAGCATTTGTTTCTGTACCAAATTAGGCTATCTTTATTAATAAAAATATCTTTCTGGCACACAAAAATGAAATGTGTGTACATATCAGAAATTTGAACCTGTGTGTTATATGCACTGATGCAGTTTTCTATTGAAATGTTCTTCTAGTTTTCATTTCTCATAATTGTCAGAGTCTGTATGGTGGTCCACATTCTATTCAGTTATTCCTATATTAATGCAACTCCCTACAAGATTTTTGAATAATGGTTTAATACCTAATATGTTGCATTAAACGCAAAGTATCTATTGGTGATGTTCTAAAATAAACACATGTGATTTAATTAAAATATATACTGTGAAAATAAAAGCTGTTTATAGGGGAGGCATGCAAATGAGTTGTTATCATTACTAAAAACTGTAAACTAGACAGTAGTAAACATTTAATTTTGGAGATAATATCAAAATAAAATTTCAAATGATCAGATGAACTGGCAGAAATACTCTACAGACATTAACTTTAATAAAAGTATGGAAAGGAGTTAAGAAATCTTAGTTCATGATGACTAAGACCTCATCACCTTTTTTGCTCAGGGCTCATGCTTCAAGAGCTAAGAAAGACAAGGTGAGAGAAAGTGAGTGGAAAAACTGGGATGATGTCTTCACTTTGGTGTATTTTATCCTTCTTCATTGTCCTCTGCTTCCACCTTCATCTGTCTTCCCTTTCTCATGTATTTTTAAGAAATGTGACAGGACTGAGGCTTAGAAAGGTCCAAGTAAAATTTAATCTGATCCTGAAAATGGTGTAATGAAAGCAGGATGGCCACGCTCCTTGACTTATGTAAAGTTTATTCAAACCTGTCTTTCTCCCCTTTTGGACCTAGTAGTGAATGGATTTATTAATGATGTGCAAATTTAGAGGACTTTATCAAAGACTCAACAAGGCTATAGTCCATGCAAAAAAAAAGAACTTAAAGAAAGTCTGTAATAATTTCAGGAGAAATATAATATACTGCATCATATATGTATATCTAGAACAGATATTTAACAAAATATCCCAGCTGAATAGTTTAAGTGATTGCATTTCTCTTATAATCACCCTGGAGGAACATCAAAATTAGATATTCCTTATTAAACTCCCCACTATTAAAACTCCATTCCTTAGATTAATATTGGAATAAAAATGTTTAATCTCTATAGAAGTAGGTATCATAATAGTTAGGTTTTTGGAATCATATCAGTGGATCTCTCTCACTGTGGTCCTAACCTATCATGTAACTGAAGTAGGCTTATTTGGGTTATGATATTAAAAAAGTGATTCCAAATTTCAACTATTTTCCACAGAAATGTTTGGAGGGAAGTTGGAGGTACAAAAAAGGAATTTAGACAAGTTGATTTCAGAGACATTCAGGGTCATCGGCTACGTAGATGATAATTCACCCAGAAATATATGTAAGTGCACCCTGAAAGAACTAGCAAAGAGAACTTAGGGAAAAGATTGATCAGATATATAGGGAACCCAAAAGCACAGTATCTTAGGGTTCAGGTGAAGAGGACACACACCCCTTTTGTTCATTGTGTTTGGCTCACTGTTTGCTGAACCTGTCACTGTGTGAGTCCTGGAAATTGACAAGGTTCATTCTCAGTATAAAAGATGGAAGTTCATATTTTGTTCCTCTCTCAGTCCTGGTAATAGACCAGGAATGGTGACCTGTGGTTGGCAAGCCAGAGATTCCCAAACAGGAAGGAGTTTGAATTGGAAGCAAGCTAAGGAAGAAGCAGGTGCAGCTTAGACTCCTCCCCTGGTGGCAGTGAGGACAGCAGCTTTGTCTAGCCATCCTTTTCCCACGGCAGGTTCTTCCCCGGAGACTGAAGTACCCAGGAGTTCCTAGAATTTTCCAAGACTATTTATTGAGGCTTGCCCTTGACCATTAGCCACTAATATCCTTCCAAAGAATTCCTTCTCTGTGTACATCTGCAATAAAAAATGCTGACCAATACAGGGTACTGATGCAAAATGAATGTGCATGGCCTCCTGGTTAAAAAAGAAAATTAGAATTTTAAGGTAACAATATCCGAGCATTAAAGCAGACATCAGAGCTTTCAAGAGTGGGGCCCTGTGCAGTTGCACTGTCTGTGCGCCCATGAAGCTGGCCCTGCTGGCACATCACAGAAGCAAGAGCACTCGATCATGTTAGACGAAGAAAAAAAAAAAATCCCTGAGAAAGTGCACCCCCAGTGCCCTGTGTGTGTGTGTGTGTGTGTGTGTGTGAGTGGTTGGTAGCCAGTGAATGTTACAGTCAGAATCAAGCTATCAGTTACAGCTCATTCAGAGCTAATTGAATTGCCAATGTATTAGTAAGGTTTGGCAGAATGTGCTGTGTCTTCACAAAACAAAGTTTTTTCTTCTGTGCACACACATTTCATTTGGAAAGTTCTTGGGTGTGATTTATAAACGTGGAGATGGAAAAATTGAAAGTGAGTCAAGGGTATTTTGAAAGGTCCAATGCAAGCTCCACCTTTGAGAGAAGCACAAGCAGTGGGGCCCTGTACTCTGCCCCCGAAAGATGCCCGAGCGTTCGGGGTAGGCCACACGGCTGCTGTAGACACACTGCTAACGGGTCCTCTCCAGGAACACTGAATCCCACAGTGGCCAACACAGTCATCCAGGGCACAAGGCAGCTTCAACCAGCAGATTTGCTTTTTGAGGGCAAGCCATCTGTTTGGATTCCTACCCTCATAAAACTGCCCAGCTTGGATATGTTCACCCATAAATTTTGTGTCTGAGCTTAAAATTCCATGGGACTTTGTATGTAGTAGGAGATAGTTTCCACAAAATGGACATCATGTGAGAAAATCCTGGTAACTATGTCTTAAATCACCTGGTGGCAGCATGTCAGCCACACCCCGGAGTCTATCCAGCAGCATCTGACTGTGCAGCCTGGGAAATGGATGGATATCTAACAACATACAAATGGTCCAAGTAGCCACAGTTATATTTTCCACTGTCAGACAAGTGCCTCCTATTTAGCCCCCGGAGAGTGTTAGACCAGGTCTCACAATCTTTTCAGTAATGGAAGGGGAAAGGGACAGAAGCCTGCAGGAGTGTCAGTGGTTGGCAGAGGCGGTGGCAGTTTGGAATCCCCCTATAGCAACATGAAGTCTTTCTTTTTTCTTTTCTTTTTAAAAAAATATATTTTATTGATTTTTTACAGAGAGGAAGAAAGAGGGATAGAGAGCTAGAAACATCAATGAGAGAGAATCATCCATCAGCTGCCTCCTGCACACCCCTACTGGGAATGTGCCTGCAACCAAGGTACATGTCTTTGACCAGAATTGAACCTGAGACCTTTCAGTCCACAGGCAGATGCTCCATCCACTGAGGCAAACCAATTTCAGCGACATGAAGTCTTTCAACACAGCAGCACGGGTTTAGCAGACACGTCGGAAGAAACCAGCTCTGCTGTGCAATGAGAAACATGATAACATGGCCACTCCTTGGCCCATGGCAGAGCCACTGAAACATTTAGCACAGAATAGAAAGAGTGCTTATGTGCCTTCTGGCCTTTTCCTCCGTCTCATACAGCATCCCTGAGTTGATGCTGGTTTGTGCAAATGAGTACACAATTGAAACAGCTGCTATTTTATAGGTGACTGGAAAGCTTAATATTATTTGGGAAATATGCAAAATTAAAGGAGTTAACATAATTCAATATCCATTTTTTCACATTCATCTTTTTCTTGATTTTAATTACATAAATAACTATTTTCATGGAGCATCTACTCCATGCTAGGCTTCATAGTTTCAGATGTCAAGTACTTTTTCTGTATTCATTTATTTCTCCAAGTTCTAAGAGCTAAATATTAGGGCACTAAAAGATATAAAAACTTGAATATAGAGAAGATATATAACTGTTCTAAAGTCACACTCATGGATGAAAGTGGTAGAATCCAAACTCACTTCCTGATATTTTTAAAGCTATTATTTTGCTACTCACCCCTAACATTTTTAAAGTATCTCATATATATATATATATATATATATATATATATATATATATATATATTAAAAAAAGAAAACATCCTTTTTTTAATATATATTAGGAGCTAAGAAAAAAAATCAATATGAAAAAAAATATCCTGGGCCTCTAAGGTATTTATCACAATGAGAAAGAGATAATAATATTTATAAAGTCACACATATGTAGCTAACTAATTCTTGACAAAGGTCTAAAGGTAATTTAAAGAAGAAAAGGTAGCCTTTTCAACAAGAGGTTCTTAAAAGTGGATATGTATTTGCAAAATTTATTTTTAAAAATGAACTTCAACCCATATTTTAAACCATACACACAAAATTTAATTCAAAATGGATCAGAGATCTAAATAGAAAACCTAAAGTCTAATATTTTTAGAAGAAAAGATAAAGGGGGGAAAAACTTTTATAGCTTGTGTTAGACAAAAGGCCTTATATTCAACACCAAAAGCCAATACATAAAAGAAACAATTGATAAGTTATACTTTATCAAAATTAAAAAGGTTAGCCCAGCCAGTATGGCTCAGTGGTTGAGCATCAACCTATAAACCAGAAGGTCCCAGTTCAATTTCTGGTCAGGACACATGCCAGGTTGCAGGCTTGATCCCCAGAGTGGGGTGTGCAGGAGGCAGCCAATCAATGATTCTCTCTCATCATTGATGTCTCTATCTCTCTCTCCTTTTCCCTTCCTCTCTGAAATAAAAACATATTTTTAAAAAATTTAAAAAGTTTAGTTCTTCAAAGATACTACGAAGGAAATTAAAAGTCCAGCCACAGATTGGAAGAAAACACTTATAAACTCAACATCTGATAAAAGACTTATATCCAAAATACATTTGTAAATACATAAATTCACAAATAAGGAAACAATTCAATAAAAATAAATGGTCAAGCCAAAACCGGTTTGGCTCAGTGGATAGAGCATCTGCCTGCGGCGGACTGAAGGGTCCTGGGTTCAATTCCAGTCAAGAGCATGTACCTTGGTTGTGGCACATCCCCAGTAGGGGGTGTGCAAGAGGCAGCTGATCGATAATTCTCTCTCATCCATGTTTCGAACTCTCTATCCCTCTCTCTTCCTCTCTGTAAAAAATCAATAAAATATATTTTAAAAATAAATAAATGGTCACAATAGTTGATGGGTACTTCACAAAAGAAAATACATGGGTGTAAAATAAGCACAAGAAACAATCATTAATCATTATTTAAAAAGTCAAATTAAAGCTATGCTCTCACTACACACTTTCTAGAGTGTCAAACTTATTTTCTGATGACAATACCAAAGTGCTGGAAAACAGTCTGGTAGTTTCCTCTGAAGATAAACATCCACTTACCATATGATTCAACAATCCCACTGCTAAGAATTTACCCAAGAGAAGTGAAAAGTTACATTTACAAAAACAACTGTATGTAAATGCTTATAACAATTTATTCATAGTCTCCCCAAATTAGGAAAAATATTAATGTTCACCAACTGGTTAATGGGTAAATAAATTTTGGTTATACCCATAAAATGTAACACAATTTTACAAGGAAATTAATAACACATTGATACTTGCAATAACGACATGACTGAAAATCATTCATACTAAGTAAAAGAAGCCAGATTTTTAAAACTTACATCCTGTATAATTCCATTTATATGACATTCTAGAAAATGAAAAACTATAGAGACAAAAGACAGATTCATGATTTTCGGCAGGTGAGAATAGGAAACGTGCCCACAACAAAAGACACGGGGAATATTTTGGGGTAATAGAAATATTCTCCATCTCCATTTTGGTGGTTGTGCATGAAGAGTTATATTTGTCCCTCCGAAGTCATAGAACTGCATACCAAAAAGGGGAATTTTGCTGGCTGTTCATTATATTTCAACAAACCTGACGTTAACTATCCAGCATGTCTACAACTGAGGTGGTTCTCTTTCTGCCTGAGCTTTTCTCCCTTCCCAGCACCATTTCCCATCCACCCCACCTTCATCCTCCTCTCACATTCCCAACACGGTCAGCTTTTCACACCCAGGAAAACCCATCCCCGGATATTTCTCAGAAACATTTCTTGCTCCCCGTTCCTGGTGGCGCTGCTTTGCTTATTCCTGCAACATTCCCAGCCTAATTTCTGCCAAGACCTCATGACAGGTTTTCTTCCCTGAGTTCCATTCCCCCATACACTCTGGCCTGGATGATCTTTAGAAAGTGTATTCCTCATTTGGGAACATTTCTCAAAATCTTTACAAGCTTCCTGTAGGACAAAGGCCCAGGTCCTTCAACTGCACAGATGCCCTGTCCCCTGTATCCTCTGCCACTCCTGCCTGCATATGTCATGACCCAGGCTTCCTGGGACACACCTCCCTGTTCCTAAAGGCGCCCCATTGTTTTTGTTCATTTGTTTGTTTTCCTTTCTCTGTGTCTTTGCAAATTTTGCTCTTTTGCCTGAAATGAAAATCCTGTCTTTAGTGAAACCTGCTCATCCCTTGGACTCTCCTGACCTCGTTCCCCTTACCCCCATCAGGCTGAGTTGGATGCCCCAGTTCTAAGCTCCAGAAGCACAGCTGGCACGGGGCACTCCCATCCCTGACTTACAATGAACGGTGCCTTAGTCTAGTAGCCCAGTACATTGTGTGCCTCTTAAACGAAGTGGTCATGTATCATACACCCTTGAATCCTAAACCACTAGGGACCTTGGGTACATATCTTTCCGAGGATTGAGCAAATGAACATAAAAATACATTATATATGCAGCACCAGAAAAAGAAATCGCTTGAACTTGTTTACCCACCTGACTTACATCCCTTGGTATTTTGGCTCTGGGTTGATTGCTTTCTGTGAAAAGATCACCTCAGCAATGCTAACACATGGTCCCAACAAATCCTTGGGGTTATAAAAGAGCAAATGTGCTAAGGCAGGCATAATATATAAAGCAGATGAACTCTGAGGAAAATACAAGAAGTCTCGGTAAGGACACTGTCCTATATTTAAACTCCTCAATAAAGGTGTCCATAGGCTGGCTATTCATGCTATTCATACATAGGTTAGTCCTACTCTGAAGTGAGACAAAATTAATTTCTGAGCTGGCTGTTTGGGGGACCGGTGGACTCAGTGACGAGAAATTCTTGGGGGACATGCATCTCTATTCATAATGCTCTGATAAGCATGGGCATTTACTGTTTTGGGGCCAGAGAGTAGAGACTGATTTTGGGGGGTATATGTTTATGTGGCTGTGCACTGAAAAGGGAGTAGAGATAAAGAGAATCGGCATGGTGTGCCATCTGACACCTGTTCGGCGTGCACCTTGGAGTTCACGCTGATGGAGAAAGGAGTTAGGGGCAGGCACCGAATGAAGTGTAGTCAATAAAGCACGGTGCATGGGCTCCTGCGGTGTCTCGGAAACATCAATCCCACCGTGATGGGAGAGGAGGGGCTGGCCATCCAAACCCCTGATTCTGCTGCCCACCACAGGGATCAGATCAGACAGAATGGATGAGAGCAAACTCAGTTCCTGCGAGTAAATAAGTGCTCCACCCTCACAGGTTGTTGTTTTCTGTTTTCTCTTTTCTTTTCTTGGAGGGGAAAGATGGGACTAATTAGGAGACGATAATGCATTTGCCTCACTTGATTCATCTTACTCAATGTCTTCTCTTCTTTCCCAGAATCCGAGAAGTGTCTTCTCTCTCTCTTTCGTGTTGCAATTTCTAATTCATTTTCAGTCAATCTACTCTCACTGTTTGTTCACTGGAAATGAATTAGAAATTACAAAAACTATAGATTATTCATTTCCAACCAAATCATTATTTGAAACAAATTGTTGCGCGGAGCAGCTTGATGAATTTTAATCAGATTACATTGTGTCAAGCTGGAGTCGGCGAAATCACATTTTATAAATGGGTCTGGGGGCAAATTGGTTACCGATGAACCTCTGGTAGCCCTCCGAGTGGCCCCCGGCCAAGCACCTGGGGCCCAGCGGAGGCGTTGGCAGAGCGGCATTAACATTAGCTCCTCAATGGGGCAGTGCTGACAGCCCCGGGCAGCTTGTTCCTTTTGTATTTGCAGCTACCCCCTCTCCGCTCCAGCCCAGGAACTCCCCAAAATATACGGAGTCTACATTGAAAAACATCATATGCTTGTTTCCTTCTTAGATTATATGGTGGGTATCCTGGACAAGGCTGGTTATAGTATCGGCAGAGCCCAGTGCAAAAGGAAACTGCAGGGCCCTTATTCAAAAAGCAGATAAAGTGCTGATAATTTTACTCAGATCTCAGTAAACACACACACACACACACACTTTCTTCTGTGGTCTCTCAATTGTCATGGTATTTTTTTTATTTGCTATTTTATGTCATTCTAATTAAAGAAAAGTTAAAATTTTGCATCATTAGGATGAATTTTGCCATTCTTTTTTAGATATATTATGCAATGCCTGTTTAAAATGCAAAATAAAGATTTGTAGTGGTATAACTGAAAATTGCACAATGTGTACTTTGTAGCTTGTACATGTATAGGTATCTGTCCTTTCCAGAACAGATAAAAAGCTGTACCAAACTAATTCAACTGTTTTTATTTTATTTCTTGATAATTGTATATTTTCCCAAGTATCTGTACCCTAAACTTACTGATAAGAAAGGCCTGAAAGGTAAAGGACTTATGGGTGGTCCTATTATTATTATGAGGTCTATCCTTTTTACTGTAAGTGGTTGGCTAATACAGGAAAGTAATACGTTTTTTAAAAAAAGATACGACAGGGTTACTTAGTTTGCATTTAACATTGCCTTCTTTTCACATTTGAAGCAAGTTGCTTTCAAAGAGAGAGCATGGACACTCAGAGCTGCCAGCATGCCCAGTTTACTCAGTCTCATCGTAAGAATAAACAAAAGGTCAAAAGAACAGATTTTAAAGACATTTCAGAAAAGAAACAAAAACTGGAACAAACTCAACGTCTTTCAACAGAATGGAGAGGCTGTATATCCATGCAATGGAATATTACTTGGCACTGAAAATGAATAAATTGATATGTGCATCAACAAGGGTGAATCTCAAAAACATTCTGTTGAGCAAATTAAACCAGGCACATTAGAGCAGGTGCTGTCTGATTCCACATTTATGGGCTCCTGGAACAGGGAAACCTAATCTCTGGGGATAGATATCAAAGTGCACTGCTTCCTCTCTACAGGGTTCGAGGATAATGGGAAAATGTCCTGATGAAACTTCCTGGGGTGATGGAAATAGTCTCTACTTGATTAGGGTTTGGGAGACATATGTGTATCCTTTTATCAAAAACTCATCAAAGTGTACAATATGGAATCTCTGAATTTCACTCTATATAAATAACACCTCAGTAAATAATGTTACTTTGTATATCTCTAAAATCTTATTTATTCTTGTACCCTTTCTCTTTTTTAAGACCAAATGGTCAAATGCCACAAGAGTTACGTTAGGACTGGGATTAAAAAAGCATTCAGTTTGTATATTTTGGGGAGCAAAAGGCATTCTTATTATAAGTAATCTGAATCATATTCTTTGTTAATAAGGTTTTTCTAATATTTGATTTCATTAAAGTTATTTCTAAAGAGGATTTTCACAATATGGTTAGGTTTATTTACAGGTTGTTTATAAGTTGATGTATTTTAACGTGTAAATCGATTCCGCCATTGATTTTTTTATTGACTATTTCTGGCAATAAAGAAATTAATAATTTTTAAAGATTTGACCACCTTATTACATGCTAGTATTAGCTCTATATTTTAGTCGATGCTCTGCATTTTCTGCATAGTCAATTTTCATTTATACCTGCAAGCAATAACAATTTTTCTAATATATTACTATTCATCTTTCACTCTGTTGTAATGACTAGAATGACTACCCTATTAAATAGTACAATATAAAAGGGAAGTGGTAGAAGATGGCATCCATGTCTCGTTTATGAGGATATTTTTATTATTTTGCCACTAAGATAGTTGATCTGAGTGTGTAACAAGCATATATTAGATTTTTAAAATTTCTTTTATTTCTGTGAAGCTTCTTTTTTGGTTTTCTTGTTTGTTTAAGTAAAATGGTGATGAATTTTTATCAAATTGCTGTGGTAACTATCATGATGCTCATTTTTTTGTATGTTTTTTAAAATGTTTGTGTGATAATCTGTATTAATAAAGAGGTGAACTTGTAAGCATATCTAATCTCTGAAAAACTACTTATCAATAATATACTGGTGTTTTAATAAATTAGTGTTTTAACATGTGGGCAGCTTTTATTTGTTGAGATTTTATTTAGGAAACTTGCATTGGTTTTTATTTTTTAGATTGCTATTTGATTTCCAGTTTTTCTCTCAAACTATGTCTGGCTTTGATTTAGGACTATATATGCCCTCCATTAACTTTGGGATGCTGCCAATTATTTTCCATTTTTGAAAGGATTGAAATACAAAAGAAAATTTGGCACAACTTGTCTATAAAGTTATTTAGGAACTGTACTTTTGTTAGAAGTTACCTTTTTTTTCAATGTCCTCGATAATTATTGGCATATATATATTATTATTTTTTCTTTATATATTTCTAGGAAATCTTCCATTTATTTTAGTTTTTCAAAATTATTGGCATAAGCGTAGTTGTAAAAATCATTACATCTTTTTCTCATTTATAATGTTATTACTTTTCCCCTTTCTTTCAGAAAGTCTTGCCAAGCTTAGTCTACCTTATTTATCTTCGTACAGAACAACTTTTTAGTTTCATTGGTCAAGGCTATACTTATTTTTTTTTTATTTCATAAAATTCTGCTTTTACCTAAATTGCATTTTTCTTTATATTTTTCTCTTTTATTTTTGTTTTGTTCTTATTTATTGATCTGAAAATCTCAGTCTATTTTACTCAAGGAAATGCATTACATTACTTTCTTTTTAACTTAAATTGGGGTGACATTGGTTACAAAATTATATAGGTTTCAAGGGGGTTAACTATATGGTAACAGAAGATTTGACTTGAATGATAAATACACAATGCAATACATAGATGAAATAGCATAGAAAATGAAATGCATTTTAAGATTACAAATTCCCTCTTGAATACTGCTTTGGCTGCATCCCATGAGTTTTAATAGGGTCATTCTTCTTAGTATAATTGATAATTTGATATAATTTTTATATCATAAAGATTATTTTTATATCATAGAGATTATTTTTAAATTATTACAATGTGATTACAGAATATAAATTTTATAATTTAGAGCTATAGATTTAATTGGATTAACTTTGCAATGAAGTATATGTGGAGAGCTTTTGTGACTGTCTCATCATGTCCCATCATGTATGATATCCATTTTTCTGGGAAATATATTTTCACACATAAATTAAATTATTCAGATACTTTTTATTTTATATAATTTTCATTTTTTGTCATTTGATCAGTAAATTATTTAAAAAAAAGGTGCTTTCTAGCAATTTGACATTTTATATTCGAAAGCTACATCATGATGTTACTCAATGCTTATGGCTTTTCATATATCCTTAGTAGATTTTTACTCATCAATACAAAATATGATTTGCATTTAAATTTTTCTGGTATCCCTGCTTTCTTCATTTTATATTTGCCTGACACATTTTTTTGCTACTTTTAAAATATATTCCACATCTTTTTATTTTAGAAGTGTCTTCAAATGATCACATATTTGTATTTATTCTTTTTACTCTACAAAGTTTTATATCCTTTGAGCTTAATAGCAAAATTTTACCTTTTTCACATTTTATTATTATTTTTTCATTCACATTTATGCCCTCTTCCATCTCCACCCACTCACCCACTTTTCCCAAAAACATTTATGATTTTTTAATTTTTATACTAGTATATTTCTAAATGTTTAAGTAAAATTGTATATATTTAAGATGCATGATTGTCTCATATACATATGCATAGTGATAATATTACTATAGTCAAACTAATTAATAATCCATCTCACATGGTAGCATGTGTTTGTGTATGTGAGTATGGTGAGAGCTCTGAAATCTATTCTCTTTGCAACTTCCTAATACTGAATACAATATTATTAATAGTAATCATCATGTTATGCATTAGATCTATAGAGTTATGCATTCTACACAACTGTAACTTTGTGCCCTATCACATTTTTATCTACTTACAACTTTTTATGTTACTTTTTATTCTTTAGAAGTGTTTTTCTTTTCTTTTGCAGTTTCCAATTTTTTTGTGTGTGATTTTTATACGTTTTGTTGATGGACAATTCTCCATGAATCTCACACATTTCTGCAAATCTTGTGAGCAAAGCTGTAACTGCCCTTTGTTCCAAACTATCTGTTCCAGAACGTTTATATAGTGAGCAGCCTTAGAAGAAAGAAAGGCAGGATTCTTCTCAAGAGCAAAGGGCACGTTTGATTACCACCATAGAAGGTAGAGGTTGTTGTTTCTTTTGGAGGCAGAGAACAGGTATGTTTACTGTCCATTAAAAAAGATTCAGGTTCCCTAAACCTATGGCTCCTCTTTTGTAATAAAGATCATTGCATGTGATTCTGCAATGTGTTATCTAGTTCTCTTCATGCCATCCCCTGGGAATTAGAGCTCGACTAACAGGACAAATATGTATACGTTTATTCTACTTCCTATGAGTAATAATGTGCTTTGCCTTTGACCAATGAGTTTTCTGTCTTCTACCAGCATCCGTGAAATTTGGCAGGCTAATTTGTTAGCTTGCAAGTCAGCTAACCTCTCAGACCCCTTACAGTTCTTGACAGCTTGTACATATAATTTCTAGTCCTCTGTTGCAATATTTCTTGACATGAGGTGTGTGGACCATGGGAGCACTTTTGTTTCTAAATAAGAACATTTTGAGTGTGGTCTCTTGAAGAAAAACGTCCATTAGCACCACGAGATCCTCTTGGGCTAGCTTCAGATGGACTGGAGCAAATGGCAATAAGAGTCTGAATGAATTTGAAAGTATGAATTGTCAGGAATAAGAAAGTTCATAAACCCTAAAGAGAGACAGCCCTAGAGTGGGTAAAGTGAGCAGTAGCGATTCTTCATGAGAAGATGCATCAATCATCAGAGCAGTAATGGGCATTGTGACTTACTAAGAGCCCTGAGGCTGGACACCTTGTGGTCTTACACCCTCCAAGATAAGCAGGAGTCAGAAGACTCAGGATGAGGGCAATGTCTCAAGTGCAGTGCTAGTTTGGGTTCCATTCTTAGGTTTATACTAGTACATAATAGATAATTTGGACCTAAATATCAACCAGTGTTGTGATCTAAGTTTCTCTGTGACAGCTTCTATGGTTTAAAAGGTCTATGGTATATGGTTATACATATTTACAGTATAATACTGTTAATGTAATTATTATTAAAAAAAAAAAAAGGAGTCTATTTGAGAAAGGCAGCCTGGGTCCTTCTCAGAAAAGTGGCTGCAGAATAGAAATACAAGCTGGGTCTGCGTAAAGGGGGGAAGACAAGTTCCTAAATTGTTCGCAGAGTCAGCCCCACAGCTGACCATGTGGCACAGACTAAGGGTTCCTGAGAGGAAATTGCCAGAGCCAGCAAATTCCAGACTCACTTTCTTTCCCCAGAGGTACCTATAGGTCAGTGTTTCCCAAACTTCTCTCATGATGAGAATCACCTGGTGGAGTTGTTAAAACACAGATTCCTGAAACCCAACTAAGAAGTGCTAAACCAGAATTTTTGAGAACATATAGGTAAAATTGCATACCTAACTTAGTGCTCTGTATATAAAATCTGTCTTAGAGCACTAGTTAAGTATACAATTTTACCTATATGTTCTCAAAAATTCTGGTTTAGCACTTCTTAGTTGGGATTCAGGAATCTGTGTTTTAACAACTCCACCAGGTGATTCTCATCATGAGAGAAGTTTGGGAAACACTGCTATAGGTGGTCCATAGTGATGCTAACTATAGTGTCAAACCTGGAGATTCACTCTAAGGTTTTAATGGGAGAGGCTTGGCACCCAGCTCCAGGTGATGCTAATGGAAGCCATTATCACTTGTTGCTTGTGAAAAAGCAATGACTCACAAGGACTGGTTCTGGTGTTAGAATACCAGCAATGAATGGGCTCCCATTCTACTGCTTGATGTCACTGCAGGTTTCCATAGTTACGGGCCCTGAGGCTCTGAAACACACATCCTGCCAAGTCTCCATCTGGTGCCATTTACATTCCCTGTACTTATACTAGTACCTGTGCAAGTACCACTGGTTTCCAAGCCCACTGGATCACATGATAAAAGCTAAAGGATTGTAGCAATTGAACAGATCAATGACCCCAATTATTATGAATGAAATGGATCTCTCTCTTGCTGCCTCTGGAGGCAAATGTCTGAAGCCCTCCTTACTGAGGTTGCTGTTTGCTCAGAGGTGTGTTAGCAGAAACCTTTGGTTTTGAAATACTGGATCTGAACTTGGATCTGGCCACTTTGGGCTAAAGAATAGGAATCAGGCAATCAAGCTAAATGGCTGATGGTGATTGTTGGAAATGGAAGGCATACAAAAGTGAAAGTATCTTAGGATAGTACATAAAGTATAATTACTATTTCTTTTTTCATTACTGGAACCATCACTATTAGATCTATGGGGCTGGATCTTACTGCCCATCTGAGGAAACAATGGGCTCTGGACAGGATGCAGTAACGTCCCTAAATTTTGAAGTTGCCTTTCCTCCAGGATGGTTCAAAAAAAATCCTTTCTCATTTCGGTCTTGCTACAATAGGGGTGGAAGCAGAAACAATGAGATGGAGATGATGATTGATTCAAATTATTGAGGGGCAGGACAAGGCACCTGCAATGGAAACCTTACTAATGCTGTCAGTCTCGCCGCACTGTTCAAAATCACCAATAATTGCATTCATATATCTGTAAAGTATTTTTAAGCTTGGATTTATTTCAGGACATAAAAGAGACATTTATAAAAAGGACCAGAAATGAGCCAAAAAATTTTGTAAAGAAATTAATCACCAATCATAGGTACAACTTCCTCACTTTTTTCTAGTCATAGTTAATTGTTTGGGTTTGATTTGTGAGAAAACAGGATTGCCTCTGCTTCAAATGGAGTTATTTTCCATTTTTTTCTCATTTGATATAATCTTGGGGAAAAACATAGATATCCCTTAAGAGAGACAAACAATTCACGTCATGAAAATGGGCTGCATAAAACTGTAATAAATACATATTCAAGGGCATAAATATGTAGTAACACATTGCAGCTAAAAATCAAATATGTGGTGGGATTTCCTCCAGGGAGGAAAACAGGCTGCATCAAAAGCAATTTACTCTTCCCCTGAAGGCCCCAAATGTCCCACGTTCTCAATTCACACATCCTGCCTTCTGGACCACTTTTGACATTAAGAATTGGTAATATTTTCATGTGCTCTTGTTTCCAAATCATGGTGTCACTGCTAGGCAGGTGGGGTACAAATTCGTATCTCTTACAGTAATAGCTATTGCCTCGCTTTCTCTAAATGCTCAAGACAGTAATTTACATCTTTCTTCTCAGGGTGTACAGCATAGATTTTCATCTCCCATGCCAAATGAAGTTTTATCTTTCTGTCCACAGTGACAATGGGAAGAAAGCTAAATTAACTTTGCTTTTCATATTTTCCTCAACTATAAATCTTTTCAATTACACACCACATAGTAAAACAATCCTTTTGCTATAATTCCATGTTACAAGTTCCAGTCATTTCACCAGACACCAATTTCTAAAAAAAAAAAAAAAAAAAAAAAAAAAAAAAAAAAAGCTGTGTAGGTCAGGGCTGAGGAAAAGAGGAAAACAGGCAAAGTGCAAGAAAGCTCATGACTTTGACACAAACAAGGCAAAGACTTGGGTCCCCAGCCCAATAGATCTTGGTGAGCGTCCATCCTTCCAGCTGCACCTGAACTGTCTCCTCTAATACTTGACTTCTAACCTAATCCCCAACTTCTCGGACTTCAGCTCAGTGAGATGGTTATGTGGTTGCCTTTCCTACCCAGCAATGAAGTCCAAGTGAATGCCTGGGTCAAAAGCTCCACCTCCCTTGCTGGGCCATAGAGTTGTTCTGATGATGGGAAAGTTAATTTTTTTTTTTTAGATTCTTAATATGATGCAATATAGAAGTTAGCTGCTGTCAACATCATCATCATTAGTGCTATCATCATCATCTTCATCTCACAGCTCTCTTGTGTTATAGTGGGGTGCTGTTGTTTTGTTTTGTTTTGTTCTTTCTTGTTTTATTCTATTGCATTCTAACCTTAAAATCTTGACCCTTTGTTTCAAATTTCAGGATTGAGTATACCTTAAAAAGATAGCCTAATGTCTTGTTTATTCAGGCTCAACAAAATTATGTCCTAATTTTGTTCCTTAATATCTTATTATTCCATAAGAAATCATCCTTATCTCTTCTCTTGAGATATATTCATCAAAGCTTTCAAATAATGACAGATGAATGGATGCTGTACACAGCTTTAACTTGATATTAACTGTTTTCTCAAAGAAATAAAGAACAAGTAGCAAAAGTAAGAGTAATCATTATGACTAGATCAAGAGGTTTATGATCTATGGGGAATGTAGAAGAAAAAGAAACCTGTAAAATGGGATAGATTGACATACATACTAACAGACAATTAAGTTGTATGCTGTAGGGCCCCTTTGAGTGAAGGCATCCTGATTTTGAGTAATGGAGGAGAGGGGTCAGGTAAGAATTTTCATTTCAATTTCATATTATAAAGTTGTGATATATTAATTTTAAAAGATGCTTTAAATATTTGATTTAAATGTTTTTTTCCTGCTCAAAACAAAATAAAATAATATGTCTAATCCTGTTTTTTATGGGTAATTAATTTTGTACCAATTGGTAGTGCATCCCCTTTCTCCCTATAATTCATCTTTAGTTGTTGCAGAATTTTTCTTTCTGAAACAGATTATGCCATTATCCTGCTTAAATGCTCCACAGGGGAGTACATAATGATGTTCATCCTCTTTAGAAGAGCAGGTATGCTTTTTCATCAGCTGGGTCCAGCCTCTCTTCTAGCCTCATTCCTAACCCCCTTTCTGCTTTTCCATGCACACTCCCCATCAACCACTGCATAGGATTGGACAACGCCCTTCCCATTCCCATAGGCCAGTGGTCGGCAAACTCATTAGTCAACAGAGCCAAATATCAACAGTACAATGACTTAAGTTTTTAAACTTAAACTTCTTCTAATGTCACTTCTTCAAAATAGACTTGCCCAGGCCGTAGTATTTTGTGGAAGAGCCACACTCAAGGGGCCAAAGAGCCGCATGTGGCTTGAAAATGGCAGTTTCCTGACCACTGCCATAGGCCTACTCTCTTTGGGCTATTCCCCAGCCTGGATAGTTCTTCATACCTTTGCCTATCAGGCAAGCACTTACCATTTTTTAAATTCTTACCCTTTTACCATAATTTTTCTCTGCATTTCTCTTAGCAATTTTTTGACTCTTCAATCCTCCACCCCAGGTGATAAATTGTTCTAGTAGTTATATACATAGCACTACTGTAGTATTTACTATACTGTATATTGTTAATTTTCAGGTATAATTTTTTTACATTTAACATCTCAGAAATCAGAATGGGTCTTATAATGGCAAAAATGTTAGTATTTGGCATAATTTATTTCTTAGTGTCACATAAAATAATGATGCATCTTAAGTTGACGGCATCTTAGATTAGGTGAAATATGACAGTTCTTTAATATGGGTGTGCCTCTACTTCTAGACTGTGGATCACTTGCTTATATACTGCAATACTCTAAATAGCATGATGCACAATATGTATGTATTCCATAAATAAAAATATTCTCTAATTGAGTGAGTGGTACATGCACTAAAGCCCAGGAAATAGAATAAGTGTTAAAAGACAGTGTAATTTTGATTGGCGAATTCTGAATAAGTTCTGTGGTTTGTACTGATGTCTGTTTCTTATCTTTAATATTGCACTGTAATTGTATAAAATGTTATTGTTGGGGGAACTATGATTAAGGAAACATGGGATCTATCTAAAACATATTCTGCAACTTCCTGTGGACCCAGAACTATTTATAAACTAAAGCATTTTTTTAAGAATAAATCCAGAGAAATCCATTCAGAAAACAATATAGTTTGGTAGACTGAAGTCAGAGAGACCCTCCAGATTTCCTGCTGGTAAGGAATTTTGCAGACCTGATACCTTATCTACCTTGTTCATATAACTGGTTAACAGAATTTATTGGGAGCCTGTACAAAGCCTCTAGGTATAAAAAAACATTCTTCTGCCTCTTTTCTGTGCCACTTAAAAAATTAAAAGTCCTAGCATCACTTTGAATCCAAAAAAAAGTGGTTTAATCTCAGTAGTAAATGCACTGTCTGTGTAATAGTTAAAATTCCAAATCTCACATAATGTTAAAGCTTTGCCTGCTGGTTGGGTTAACTGCAGTGAAGAGGGCTGATGACTGTTTTCTGGTTACTCAGCTTCCACTCACATCTCTTGCCCTCTCCTCCTCGGGAACTTCAGGATGTTCTAGGTTGGTGGGAGAGGCAGAGCAGGTAATAGGTGGGAACAAGTCTATACTTGACTGGCGCCATGGCAAATAGACAATGGGTTCTTCTGCGACTGGAGGGTTTTTAGAACCAACACTCTCCAGACTTTGCAAATGAGCCTACCTGACTCTCCTCCTCAGAGGTACATTTATACATAGATATAAACATAGATGTAAATACACACACACACAAACACACACACACACACTAGGAATAGACCTTGCTCCTAATGTGTATTGAATTTTTGAGATACCTTTCTGAAGTGGCTTTGTGTTTCCAGGTTGGGAGCTTCCTGGAAGTTCTCTTGGTGAGGGTGAGGTCTCTCCTGAATGCTAACTGCAATAAGCCTTCAGTGCAGCTCATTTCTCTCTGCTCTGCTGTCTCGGCCTGTCACAGCCTCTTGCCTTGGAGGCCTCTGCAGGTTCCACACCAGCCCAAACATGAGGAACACTATCAATCTTCCCAATCTTAAAACTCTGCCTCCTGCAGGAATGCGTACATGTTGGGAGGTGGAAAATGGGGAAAATATCGCACTACTCCAACAATTTCCAAAGTTAGTAGTCTCTTCACTTTCCAACTTTGACACTTTCATACGTTTGCAGAAGCTGTTTGCTGAGGCTTATGAAATTAGTAGTACACCAGCTCCGTGACAAGTCCTGCTGTTTCACTGTACCTGCCATCCATGGCCTAGGGCCTCAGCCTAAATAGAGGACAAAACACTGCCTTGTTTGCAGCCACTTAAACAATTTGTTTTATGACACAAGAGTATGAAACTCTGAATATCAAGATATCCTATCATTAATAGCAATGTACTTTCCAGACAAGTGTTTTTTTTGTTTAATCAGCAATCTAAAAAGACCCATTTCTTTAAGTTTGTTTACAAATTATGTCATGTATTCATTTAGGATACTTAATCATTTTATCATGTTCAAGAACAACTATATTTCTGATAAATAGAACAAATAGAACATGAAGAGTGAGGAAACTTCAATTGTAAATAAAATAAGATTAAATCAAATAGAATTAACAATGTATATATGCACATATATGATATATAAGTTATTTCTATATTTTAGCTGGCATTATACTTTAAGCAATTTTATTAAAAAGACCATATCTTCACTGAAACCGGTTTGGCTCAGTGGATAGAGCGTCGGTCTGCGGACTGAAAGGTCCCGGGTTTGATTCCGGTCAAGGGCATGTACCTTGGCTGCGGGCACATCCTCGGTAGGGGGTGTGCAAGAGGCAGCTGGTCGATGTTTCTCTCTCATTGATGTTTCTAGCTCTCTATCTCTGTCCCTTCCTCTCTGTAAAAAATCAATAAAATATATTATTTTTAAATTAAAAAAAATAAAAAACACCGTATCAAAAAAAAAAAAGAAAAAGACCATATCTTCAACAGTGATATTTCATCAGTATTTCTAAATTTGAGATATAAATATTAAACATTTTTAATGTAAAATAAAATCTACACACATTTGTTGATGAGTTTCAGATCTAATTCTTTCAAAATAAAAATAGATGTGTGTATATATATATATACATATACACACACACACACACACACACACACACTAAAAATAGACCTTGCTCCTAATGTGTATTGAATTTTTGAGATACCTTTCTGAAGTGGCTTTGTGTAATTTTGATGATCTTGTTTAATAAGGCATTTAAAAACAAAACAACAAATCTGAATTAAATATCCACTCTTTAAAGTCTAGGTCAAAGGCTATACACATGGAAGGCTGAAAAATAACCAGCTTTTAAATTCTGTCCTTTCAACAATACAACTGCACTTTCAAATGTGCTTTGTTGTTTTCTTTTAATTCACTAAAATTAATCTTATAGATGTAGATGCCAGATTTGCATTAATTAAAACTCTACTGTAGAAGCCAGGCTTAATTGCAATCAAATTTGCTTAATTATGCATGGCGAGAGATTCCCAAACGAGAAAGGTTTTAGTAAGGATTTTGGTTTTTTGCATTGACAAAATAAATTGAAATTGTCATTTTTTTGTGTTTTATGTAACACTTGTAAATAATTTGTGGAGCACCTTAAGTCTTCTATGTAAAGCAATGTTATTGCTTAAGTAATTATAACAATCTGCATTTTTCATTGTTAATTGTGGGTGTCAGACTCATTAATTTTAATTTAGAGACTGTAATGAAATTAAGAAAATTTTATGCTGATCTGCTGAAACTTGTCTTACAGGAAGTTGTTTAATACAACTAAAGTTTGAAAAAGTCAAGCTTATATTTGTAATTTGTATTTCAACCAATATAATCATTCCTCAACAGTTTTTTAATAAAATCTGGTTTTGACACAAACCCAGATCAACTTTATGAGTAATTTTGGTTTTTAAAAATCATTTGATTTTCAATAAAGCAATAATTCAATTTAAATGTAATTTAGAATTATACATTTAGTTAAAAAAAACTGCCAACGTTAGAATATAGTTTCAATTCTATATTATCGTTTTCTATAGGAAATTTTGTTATTGGGAGGGAAAAAAGACAGACATGACCAAAATTAATTTACTCATTCTTAGATCAATGGATTATCAGTGCTATTTAATTCACATTTAATGTGAAACATTGTAATTATTTTGTCTCAGATATCTGTCACACACCCATAGCTTTAAATACATCTGTAATCTTACTTGATTTTTAAATATGAATTTAAAACAAATTAATTCATTTGGAGATTAGCAAAGCATACATTTTAAATAAATAAGTAAATGAAAAGGAAAAATAATAGATCTTTTTTATTTTCATGTTAAGATGTTACACTTTGCTCTTGAAACCTGTTTAAACTTTAAGTGGTAAAATTATTAATATAAAAACATAATGGAAACATAAAGTATCTTTCATGCTTATTTTAGTAACAACTCAACTCATAAGGAAATTAGCTAAAAAGCCTTCACCTCAATTATTATTCATCCAATTAAAAATTCCAAAACAATTACTATAAGTCTGCTTAAAACTAAGCATGAAAGTTTGGGAGTCAAACACACTTAGAATTGTTGACTGTCTCAAGAAGAAAGTGACAAAGCAAAGATTATTCCGTAATTAGGGCTAACCTTTAATTATAATTCTTTTTAAATCAAGTTATTCTGAAGAGGTACATAAATCACAAGGGTCTTGGCAGTGCTTCACTGCATGAAACATTCCAAAACAAGGTACTGGTGGGTCAAAACTTTTTCCTGTTAACTCAATAGCAGACATAATAGAAATAAGAAACACGTATGCAAGATCCCCAAATCCTCAAATTGGTACCAAGCACCTCAAGATGCTTTCCCATAACTCATAAACAATGAGAAAAAGACAGTGGGGCCCAATGTTTAAAAAAATTGATAATGAAAATCCAGAACATTTTTTCACCCAAGACTTTAGTTGGAGGACTACTTTTGCATTTTGTTTACCCTGACAAAAGCCTTGACATCTATTCATCTCCTATTTCCTCACAAAAACATTTAATCCCTATTCCATTTTTTGCCATTCTTATTTCAAACCAATATTTTTTTGTTTGTTAATCCTCACCTGAGGATATTTTTTTTTCCCCATTGATCTTCTGAGAGTGAGAGGGAGGGAGGGAGAAAGAAAGATATGTATCAATGTGAGAGAGACACATCAATGGGTTGCTTCAGGCATGCACCCCAACCAGAGGCAGGAAGCAAACCTGCAACCCAGGTAGAACCCTTGACCCAGAATGTAACCTGAGACCCTTTGTGCCTGGGCTGATGCTCTAACCATTGAGACACACTGGACAGGGCAATTCTAACCAATTTTTACTAGCCCCTGAAGAACAAGTAGACTACTGTGCCAAACTAATTTCCTATGGGTTTCTGTGCCTGTGCTTAGGATATTATAGAGGACTACTTCATTGAGATGCAGTCAGGATGAATAAGAAAGATTTAATATTCTATTATTTTTCAAAGCTCAGGTATAGTTATATATCAGTGCACTAGCTGAATTTGTTTTCTGATGCTCCTTACTCTTTAGGATAATTTTCTCTCTTAGTTACGCTTTTGTCTCTATTTGTGTTTACACCTTCATGCTTTTAGTTTGCTTTCTCATTAGGAAGTCACTTCTTCACTCTGTTACCTTTCTTTTCACTCTCTGTTTCTAATTCCTAGGTACTTTTTCCCAGCCATATTTTTACCCCTTCCGGTCACTCTTTGTTGCCCATATTCTCTATTCTATTCTCTGTCCCATTTCATCCTGTCCTCTCTGCCCCTGGTTTCACCCAGAGATGCTATTATGGTGATTGATTTACACAGTGAAGAACATTCCATAGGTATCCTATTGCTATACAACATACACATCCCATACCACAATAAATCTAAAAATAACTAGCAAAAGGAGACGTTTAAGTTGAGAGTTAAAAGTGCTCACAGGGTCAACTGGTACAGTCATTGTGTGGATGGTGGTTTCACTGCCTTGGAGACAAATGGCCAAAAGCCAGTGGAGCTGGGCACTCATGATGAAATCAGTAATAAATCAGACACAGAGTATAAGCATGAATCAAATTACTATACTCAAATAAGAGCTAGGCACAGACTTGAAAGGAAAATATGTCATTTGCTTCCCTTTCCCACCATCTGACTTCTATCCATCTTTTGTCTCTCTTACTTGATGCGTGTCTTTCTTATCCTGCCTTTATTTTTGTTTCTCTTTTCTATAGTTTCCTTAAGAAGCAAGATTTATATCCTAATCCTGAAATGTCGGTGCTTTTTATTAAATGTGATTTGATGTGTTAAGACCCGATTTCAGTTTTCTAAAGAGTCAGGTGTGTAATGGGGAATAACATTTGTATATCTCAAGACATGAAAGCCTGTTCACAATTCAGAAATGAACAGACATAACATCCAAAAATAATTTGTAATCTTTGTATGAACTCTAATAAGACACTCTATCACTTAGGAAAAGATGTCACTTTTTTTGTTCTCTCCTCTTCTGTTCCTAGACTCACATTATTTTAATTGTTCTTTCAATCATTCAGTAACCACCCTCTCCTCAGATGTAGCCACAAATGCATCTGTGTTAAACCACTTGTGAAACATATTAAGCACAACCTCAAAAAGTGCAGTAGAAATATTGATGGGTTGGAAACAATAACACCAGACAGAATGAACTAGCTGTTCCCTTAAATGGGCCACTCATTTTAAGCCAAAACCCAGGTTGGCTTTAGAGAAAAAGAAGTAAAACAAAAGCAGATTTTTTCCAACTTCTGAGCTTTTCCTTAAGCACTTTCCCCCCCCTTTTTTATTATTGATTTAAATATAAGAAAAAGTAGAAAGAATAGGAAAATGAATCTTATGTACCTATCACACAGCTTTACCACTTATTTCCTCTTTCAAATCACTATGTCTCAGCCATCTACTGTATAATTCATAGATCCCAATGCACCTTTCACCAAGAGTTCTCTTTGATTTAAAAAAGAGCCCTTTATCTTTCAAACATATTAAAATTTATTACAAAATGGTGTCATTTCAAGTAATAAAAAAATATTTGTCAACTGTCTACTGGGTACAAAAATCTAAGTGGGCCATTCTAGGGAGGCTCGGAGAGTTTAACCAAAACTCTTTTAAAAGACCAACCATTCCTCCTACCTGCAAAGTATCCTGTGTCTCCTACTTTGAATCTATTTAGGTCTCCTTCATGGAAATTAATTTGCATTTGTTGGTTTTCTTTGGTTTAAAGCACAGTTATTTTTTTTTTAAATCTAGACCTCTCCAGTTTTTTTTAATTTAGTTGGTATCACTTCTACAACTGTATCATATACACTTTCTTTATTTTTAAGGATTAAACCTCTTTTATTCTTCTATTTTCATTTAGCTAATTTTCAGGAATAGCTATGTTCATAAGCTAATTTTCCATGTCCTCACTTTAATGGTTAAGCCATTTTTAATAGGACATTGATACTTAAAGCTTCTAGCACATTCAGTGTTTTGAGTTGACAAAGAGGAGAGAACAGAAAAGTCAGATTAGAGAAAAGGCATAGGAGAGCATTGCTTATATACTGCTAGTAATTTCTTTGTCCCATATCTGATATGTTTATTTGCATTAACAAATCCATATTCTGTATTTTTAAATATATTTTATTGATTTTTTTACAGAGAGGAAGGGAGAGGGATAGAGAGTTAGAAACATTGATGAGAGAGAAACATCAATCAGCTGCCTTCTGCACATCCCCCCTGGGGATGTGCCTGCAACCAAGGTACATGCCCTTGACCAGAATCAAACCTGGGACCGACCCTTGAGTCCGCAGACTGATGCTCTATCCACTGAGCCAAACCAGTTAATGCCTATCTCTGTATTTTGATTGATAATACATTAGCAATTGTGGAGAGATAGGCAAAGAGGAATTGTAACTATTCCATGTCCTCCATGTAGTGTCTTTTTTTTTTCTGGAAAAATGTCATCTGCAAAGCACGCTGTCCTTTTACACTATTTATAATGAACATCTATAAGAACAACCTAAGCGACCATTGCAATGGAATGGACAACTGAACAGGCTGTGTGGGGCAACTAGGCTGGCAGAGGGTTAGTGAGAGACAACCAAATGACTGAACAGCAGGCTGCGTGGGCAACCAGGCCTGCAGGGGGGACAGTTCGGGACAACCAGATCGGCAGGGTGAACAGGTCAGCAGAGGAGCAGTAAGGGGCAACCAGGCTGGCGGGGAGCAGGGGGGGGGGCGGCTGAGTTAGGGGCCATCAGGCAAGTGGAGGGGCAGTTGAGGGTGACTAGGCTGGAGGAGGGGCAGTTAGGGGCAATCAGGCAGGCAGGTGAGCAGTTAGGAGCCAGTGGTCCCAGATTGCCAGAGGGATGTCCGACTGCTGGTGTAGACCCAATCCCCAGGATCAGGCTTAAATTGGCAGTCGGACATCCCCTGAGGAGTTTGGGATTGGAGAGGGTGCAGATTGGGCTGAGGGGACACCCCCGACATGCACAATTTTTGTGCCATGGGCATCTAGTTTTTCTATAATATCTGTCTCAGGGAGATGTAAGGTAGGAATAATGTGTGGTTGATATGAAACCATCAGCTGTATAATGCTGGAGGAGGAAAATATCTTAACAGAGCAAGCTGAGGGTGACTTGTCACTGCATTTGAAGCAGTTAGGAGGGGAGAAGATGTGTCCTAATAGGCAGACCTTTCTTGCACCTCCTTCCAGGGCAAGACTGTAAATAAAACTAAATTGGGGAACATTCACCCAGAATTACCAATTGAGGTCCAGCTGAGGAGGAGCCTTATATCAAGAAAGGACAGAAAACACCTGGAGAGCGGTAGGAAGGAAGGCGAAAGTCAGAAGAGGGGCTGACCCAGCTTCCACGGGTGGCAGGCCAAGCGTGAAGAGGGGACGCTGAGCTACCTGAGGGTTATTTCCCCAGAACATCGAGACTTGGAAGCTAGGCTGGGCTCCAAGCCCAGAGCATCAGAGCCAAGAACAGCAGCCCACCAACATCCCGCCATGAAAGGCAGCAGGCTTCTGGTCACTGGGGAGGCTGAAGAGACTGGAGCTGGTCAGAGGTAAAACCTCAGTGTGTGTGTGTGTGTGTGTGTGTGTGTGTGTGTGTCTTAGAAGAGCATGACCCAGAGGGAGCTCCCAGAAGGCACTGCACTCTGCTGAGATACATGACACTTCACCTTTTTTTTCCCCCCATTTTATCTTCATTATTTTTCTTCTTTATTAATTTGTTATTATTTTAGTCTCTATTTTTTCTTTGATGTACCTATTCTTTTTTCTATTTGCTTATTCTATTTTTTTATTTCTTTTGTTCTTTCACTTGCTTTCTTTTTCTTTTTTTTTTTTTGGTCTATCTGTTTTCTCCTCTATTATCCTTTTCAGGTTATTTTCTTGCTATTTTCTTTTACTAGTATGCCTTTTCCCTTTCCCTACTCTTTATTCTTATTTTCTTTACTAGAGGCCCTGTGCATGGAATCTGTGCATGGGAATGGGGAGGGGGATGTCTCTCAGCCCAGTTTGCACCCTCTCCAATCTGGGATCCCTCTCACAATCTAGGACTGCTAGCTCCCAACTGCTCGCCTGCCTGCATTTCTGATTGCCCCTAACCACTTCTGCCTGCCAGCATGATCACCCCCAAACCACTCCCATGCCAGCCTGATTGATGTTTGACTGCTCCCCTGCCAGCCTGTTTTTCCCAAACTTCCCTCCTCTGCCAGCCTGTTTACCCCTTAACTGCCCTCCCCTGCAGGGTTGATTGCCTCCAACTGTCCTCCCTTGTTGGCCTGGTCCCTCCCAAGTGTCCTCCCCTGCTAGCCATCTTGTGGTGGCCATCTTGTGTCCACATGGGGGCAGGATTTTGACCACATAGGGGCAGCTATCTTGATCTTGTGCATTGGCGTGATGGTCAATCTGCATATTACTCTTTTATTAGATAGGATAGAGGCCTGTTGTATGGGAGGGGGCCAGCTGGTTTGCGCTGAAAGGTGTCCCAGATCAGGGTGGGGGTTCCCTTGGGATGTGGGGTGCTTGGGCGAGGGGCCTGTGGTGGTTTGCAGGCCGGCCATGCCCCCTGGAAACCCAAGCAGAGGCCCTGGTATCTGGAATTTATTTATCTTCTACAATTGAAACGTTGTAGCCTGGAGCAGAGCCAAGCCTCCTGCTCCATCAGTGGCTGCCGCCATTTCTATAATTGAAACTTTTTATCCTTGAATGGAGGCCTGAGCCCACCACAGTGTGTAGAAAGCTTGGCTTCCTCTGTTGCCTGGGAAACCATTTCCCCTAAGAACAGGAACAAGACAGGGATGACCGCTTTCCCCATTCCTGTTTGACATAGTACTGGAAGTGCTAGCCATAGTGATCAGACAAGAAGAAGAAATAAAAGGCATCCAAATTTGAAAAGAAGAAGTAAAATTATCATTATTTGCAGATGACATGATATTGTACATATAAAATCCTAAAGACACCATCAAAAAACTACTAGAACCAATAAATGAATTTGGCAATGTAGCAGGATACAAAATTAACACCCAGAATTTATGGCTTTTTTATATATCAATAATGAACTCACAAAAAGAGAAGCTAAAAAATCCCATTTACCATTGCAACAAAAAAATTCAGATACCTAGAAATAAATTTAACAAAGGAGGCAAAGGACCTGTACTCGGAAAATTACAGGATGCTGAAAAATGAGCTAGAGGAAGACATAAACAAATGGAAGAATATACCATATTTGAGGACAGGAAGAATAAGCATCATTAAAATGTCTATACTACCCAAAGCAATCTATAGATTCAATGCAATCCCCATTAAAATACCAACAGTATATTTCAAAGACCTAGAACAAACTCTCCAAAAATTCATCTGGAATAAAAAAAAGACCCGAAATAGCTGCAGCAATCTTGAGAAAGAAGAACAAAGTTGGAGGGATCACAATACCAGAGATCAAGCTATATGACAAAGCCACTGTTCTCAAAACTGCCTGGTACTGGCACAAGAACAGATCATTGGAACAGAACAGAGAACCCAGAAATCAACCCAAGCCATTATGCTCAATTAATATTTGACAAAGTCAAGAGCATATAATGGAGTCAAGACAGTCTCTTCAATAAATGTTGTTGGGAACATTGGACCAATACATGCAAAAAAAAAAAAAAAAAAAAAAAAAAAAAAAAAAAAAAAAAAAAAGGAAAAAGAAAGAAACTAGACCACCAACTTACACCTTACACAAAAATAAACTCAAAATGAATAAACAACTTAAACATAAGAAGGGAACTATAAAAATCCTAGAAGAAGCCATAAGCAACAAAATATGAGGCATATGTCATAGCAATATCATTATCAATATAGCTCCTAGGGTAATAGAAACTAAGAAGAAATTAAACAAATGGGACTATATCAAAATAAAAAGTTTCTGCACAGCAAAAGAAACCATCAACAAAACAACAAGAAAGCCCACTGCATAGGGGAACATATTTGCCAATGTTATCTCTGATAAGGGTTTAATCTCCAAAATTTATAGGGAACTCATACAACTTAACAAAAAGAAGATAAACAATCCAATCAAAAAATGGGCAAAGGACCTCAACAGATACTTTTTGAAAGAAGACATAAGGAAGGTTAAGAGACATATGAAGACATGCTCAAAGTCACTAATCATCTGAAAGATGCAAATCAAAACAACAATTAAATATCATCCCACACCTGTCAGAATGGCTATCATTAACAAATCAACAAATGACAGATGCTGGTGAGGATGTGAAGAAAAGGGAACCCTTGTGCACTGCTGATGGGAATGCAGATTGGTGCAGCCACTGTAGAAAACAGCATGACATTTCCTCATAAATTAAAAATGGAACTTCCATTTGACCCAGTAATCCCATTTCTAGGGCTATATCCCAAGAAAACAAAGACACCAATCAGAAAGGATATATGCATTCCTATGTTCATAGAAGCACAATTTACAATAGATAAGATTTGGAAACAGCCTAAGTGTCCATCAGCAGATGAGTGGATAAAAATACTGTGGTACATCTACACAATGAAATACCACACTGCTGTGAAAAGGAACTCCTACCATTTGCAACAGTGAAATAAGCCAGTCTGAGAAAGATAAATATCACATGATCTCAATCATTTGTGGAATATAATGAGCAACATAAACTGATGAACAAAAATAGAACCAGAGTCATAGAAGCATTGAACAGACTGTCCAAACTATAAGGGAAGACTGGGAGTGATGGGGTAAGAGACCAGCCAAAGGACTTGTATGCATGCATATGAGCATAACCAATGGATACAGATGGGGGTAGGGGGTAAGATCATGTGCTGGGGGTGTGGGGACAGCCAAGGAGTGGTCAATGGGGGGAAAGGAGACTTATATAATACTTCAAACAATAAAGAATTTAAATTAAAAAGAAAAGAATAGAGCTACCATGGAGCAAGCCCTCTCCTGGGTATATATACCCCCAAAACTTTAAAATATGTTTTCTCAAAGATATATGCACCTCTCTATTCATTGCAGTGTTAGTCACAGTGGCCAATACATGGAGACAACCAACTTGTCCTGTGATAGAGGACTGGATAAAGAAGATATGGTACATATACACAACGGAATACTACTCAACCTTATGAAAAAACAAAATGCTGCCTTTCCAACAATATAGACGGACCTTGAGAATATCATGGGAAGTGAAATAAGTCAGGCAGAAAAAGGAAAGAACCATATGATTTCACTCATATGTGGGATATAAAACAGAAACTAGTGGACAGTAGTGTGGTGGTTGCCAGAGGGAAGGGGGCGTGTGGAGTGGGGGTTGAAGGGGATCTAATACATGGTGATGGAAGATGATTTGACTTTGGGTGATAGGCACACAGTACAATATACAGATCTTGTAACAGACATTCATACCTGAAATCTATTGATTCTATTAATCATTGTCATTTCAATAAACTTAATTATATTAAATACTGTTCAAATATCCCTCTTCCTCCTTTGTATTAGGATACATGTGATTACATTTAAAGACTACCCTCATAATATCCCTCTTCCTCCTTTGTATTAGGATACATGTGATTACATTTAAAGACTACCCTCATAATACAGTATCATCTCAACATCCTTAACTTAATCACATCTGCAAAGACTATTTAAATACAAAAAAACATTTGCAGCACCCAGGTATTAATATATATATATATATATATATATATATATATATATATATATATATCATTGGGAAGGTGATTTTTCAGCTCAAAAATATTTTCTATATTACAATATCATATTTATTGACTTATAATTTCTAAAACAATCTATATCTGTCAAAATAAACTGTGGTGACAATAACAAGACAACCTAAAATTTCTGTGGCTTCACATATATGACTATCTCCCACTCATGTGCCAGTCCAATAGAGAGAGAGGATTCTGCTCCATCTCATCCTTCAAGAACTCAGGCACCTTCCATCTTGGTCCTTGATACCCTTTCCAGTCAGTTGGCTGGAAAGAGAGAGAGGATCACACATGTGAGGTTGTAAGATGAACACTAGCAACCTTTTTTATTCTTCATGGGGTAGACTATGTTCTTGTTCAAAATGTTCACTGCCCCACACTCAAATGCCCCACTCTTTGACACCCTTCCTTGGAGGATGACTGTATATCTTCATTCTATTGAACTCAAGCATGGACATAAACTTTCTTTGGCCAATGAAAGGTAAACAGAAGTGACAACTCTGATCAAATGAGTCTGGCCTTGGCCAGAACTCAGTAATGTGTCCACTCCTACCTTTCAGAGAGGCAAATAATTGTCTAGCTGTGTGATCGGGAAAAAGAAGAGAACGCAAATATTGGTGAACCTCAGAATTCTCTGCTATAACATTTTGTCATCTTACAGATACCTCTGCCTTTCTTCAGGTCAGGGATTTTATTACATACAAAATAGTCCGTGCCCCTCCCTCCCTGTGGCATCTCTCCTTGAGGGAAGATTATATATTTTCACTCTGTTTAACTCAAGCATGACTGTGTAGATTGCTTTGGCCAATGAAATATGAGCAGCTGTTATATTTGTCATTTCAGGAACTAACACATGATTCAGCCATCTCTCTTTTCCTTCTTCAAAGAGACAGTCAGTGTCCCAGGTAAATGCTGCTCCACCTACCTGCTTAGGTCCTAAAATATAGGCATGGGACAGAATTACAGCCAACCCACATGAACATGTTACATGAGTCAGAAATTAAACTTTGAAGTTGTAAGCCATTCAAACTTAAGGATCTTTTGTTAGAACATAACAAAACACAATATAAACTGAAAAATATAGTCCATCATTTATCATCAATAAGTCTATGAAGTAGAGATAACCTAAACTCTAAGAAAATAGCTAGATGAACTAAACTCCAAGAAAATATTGTCATCTCACTCACACCTTCTAGACTCCTGAATGTGTCTTTACCTTCTTAGATATCTACCATTTTTCTTTCTTTAATATTTCATTTCTTTATTTGTTTCTTCTATTTTTTCTGTCTTTGTCAAAATCACTAAAAATGTTCTGTAAGCATTTAAGTACAACCAGACATTCAAATTTACAAATCTGTCATTTTTATATCAGGGACCATTTAAATATTTTAATACTCTGCTTCAATGGTGTGCTGCAGCAGACTCATATCAGATCACAGAGTGGATCACTAATTTTTCAGGAATTTTGTAAATTGTTGTTAAAAAAGACCATTATGAAAAATTAAATTATATACAATTAAAGTAATAAATAAATTTTAAAAATTTAAACAGTAATAAATAATTTAATACTCATTATTTCCTTATAATTTCACAAGAGCTTACTATTGTAAATTCTCTTATGGTTGTCTATTATATCAGTATGGTGGCATTCGTGGGTCATGATGTGCCACTATGCAACTCTTTCGAACTCTGCATTTAGTGATTTTACATTGTAGCTTGAAATGAGGCATTCTGGGAGTATGTACAACACAAAAAAATCAGAATGCTTTAAAAATCAGGGCTTTTTAAAAAGCTTTTACCAATACTCCACTGCATATACTCCTAGAATAACCATAAATAACTATATAAATTTTCAGCCTAAAATTAAGCAAGGCTTAAGGGGTTGTTTTCAGAGAAACACATTCTTTTACCTTACAGGAGATACTTTTTATATCTTCATGAAGATATTTATGGAATACCATTTTCTCCTTTAAAATATGTCTGATTTTATGGGAATGCTTTGGTATAAGTACTAAACAAAATTATATCAAATGCTTTCATATAAGTACTAAACTGTTAGAACTAATTCACTGCTCAAGAAGAGATCAGCAGAAAATAAAGTGAGATAAAACTTACTGCCACTAATGAGATGATTGAAATTTCTGGCAGGGTTAATTCATTTGTAATAATAAAGAAGATTTGGACTACTGGAGGGGAAATAAGCTTTTACCATATAGGAAAGTGTTTGCATTACATATATCTATTGCTGTGATTTCAATCTTTGTTTGAAAAACTAAGGCTTTTGTCAACTAATCATTTTTCTTATCTTATTATTCTGGCAAATTAGTAATTATAAGTCACTTACTTTAAGTCAGGATCTAGGATACAATGAGAATTTTTTAAAAGTTCAATCAAGTTGGGCTGTTTGCCTAGAAAAATTAAAAAGTTAGTTTAACACTTCTGGGATTTCTATGTATGTCTATGTGTCTATGATTGTGTTTAATAGACATAACTAATTGAAAATAAAAGATAAAATGTCTGGAAATTAAACCTCAAATCATGTTAGTAAGAGATAAGAAAACATTGTTTTAATCAAAGTTCAATGGACAAAAAAAAAGTCTAGCAATTAACTTAATTCAAGATTTCTTATTAAAAAGTTTAAGATCTTTAACTTACCTGCATTTAAAATTAATACCTAGACACAGAAAACTTACTCCACACACTAGCACTAAGAAATATGTTTATTAATTGAACCAGGTATAGGAAAGGTGAAAAGAAAGAGAAAATAGGAACTAACTATTTTTAAGAAGAGAGAGAGATAGCAAAGGATCTTGCAGATAGAGACAGATGTACAGAGCAAAAAGAGGAAGAGAGTAGGGAACATACTTAGAATACATTTCAGGTAATATTCTAAGGCTATGAGCATCACAGTAGGTTGCCTCTTTGCCTTTGTGCAATTTGACCAGTATGGTCAGTAGTTTCAGTGTCTAAGCTCCTTGAAGGCCACCATAGTCTTTGTTTTGCAGTGCCTAGTTTTCTGCTGTACTGTCAGTGACCCCCATAATTTATCATCTAATTATTAATATTTATCCTGGAAATATCAGATACTGCTTTAAGTGGGTTAAACCAGGAAAGCCAAACCAGTGAGAAAGCACACACTAGAATTATCTTTTGGTGACTGCAGTGTTTCCATATGAGACACTTACAAAAAATTAAAATTAAAATTAAAAAAAATCTACCTGAAGAAGAACCAGCCAGAAGGCAAGAGAATGGCACATTGGTCTAGAACACATGTGTCAAACACAAGGCCCACGGGCCAAATCCAGCCCGCCAGGCCTTGCAATGTGGCCCGCACCGCGCTGTCATCACTGCACTCCGCTGTCAGTTTATGACATTGTCAGTTTATGACTGTTCAGTAAACCATTCGGCCCGCGATTTAGGCTGGATTTTAGATTTTGGCCCCTTCTCTGATTGAGTTCGACACCCCTAGTCTAGAATAAAAAGGGTTACAATTGTACACGAGAACTGCACTAGACAGTATGATGATTGTAGCATAATTTTTTAAAAATTTTTGTGATGTCTTTACCCAGTTTTGAGGCCCCGACTGGAGGTCAGTTTTCCTTCTTAAGGACCTAAATGCATACCCCAATGATGTTTTTTATGGGACTCTTACATGTTAGGGCCACTCATCACTTCAGGGCTGAACTACTAAGGAGACACTGAACTACTAAGGAGAGCTCCAATGCTCTGGAGCCTGTGAAATTATTCACAATTAGCCTATCACAGGGGGTGGAAAACTTAAATAACTCCATCTCAGGTGCCACATAGAAGCTGTACCCTGCAGCCCCAGTTTATTCTTATCCTGTCCCTGAGCAATACCTTGTGTGGCCCTGCATGGCAGCCTTCTTTCATTTGGAACTATCCTATCTAATAAAAGAGTATTATGCAAATTGACCATACCTCCACCACACCAACAAGCCATGACCACCAGCCCATCAGGAGCAAGTATACAAATTAATCCCAAACAAAATAGCTGTGGCCACAGAGAGAGCAAGAGCCTTGGGTTTTCCCAGCAATGGAGGAAGCCAAGCTTTCCACACACCCTGGAAGGCCCAGGCCTCCACTCAAGGCTACAAAGTTTCAATGATAGAAGATAAATAAATCCCAGATACCAGGGCCTCCTCTTGGGTCACTGGGAGGCATGGCCAGCTTGCAAACCACCACAGGCCCCTCACCCAGGCCACCCCATTCCCCAAGGGAACCCCCACCCTGATCCAGGACACTCTTCAGGGCAAACCAGCTGGCCTCCACCTGGGCACCAGGCCTCTATCCTATATAATAAAAGAATAATGTGCAAATTGACCATTATTCCAACACACGAGATGGCTGCCCCCATGTGGTCAATGATGACTTCCCCCATTTGAACACAATATGGCTACCACAAAATGGCCTGCAGGGGAGGGCAGTTGGGAGAGATCAGGCCTGTAAGGGAGAACAGTTGGGGACAATCAAGCCTGCAGAGGAGGGCAGTTAGGGGTGACCAGGCTGGCAGAGGAGGGAAGTTGGGAACAACCTGGCCTGCAGGGAAAGACAGTTGGTGGGGACCCAGGCCTGCAGGGGAGAGCAGTTGGGGGTGACCAAACCTGCAGGGGAGGGAAGTTAGGAGCAAACAGGCTGACAGGGGAGTGGTTAGGGGGTGATCAGATTGGCAGGCAGAAGCAGTTAGGGGCAATCAAGAAAGCAGGCAAGCAAGCAGTTGGGAGCCAGCATTCCTGGATTGTTAGAGTGATCTCAGATCGGAGAAGGTGCAGGCTGGGCTGAGGGACACATAACCCCTTGCACAAATTTTATGCACCAGGCCTCTATTCTGTGTATATAAAACCCTGAGCAACCAGCCGACCGCTGACTGGTTGAGAATTTGACTGGTCACTATGATTCACACTGACCACTAAGGGGCAGGTGCTCAATGCAGGATCTGCCCCCTGGTGATCAATGCGCTTCCACAGTGGAAGCATCACTCAGCTGACGAACAGGTGCCAGACACCTGGCTCACAGCTGGCGAGCACGCAATTGCAGCAGCAGGAACCTCTCCTGCCTCCACAGCAGTGCCACTGAGTGACGGCAGCAACAGGTGCAGTGGGGCGGGGATGAGCCAGAGTAGCATGGTGCCTGACCTGAGCTTGGGCTCTTCCCTGGCTACCTGCCACTTCGAGCACTACTACATCCCTCAGGGGATGTCAGACTGCTGGTTTCAGCCTGATCCCCAAGAGTCCCGGGTTGCGAGAGAGCGCAGGTCAGGCTGAGGGACCCTACCGGTGCATGAATCCGTGTACCAGGCCTCTAGTAAGTAAAAAAAAAAAAAAAAAGGTTTGCCTTCTGTCTACATCCAGCCATCAAAAGAATCTTTAAATCTTATGAAACAATTGTCACATTTAGAAAGAAAGAAAAAGATATAAATGAAGTAACCTAACCAATCACATAAGTTACATATTTTAATCAATATTTTACCAATATATTTTTAACAATATACTTATAAATATAGAATAACTTAGGCCTTGACAACCAAAGTAATTAAGAAATGGCTCAGTAGTCCACATCTGTTGACAATACCTCTCAGTTTTATTCTCTCCTTGTAGCTACCAGTCAGAAGAGAGGAGCCCCAGAAAGAAGAATTGATAAATTGCAAGAAAGAACAGGCTAGGCTATAAAATTGTCCATCACTCTCATGGTTGTTTCCAGCTTTAATCTCCCAAAACCAATCTTAAACTTCTAAAATGTTGAAGGTCAAAAAGCATTTTGCTCTATTCTGGAAGAGAGGTGTAGGTAACCATTAGCAATGGAAAAGTAATTCCAGCTTTATTTTTTTAAGCCCTTAATTTCCTTAAGCTTTAGTTCCTCTTCTATAAAACTTGAATAATGGTTTCTAGATCACTAGATTAATAGAGATGACAAATATACAACAGTTATACCAGTTCTTGTAACAATAACCTTTCATTTGTGGTAGCCAAATCTATAATAATAAAAGGGTAATATGCTAATTAGACCAGTATCCTTCCTGATGACCTTCCAGATGAAGCTGGGCTGTGAGGGAAGCCTGTGTCCCAGGTGCCAGAGGGAAGCTAGTGTTGGCAACCAGGGGAAGGAAGGCCTACTCTTGCACGAATTTCATACATCAGGGCTCTAGTATCAAAATAAAACTTCTACTAATGCCTGGCTGGTGCGGCTTAGTTGGTTGAGTATGGTCCCCTGCACCATGAGGTTTTGGGCTCCATCACCAGCAGGGGGCATGAACGAGGAAGCCCCCTTTCACTAAAATCAATAAATATATTTTTTAAAATTCTGCTAATAATGTTGCATAATCCTTCAAGTTATCTTTCATGTCTACTTCTTCCATTTTAGACCCATGGTTCTTATCAAGTCCTTTTCACCTCAAGAGCTAATTTATATTTCACTCCAATGTCTCTGTTCTTGTGATTATTCTACATAAAACTTCCTGGTGTATCATTTAGGAAATTCTGATTCTCACTGCTTCAAAGTCCAGACCCCTCTTCCTCCATTTCAAGATCAGTTTCCCAGTTCCTTTCACCACTGATTACTTCAACTACATATCTAGCCAATCATTCCAGATCACTGAAATATGCATCTACTAATCAGCACAACCTAACCCTGAATTCTTAGTCTCACTATTAGGCTTTTTCCTTTTCTGCAGTGAACTCCAGGAAGACCCGTTAAAGAAAAAAGAAAAAAATCTTACTCAATTTTCAAGGCTGGTATGACTTTCTTTTCTCTCTTCAGGGTTATCTTTACTTGTCTTTAATTCTCCCTGCCTTCTTTCTTCTTTGCACTTGTATCATGTTTCATTGATACCATGCAATCTGGAAACTTATTTTATATCCCCAAGAAAATTATAAACATTATTAAGGCAAAAATTAATCCATTCATTTCTTTTGGTGGCTTAGTACTTGGCACTAATGGTATTCATTAAAATTTTGGTTGCCTGAAAATAACATGCTTGAAATGAAAGCTGGCATTGATGGGAGATTTACTTTGAGCCCAGCACAAGCCCTTTACATGTACTAGTAATCATTGTCCAAAATACCTACTGTGATAGTTACGAATTATTGCCACTTACAGATGAGGAATCTGTATCGTTAAGTCATGTGTCCTAGGCTGCAGCATCAGTGAGTTTGGCCGCAATCATTTACTGAGAGTGCCTTCCTCTTCTGAGTCCTTAAAAGAGTTGACTAGACACATTGGTCTTTCTTCCCTTCCTTGAAGAATCTAAGTTCATTCTTGTGTTATTGTAGATCCCTTCCACTCTTGGTTCTTTCTCCTTAAAAGGTTTTCCTCATTTTTCACATCACTGCTCATGCCTGAGGCCCCAACACAATGTATTTCCTCAGAGAGACCTTCCCAGTTGCCTAGGACACAGAAGTCCCAATTAACCCACCATGTCGCCCTATTTAATGAAGGCCCAAATTTATCTATTATTGTTTATTAATTAGGAATACAATGAAACCCGGGCTATTACAGAATGCTGTACATTGTACTTAGGCTACCAGGCAAAAGTTTGCTCTCTGTTGCTAAGATTTACTTCTTGAAATTATGAACCTGAGTCATAGAAGTGGTTAATATCTTTTATTTTTAATAATAAAAAACACGATTTTATTAACTCTTTTTGTTCTATTTGCCTTTTAGTAATATTTTTATTTTCAGTCAAAATAAATAATAAAATTCTTCATGTTACAAATACTTTCATGTATTTATATGAAAATGCTATCTTTATAGGAAGAAAATGGAATAATATTGGCAATTTCATAAGGTTCAACCAAATAAACTAGCTTTAAAGACTGATCATCTTTAGACCCTACTTGCAGTTTTCTAGACCCCAGGTTGCTCTTCCCTGAGTCAGCAAACTTGGAAGGAAATTACCTTCTATGATAGTGTACTTTTCTAAACAAACTAAAGATACTTTCTTCATCACTCAAAATAAAAGGCACACACCAAAAGAGAATTCTGGTTTAGCTTTATTAGGTTTTATAGAAGTATATATTGTGAAAGAGTAAAACATTAGCTTGATTGTGTAGATAGAAAAGGGAAAACACTTTGAAATAGACTTGGTTAATGGCTTCTTTTTTTAAAAGCGAAGTCTAACTATAGGTAGATACATACTGAGACACGGTGCATCCATCAACCTTAGAAAAAGGTTTCTGTTCTGAGTATTGACATGCAAGATAGTGGCAGAGCTCAAGATAATGGAGCAGCTTTATTCCTAGAGTGATGCTTTCAACTGTGACTTCATTGACGCGTGTGAGGTTTTCGAAGAGAAAATAATAGATAAAAAATGGCTGGATATCTGGAATTCACAGGAGACAGTTTTCTGCATAGACAAATATGTGAATTTTCCCAATAGGTCACTAGATTTTACTAGCTTTCACTTCAGACAACTCTAAATTATTTGTATATTATCTAATTTGTGGGTTATTTATTCCTTTTCATTCTTGCCTAGTGTTTATCTAGCAACTAACTACTTCTGAATCAGCCCCCTTTTCTGCATAGCCACCAACATGAATTCATGGAATCACAGCTTAAAGAGATCCAGATTAAGAAAAATCTTCCCAATTTACAAATATATTATACTCCATAATATTTTTAAATTTTATATTATGTTAGTTCATTTGTGACTCTATATTTCTTCACTAGGGTGTAATTTTAATCTCTATTTTAATCTTTTAATTCAACATTTCAAATATTTATTTAATAGCTTCAAAGAAATACATGAAGGTACACCTAGTAGAGGTAGGTATCATAGCAAAAGTTAATACTGCCTGTTTTAGATTATAGTCCTAATTTACTAAAATAAAACAGTAAACTTCTACACACACCAGTTTTGTAAACATCATAACTAAAAAAAATACTTAATAAAAATAGCTGAATATGCCCTAACCAGTTTGACTCAGTAGATAGAACGTCAGCCTACAGACTGAAGGGTATCAGGTTCGATTCCGGTCAAGGGCATTTAACTTGGTTGTGGACACATATCCAGTAGGGAATGTGCAGGAGGCAGCTGATTGATGTTTCTCTCTCATCGATGTTTTTAACTCTCTATCCCTCTCCCTTCCTCTCTGTAAAAAATCAATAAAATATATTTAAAAATAGCTGAATATGAATAATTTTGCCAAGGACTATGTTTAAGATGTAAGTCAAAATAAAAAAAAATTAAAAAGAAATTTAACACTGATTCAATTATAGTTCATTGAAGTTCATTGATAAAGCCATAATTCATATCAAGTAAGAAGGATGCATTCCAAATCACAGAATATTTTCAGATTTAGGTATTTCTTGAATTTGTCCTTGATATGGGTTTTTATACATTTGAATTTTTAAAAGTCCGACACTGGCAGATTTTTTTGTACTTATCTAGAATCTAATATGAAAATATTCCTGAGAGGGATTCTTTACAGGTTGAATATGTTAGAGACAGGGCCTGGTACTTGAGACAGAAAGAAATGTGTGGAATTGCTTTCAAGAAACCAGAAAAACACTCACACATGTGTAATAAAACTTGATTTCTCATGCTCCAGAGTGGTGGCAAGGCTAGAAAGACATAGGGAAATACGCAAGCTTTGTGAAGCCATGTGCTGTGTTACATGTTGTTATGGCTTGTGCCCCACCCCCAATTCATATGTTAAAATCCTAGACCCCCAGTACTTCCATTACTGCTGATGTCCTGATAAAAAAGAGAAATTTGGACACAGAAATGCATATAGTCATTAACCATGCCTATTTCAAAATGTCATGTGTACATGAAGAACACCATCTAGAGTTCATTCCCTCACAGCCTTCAGAAGGAACCAACCTTCTGTTAAATAAATTACAGTCTCTATACAATAGTAGAATCATATGCAAGTATTAAAAATAAAGAACAAAATAAGGAAACAAACAAAATAGAAACAGACCCATAGATACAGAGTATGCACAGATGGTTGCCAGAGAGGAAGAGAGCTAGGAGGCTGGGTGAAAAAGGTGAAGGGATTATGATGTAAAAATTGGTAGTTATAAAATAGTTATGGGGATGTAAAATACACATAGGAAATAGTGTTAATAATATTATAATAACTACTAGAGGCCCGGTGCATGAATTCATGTACCAGTGGGGTCCCTCATCCTGACCTGCTGAATCAGGTCAAAACTGGCTCTCCAACATCCCCTGAGGGGTCCCAGATTGTGAGAGGGTGCAGGCCAGGCCGAGGGATCCCACTGGTGCACAATCAGGGCTGGAGAGTGACACGGGAAGTTGGTCAGCCGGGAATAGACCATGGGAGGGCTCCAGGGCATGTCCGGCCTGTCTTGCTCAGTCGGGATAGGCCAGACCCCAGTAGCAAGCTCATCTACCATTCAGAGCATCTTCCTCCTGGTGGTCAGTACACGTCATAGCAACTAGTTGACTGGTCAACTGTCTAGTCCCTGGTAGTCAGTGCACGTCATAGCGAGTGATTGAGTGGCTTTAGTATATTATGAGCATATTATGCTTTGATTGGTTGAACGGCCAATCTACATATTAGGCTTTTATTATAAAGAACTAGAGGTCTGATGCATAAAATTCATGCAAGAGTAGGCCTTCCTTCCCTGGCTGCCGACACCAGCTTCCCTCTGACACCTGGGACCCAGGTTTCATCCAGGAGGACATCTAGAATGATGAATGGAATGACATCTGGTCTAATAAGCATATTACCTTTTTATTATTATAGATGTATGGTGCCTGGTGGTACTTGAAATATCGGGGGGATCACTTTATAATGTATATGATTATCTAACCACTAGGTTGTACACCTGAAACTAATACAAAATAACATTGATTGTAAACTGTTATTTCTTCTCCTATTTTCAAGTTGTTTTTTGTTTGTTTGTTTGTTGGTTGGTTGGTTTTTTTATAAAGGAGATTGAACTTCACTGTTATTCTTGGGGAAGAAAGTGTTCGATAGTTGAGACATATTTCATAATGTCCCAATATATGGGGACATTATCTCTCAAATTTTCAAGTGAAAACCCCTTTCAAATTTTTAGGCTAAGACCATTATGAAGACTCAAATTTGAGGATTAAAAAAAAAATTGAGGCTGAGTGTATGTATGGAGGTGGTGATGGGTCTTGCTCAGGTTAATTTATGTGGTGAAGAGGAATAGCATATTTGGCCAGGACCTTAACTCCGCTTTGCTGGATATCGTAATGCAGTGTACAAATTTTAGAAAGGAGATAGCTGAGGAGCTGGAGAGACAAGGTAGTCAGGCAACTGCATTTTTTTTTTCTGGGAGGGAAGAAAAGTTCTTATTTTAAAATTAAATCACATTACACTTTGGTACAATAAAGTAAGTGGCATAAGCTTCACTTGGAGATGTCAGCGAGGCTTTCTTTCTGTCAGGTTATACAACTCCAGGCACGCCATTCGCACAGTGTTTTATTATATATAAGGAGCATCCCTGGAAGCACAGCACTATTCACATGAATTATAATGTGAATGATGGCCCTGCAGTTGTGTATACAGAACTCTGAGTTTGGGTGAATTGCATCAAGGCTAACACAAAACTGTGAGGTAGGTAAGTTTATCAACACCTAACCTAGTAATTTTATTGACTTTTTGGCATGATTTCCTCCGACCGCATCCATATGCTACCTTAAGGTGCTCAAATATTGTCTCTGCAGTCTGTACCTAGTTGTTTAGATGCCCTCACTTTAGACCTAGACCATCTACTTCATTGTCTAATAAATTCATGCCACTGTAGACAAGTATTGTGTTACTTCTCCGCGGTAACTGGTAAGATGTTTTAACCATTGAACTCTATGGATAAAGGATTTATAAGCAATGTCCATTCAGTAGTTGGGTTTGAGGCACCTTGGCAGGCTGCTTGAGTAAGAATTAAAAAGCCTTTAAAGTGGGATGCCTATATGGAAGGCTTTGTTGTAGAGAAATCTACATTCAGGTATCACTAGTAAAGTTTATAATATCAAAAGATTTCACAAGCTCTGGCTGGTTAGGTTCAGTTGGCCTGTAGACCTAAGTGTCCTGGGGGTTTGATTCCAGTCAAGGGCACCTACCTCAGCAGAAGGCTCCTCCCTGACCTGGCCCTGGTTGGGGCGCAGGCAGGAGGCCACCAATGGATGTGTTTCTCTTGCATGGATATTTTTCCTCTCTGTCTTTCCCTCTCTCTTCCACTCTCTCTAAAAATCAATGGAAAAGTGTCCTGGAGTGAGGATCAACAAAAAATTAAAGATAAATAAAATAAAAACAAAAATCACACATAAAATTTATCTTTATAGTCCCCTCTGTGACATATAGTTGGCCCTGAATAACTAGATAAAATTATGGCTGAAATCTCCCATCCACCCAGCCTGTGAACATTTATAGTGCTCCATCATATCTCTTTTTAAGATCTTAACATTTGCTAACTTGGTTTTTAGTTTTCTTTGCTTAGATCTCCGCATCCTTCTTCCAACTGCCACTCAAACAAGTGTATCCAAGGAGAAAACAGAGACATCCCGGCACCTAGGGTCCTTTTTTTTTTTTAATCCAGCTATCTAAACTAGTGAATGTTCTAGAGGTTAATTACACGAGCACATCTTACGATTCAAAAGAATAAGAATTGCCATTAATTCAAGGAATAGGGTGGAGAAAACAAGGCAGAATAATGGTAGGTGTTGGGGGGGGGGCGAGGAGGAAAAAAAAAAAGAAAGCAAAATGAGCAAACAGAAGTAGTAAAGCTACAAGACCTTTGGTATAATTCTTTGATGAGCAATTGTATGCATGACCTTCAGAGGGAAGTTACCTATTTCATGATTTGTTGACAGGCTGGTGTGTGACATTTTGACTAAAGGACCTAGTTACTTTGTGAAAAGAGGAAGGTACCCTTTAGGTAAGGAATATAAACAAATGTCTTCAACTCAGACATTTTTGAAAGAGCTCAAGAGACTCCTGCTAAAGTGCAGGAGGATGACATCCTGGAGCGGCTTTCAAACAGAAAGATATTTTAGAATCTGTGAGCTTAGTGAAAATCTCTTTCTTTTTTTTCAGATTTAAGGAGAAAAATGTAGTGGATACAATTTGATCATTTAATACAAGAACTAGAAAAATGCAGCTACTCTAAAGAAAGGACATCTGGAAAACAAAAAGGCAAACGAAGTATATAAATGGAGTTTTAAAATTCCAACCTATCTTTCAAACATACAGAAAGGCCCTTGAAATTTCTAATCTAGAATAAAGATAGAAAAGGGATATTGGTGTTTATATTCATCTTTACCATAAAGGACATTTGGATTGCTCCTGCTTCAAAGGCTTTGTTTAAGGAAAATTAGAATATTTGACAGAGATTGAAATCTCTAAGGAGAAAGTTATGAAACATCTTGAGAAAATTCAGGATCACGAGAACAGCAGGAGTGGATGACATTTAGCAATTAACTCCAAGGAAATAAAGAAATGTGCAATAGCAAAATGGCTGATAGGATTTGCATAAAACACAGTAATCTATTTGGCCTTGAACAGCTGTTAAAAGTTCTTTGAAAGTTACTAGCAATCAGCTGAAATTTCTTTCTATCATCTATGGGGGGAAAAAAAAGGGGGGGGGGTAAAGATGAATACCTTACAGAGATTTGTTAGAAAGATATTTTTCTTAGGGATCCAAAATTTAATAAAGGATTCTACAGAAAGCTTTGTGGGCATGCCTTTGGGTCTCTGTTCTCCAAAAGTAAAATGCACTTGCTTGATGATTTTATCCAGCAAATGAACCTTTCCTAGAATCATTAGTTCCTGCAAGATGAATATCCTGGACATTTATGAATGAGATGCCCTAATGGGCATCTCAAATTCTCTTGCTAAATATTTTATCTTATATAAAAGGAAATTCATTAAAAGTATGTTAGGCATTCTTTTATTAGAATAATGTTGGAGAGCTGATATCAAAGAAGAGCTATACTTTAAATGATTTAAATTTTTTTATTGCTCTTTATAAGCCAAGAGTCATTATCAACTAGCTGAGGGTTTCATTTAATCACAAGTAAATATAGTACAGCAACACAAACATCAAAGCAAGATCAAACTTCAGACAGAGGCTCACAAAAAATTTCTGATTGTGAAAAGTTAATATACTCTAAAGAAGATTTTTTAATTATTTTGGTAAAAACCATGCCCAGCCAGTAGATGAGTGCTGACTTGTGAACCAGGAGGTCACAGTTAGATTCCAGGCACATGCCAGGGTTGCGGGCTTGATCTCCAGTGTGGAGCCTGCAGGAGGCAGCCAATAAATGATTCTCTCTCATTATTGATGTATCTATCACTCTCACCCTCTTCTTTCCTCTCTAAAATCAATAAAAATACATTTAAACAAAACAAAACAAAAACGTTCCATTGCTAGAATTTAAAAAGTTTTAGCATGTGTCTTTGTGAATATTGCTGACATGGTTTAATAATAGATTTTCATAATCAAAGATGTGTTATTCATTAATGAACATGAATAAAAGTAAATACATACTAAAGTATATATTCATATGTAAATATGAATAAAATTATATATTTTCATTTGTAATCAATGTAAATTAACCATTACTTTCTCCTATGGTATAACTGTGTAGAGTTATACCAAGATTGCTCTATGAAGATTAATTAATGAGCCTTTATAAGACATGAGTAAAACTAAAAAGATAGTTTTAATAAAGCATCTATATCAGATCATTCCATTCCATGCTGGACCCACCTATTCTAGATGCCAACTCTCTATTCTCCACTTAACTACCCTTTAAAACTCTCTCAAGTTCACCTTCTAATTCACAATGATCACTAATTTCTCTGAAGCCAGGGCACTTAAAATTTATAGCACTCATTTGGTAATTAATCATGTAATGACCTGTGATATTTCTTTAATTGATATTATTTAATCTCTCTCTCCCTCTCTTTCCTCCCCCTTCCCCCATCCCTTGTGTCCTTTTCTCAATTTCCAACTCTCTCTCTTTCTTATATTTTAAAGGTTTTGAGATTTTATGAGCACATGTATGCAGTAAATTGCCACATTAGACATTAATTCATTACACACAACACCGTCTTGCATTCAATAAGTGCTCAATAAAAGTTTGTTGACTTAAAAAAATTAGTTTCAAAACTAACCTTATGCCAGGGGCCTGGCAGATATGTTAAAGACTTAATTAAATTGATGAGCTATATGATTTGAAAGATGGGAGGTGATAGGTAGCTAGACAGTAGGGTGTAGTGAGTCTTGGCTATCTTTCAGAGATGTTTTGCCAAACTTTCATTCATCTGCTCCTTCCCAAGGTCAAACTCATGGTAACTTCTTTGGGTGAAGAAAGCATGGCAGATTCTCACAGATCATTCACCCACCTGCTCCAGTAGAGACCACTGTAGTATGAAAATTCACAGGGACTCAACTTCTAGAACAACCCTGGAGAGAGAAAAGGAAAAATTAAGAGGCTTCTTCCTTTATCTCTATGTTCTTTTAATATCTAAGCACTCTGAGTCAGAATCCAAATTATCAGCAAAGAAGGCACAGAAGTATTCATATACAACCAAGTGAGAGGAAAACAAGACACTTAGGGGCATGAAGAAGTTTCGGAGAGAAACTTGGTATCTAACTGACTTCTTTCCTCTCCTTTTGCTTGTAACATCAAAACCATCTCAAAACTATCTTAGACATTAAAAAAAAAAGGCATTTAGGAAATTTTATGAGTTTTGCCCCCCAAATATCAAATTAAATAAAGAAAAACAGGACTAACTGGCAATTGAAATGTGAAACCTTCCACAAAGCTTTTAATTATACTAGCTTTAGCCAGTAATTTTGGGTTATATTTGTACTTTGCAAAATGTTCAAAATTACAATACATAAAATAGATGACCTCACTAAAAGATTCACTTGTTATTTAGTCAACAATGGTACTTCAAATTTAAGATCATAATAGGAGAGCATAACCTCCATGTTCATTTTACAGAATGCTAAATAGATTCTGGTAGATCTTGAATCAAATGTTTGTAAGTGTTAATATGCTTTAAACCACCGGAAACCACTTTAGTTTTCTAAGGGAAAGAAAAGAATCAAAATTATAAAGATAATGGAAAGTAGGGATATGTACAATTATATATAACTAGAGACCTGATGCACAAATTCGTGCATAAGTGGGGCCAATGAGGGCCAGGCTGGCCAGAGGGAGGGGCCACAGGCAGTTGGCCAGCTGGCTCCTCCTCTGATTGGGGTGGGAAGACTGATTGGGGGCAAGGCCAGCTGGGGGGAGGGGCCTTGGGTGGTTGGCCAGCTGGCCCTGCCCCCAATTGGGGTGAGGGGGGCTGATTGGGCCCACAGTGCTCATCAAAGCAACTGGTCATTCCGGTTGTTCCAGTTGTTCTGGAGTTCTGGTAGCTTGGCTTTTATATATATAGACTAGAGGCTGGGTGCAAAATTCATGCATGGGGGTGTGGGGGATGTCACTCAGCCCAGCCTGCACCTTCTCCAATCTGGGACCCCTCGAGGGATATCCGACTGCTCGTTTAGGCTCGATCCCACCTCTGACTGCCCAGGGCCTAAACAGGCAGTTGGACATCCCTCTCAAAATCCAGGACTGCTGGCTCCCAACTGCTCATCTGCCTGCCTTCCTGATTGCCCCTAACCGCTTCTGCCTGCCAGCCTAATTGATGTCTAACTACTCTCCCCTGCAGGCCTGGTCATCCCTAACTGCCCTCCCCTGGAGGCCTGGTCCCCCATAACTGTTCTCTCCTGCAGGCCTGAGTCCCTCCCCAACTTCCCTTCCCTGCAGGCCCACTCGCCCCGAACTTCCCTCCTCTGCTGGCCTATTCACCCCTAACTGCCCTCCCTTGCAAGCCTGGTCCCTCTCAACTGCTCTCCCCTGCTGGCCATCTTGTGGTGGCCATCTTATGACCACATTGGGGCAGTCATCTTTAACCACATGAAGGCAGCCATCTTGTATGCTGAAGGGATGGTCAATTTTCATATTATTCTTTGATAAGATAGGATAGAGGCCTGGTGCCTGGGTGGGGGCCAGCTGGTTTGCCCTGAAGGATGTCCTGGATCAGGTTAGGTGTTCCCTTGGGGCATGGTGTGGCCTGGGTGAGGAGCTTGTGGTGGTTTGCAGGCCAGCCATGCCTTGTGGCAACCCAAGCAGAGGCCCTGGTATCTGGGATTTATTTATCTTCTATAATTGAAACTTTATAGGTTTGAGTAGAGCCAAGCCTCTTGCTTACTCCATGGCCATAGTCATTTTTGTTGGGATTTATTTATCTTCTATAATTGAAACTTTATAGCCTTGAGTGGAGACCTTGGCCAGCCAGAGCAGGCGGAAAGCTTGGCTTCCTCCATTGCCGGGGAAACCCAAGCCTTCCTCCTGCTCTCTGTGGCTGCAGCCATGTTGGTTGGGTTTATTTGCATATTCGCTCCTGATTGGCTTGTGGGCATAGCAGAGGTGTGGTCAATTTGCATATTACTCTTTTATTAGATAGGATTATATAAATTTGTTTATGACTTCTTTGAAAACAATAAAAATCAATTTAACCAAGTATTTAACATATAGTTTCAAAGAATTCAAAGGCCCACAAGTGTAAAACCCATAGGAGTCAGTAAACTTCTAATCAAAAATTTGTTTTTGCCGATGAAAAGAGCAACTACATGGAGACTAGTGGGAAAACCATTGATGTTCTTCAGGCATGTAGTATCTCTCCAATATCAAGGTACAGCTATGATGGCATAGTTACCATATTTCTGGCGTATAAGACGACTTTTGAAACTAAAAAAAAGCCTGCTCAGATTGACCAGAGTCAGAGAGGCGGTCTATTAAAAAAAGATCTGGTGTTGCCTCGGAAGTGGGGGGTAGTCTTATATAGTGAATAGAGGCCTAAACCTATGGTTTAACTGTAAAATTAGGGGGGCAGTCTTATACGCCCAGTCATCTTATATGCCAGAACATACGGTATTATAAATTCTGTAGATTTACTCTCAGTGAATATAGGTTTGGTTGGCAGAGTAATGGCCCCTCAAAAATGTCCACATCCTAATCCCTGAAACCTATGTATATGTTATCTTACCTGGCAAAGGAGAATTAAAGTTGCAGATGGAATTTAGGTTGCTAATCAACTGACCTTGAGGTAGGGATATTAATCTGGATGATCCAGGTGGGCCCCATGTAATCAGTAGGGTCTTTATAAGTAAAAGGTGGAGGCAGGAGGGTCTCTGTCAGAGTGATACAATGTGAGAAAGACTTAACCATCTTTTGCTGCCTTTGAAGATGAAAGAAGGCTACAAGCCAAGGAACCTAGGTGGCCTCCACAAGCTGGAGCAGGTAAGGAAATAGCTTCTCCCTTAGAGCCTCCAGAAAGAACACAGCCCTGCAAACATCTTTATTTTAGCCCCGTGACACCCATTTCAATATTTGGGACTTTGCCTTCTAGCATAGTAAGTTAATAAATGCATGTTGTTTTAAGGCAATACATTTGTGGCAAATTCTTACACCAGTAAAATAAAACTACTACAACATTCAAGAAGAAGAGAAATAAAAAAATTATGTGGCTTCTAGCCTGAGAAGCCAGGGATTGGTATAGGAGTCTTTTCTAGGGAGTGTTCAAAAGCAGCAGAGAGAATCAACATTACAGCATTCTTGGAAGATTTTATCTGAAACCTGTTCATTAGGGTGGAAAAGTTAAATATAAGTAAGTAAATAAACAAATAAATCTAAGATAAATCAATAGCACACTTCAATAGGCAATTATTAAACACCTGTGGCTGGGGATTCAAGGTAAAGTACACAAGATCAATGCGGGTGGGATATTCCCTGAGTGCCATGATGGGAACTTGGCCTGAAAGCTTCTTTTTTATGGTAGAAAATAAAAAAATAATCAAAGATAAAAATCAAGGAGAAAAAGTGACCAGTTCCCATTTGCAGTTGCTGTCTCCCACACATCCATACATTAGCAGATTTTCTACCAGAGGTAAGTTACTCAACTATGTATAGGTGTGGCTGCAGGGAGACTCAGAACAACTTTACTTACAAAAAATGTATTTTCCATAAACTTTGATAGAAATCCCAGAAGTGGTTTCCTATATTACTGATTGTTTTTCTGCACATCAGTCTTCTTTTTATCTTTTCTTTATGTTTACAAAACTCAACTTGATATCAGTACTTACATGGGCAGGTTCTAATAAGCAGTCAAAAACATATTCCTTTCCCCAAAATCCATAGAAAAACATTAAGTGTCAAGGACAGATTTTTTTCCCCTATAACTTTTGAGGACCACCTACAACAACCATGACAGCTGTGCTAATCGAAAAAGCAAACGAGGCCACAAAGGACTGTTCTTTGACCATGTAATCAATTTTCCACTCAATGCATTGTTCATTCTTGGAGACTTTAATGCCAGAATTGATTTTAACAGCCATTATAGAAATACTTAAGTCAAAGGGCTTGCAACCTTTTTTAGCATGACCAATGGAATTTTTTAAATAGATATGTGAATAAATCATTGAGTATGATTCATATGCTTTTTTAAAAAGGTTCTTTGAGTCACTGTCCAGACCCATTCTTTACAAGTAGTCAAGTGGACTAAGTAAAATCCCATACTGAGAAATAGTGCATTAGTTCAGTTTATGCTTACAAAATTATGTTTGAAACATTTGTATACCATTTCAGCAGCTCCCAGAAAAGCCAATAGGTAATCAGTTAGCTTATAATGGGTGATCACTCTTCAACATGAAATCTGAAGAAGAAGTTGTGTAAGCAGTCCTGATGACAAAATGTGACCTTAATTTGTGTAGAAGGCAGACATTTAAAACCTCAGGAATGGAGAGATATAATAAAGAAATAATTCATTACTGCTCAAGGTGATCGAGTTAGGAGTTCTTCTATAAGAAATAAAACATTGAAAGAATTAAATGATTTTATATCTTTTTCAAACATTCAAAGAGAAAGTAAACTAACTGAAAGCTTTTGTTTATTCATATATCCTCTAATAAGAGTTATTTAGGGCATCCTGTGACTGCAAATAAAAATGTACATAAAATGAAATCTAAGTCATAATTAACACAAATAGCAAGCAATCTATTGGAAAGGATAGGGATTTATAGACAACTTACATGTTAAAATTAAAAAATGATAGAACTTTTAATTTGTGCTCTCCCGGTAGAGCAACTTCTGATAAATTAGGGTATATTTAAATCATCACAAAATAAGATTACTCAATAAGAAATTGTTTTTACCAGGCTTTTATAATATGTTGAATTCATACTTGACAAATGACATAGAATTTCAATCATATGATTGGAACATTGCTAGCTAAACTTCATGATTAGGAAGCCTCTATCCACCAGCTTCCAAAAGACCTTTGAACCTCCACTTTGCAGTATATCAGGGCTCAAACACTGTCCTCATAGGGCCTATGCACAGAGTTTGTTTAGCAGCCAGTTATTGTCCATGGAATGAACAGTGTTATTACAGCACAAGCAGGCATCCATCAGAATTCTCAGCAGCACACCTGTCCTTAAAGAAATGTCCTTATGTGTGATAGGGTGCCTGGGTTGCACAGACATGACATCCATGTTAACAATCAGCATTTATCTGGAGTTCTGCATGCATCATAAAGCACGGCTTTAATTCCATCTTTGGTTTCAACTGGGAACAAAGAATAGGCAAAGAATGATGTCTTTTCTCATCTTTGTTCAATGTCAGTTGTGAGCACCATTCATCTTTCAGCTTAATGTGCCTTCTTTCTATTTGATAAAAACAAGACAGAAAATATTTCTAGTATCAAATAAATGCACGTTCATTCCAGGGAAATGTAGAGTTAAATTCCTTAAAAATGTTCATTCTTAACATGTGCGTAGTCCCATGAGGAGAAAAACAGTATATTTATTGACTTAATAGTCAATAAAAACTCCCAAGTTGAATACACTATGAACTTGCGTCTGACATTGTGAAAGTTACTGATATTAAAACTTCGTTAAAAGTCATGTATAGAATATACTGACTAAAAATTTCAGGGAAGGAAATAGTTTGAATTACTTTCTCTTGAAGATCAAGAGAATAAGTCAGTTTGACAGATAATAGTAGATGACTTAGAGTCATGAACAAGATCTATTAAAGCATGCATTAAAAATGGCCTCCACCCTCCTTAGGCCCCTGACTGACATAGGAAACTGTCTCAAACTGAAGATTTTCAGTAATCTTCAGGAAATTTATTTGGTTATTTTTAGTCTTTATCTCTGATTCTGTAAACAAACAAAAAAAGCATTTAGAAGCTACCTAATCATCATTTGAGACAAAGTGCAGCATTCAAAAATCAAACATACATTCTTCTTATACAGTACCAGAGGTACAGTGCACAAATTCATGCATGGATGGGGTCTGCCCAGCGCAGCCCCAAAAGGGGAAGATCAGGGCTGGGCCTGTTAGGAGGAGATGACAAGAGGTTGGCTGGCTGGCCCACCCCTATCAGGGCCTGATCAGGGCTGGGATGGCTGGGGAAAGGGGCCATAGGTGATTGGCTGGTAGGGCCCACCCCCAGTTGCAGTTGTGGGGCCAATTGGGGATGGGGCTGGCCATGGGGAAGGGCTGTGGGCAGTGGACCAGTCAGCCCACTCCTAAATAAGATGGGGGGTGCTGATCGGGGGCTAGTGGCCAGGGGGAGGGGACATAGGTGGTTGGCTGGCTAGGCCTGCCCCTGATGGGGTGGGACCGAGTTTGGGGAAGGGCTGCAGGAGGTTGGCCAACCAGCCCCACCCACCCCCTATTGGGGTGGGGGGTGCAATCAGGGGTGGGAAGTCAGGGGGAGGGGCTGTGGGCCTATTGTGGTGGAGCAGGCTGATCAGGGGCAGGGCTAGTGGAGGGGGCAATTGGCTGGAGGCCAGCTCTTGATTGGGGTGGGAGAGTCCGATTAGGGACAGCTGGCAGGGGGGAAAGGCCACAAGATTGGCTGGCTGGCCCCACCCCTGATCAGCAGTTCACTGGCCACAGTAGGCATCTTAGCAACTGGTTGTTATAGTCATTATGGCTGTTACAGTCACTGGCTTTTTACATATATAGATTTCCTTTGTACTCCGATTATCATTTTCACCCTTAAAGGGAAAGTATACTCTTGATTTAACCTACACAATACTAAATATAAGATCAACCATGTACAGTATTCATAAAACCATTTAGTAGATTGCTGAAGTATCTAATTGGCAATGATGCACATTTCAGCATTGGGTGGATGTATTTTGGATAGAATGGGTTATATGTTCTGGTTCTTATATAACCTTAAAAAATGATCCATGTCCAGTGACCTGTATATTATGAGCTTCAATAAATATTAGAAACTTAAAGGTGATTGATGTGGAGAATATTCAGGATAGCTATTTACAGGATTTTCAGAGAGCCCTTTGTCAACCAGGTATTTAGGAATTGAATGTATTCTTTCTAAATGAGAAAATACAAACATTAGTGATGTGTAAATCAACTTTTAATTTTCTTAGCCTTTTTTATAAGCAAGTAAATGCCCAACTTTCCTTTGACAAGTGCCTATATTAGAGTGCTCCATGCATTGATAAGGACAAATGGTATTTGAGATACTTTTAGGAAATGGAGCACAATTAAAGATATAAAGACTGACCCTTAAGGTATTCCTCAAGTTGACTTATGTACTTCTTACTTTTCAGCAAGCAAACACTTATAGATAAAATGACTCCATTACAAACCTAACCTCCTTTGGTAATAATACTTTGGATTCAATAATAATTGTTTTGTGATCCTCTTTATGTTAAAACACATTCCATATACAATGTTTTTAATTCTCACTACTCTATGAGATGCACCATTATCATCATCATTTTAAAAAAATATATTTTGTTGATTTTTTTACGGAGAGGGATAGAGAGCCAGAAACATTGATGAGAGAGAAACATCAACCAGCCGCCTCCTGCACACTCCCTACTGGGGATGTGCCCGCAACCCAGGTATATGCCCTTAACTGGAATCGAACCCGGGACCCTTCGTCCACAGGCCGACGCTCTATCCACTGAGCCAAACCAGTTTTGGCTATAATCATCATTTTTATTGTATAGATTAAAACACACACACACAGACACAAAAAAAAAAAACAAAAACACAAAAACAAAACAAAAAAAACAACAACTGAGGCACAGAGAGGCTAAATAATTGCCCACAATCTCACAGCCAAGAAGTATTATAGTAAAGCTGCAATTCAAATCCTGCTCCCAAGTCCATATTCTTAACCACAGTGCTTTGCTGCCTTTGAGCATTCTTTCTTTTACTGGCAGTTCTTTCTTCTGCTTTTGTCATTCAGGGTTATATAAAGCCGTTTAAATATTGGTTAATTTCCAGAGGAGTTCGCATTAATGAGAAGCTAGTTCAAATTCCTTCCCCATGTCAAAGTGCTCTCTACCACCATGAACAGACCCACTTCACCACTCTCATTTCTTGCTTAATCAAGCATACAGTCACTTAAGTACATCTTATGCTTGCTCTGTATGAGCTTGACTTTTAAAGAAATAGCATTTACTAGTATATACTAGTAATCCAAGAAATATAAATAGAGACAAAAATATGTGTTTTCCCATCTTTGTCATTTGTATTTTAGAGTAGGTCTAGAAGAAATAAGAAATATTTCCTTTTCCTTTCTTGTGACTTTCATTTTATTTTTTAAATACATTTTTATTTATTTCAGAGAGGAAGGGAGAGAGAGAGAGAGAGAGAGAGAGAGAGAGAGAGAGAGAGAGAGAGAGGATCGTTGATCAGATGCCTCTTGCTTACCCCAATTGGGGATCCAGCCTGCAACCCAGGCATGGACCCTGATAGGGAATCAAACCACGACCTCCTGGTTCATAGGTTGACTCTCAACTGATGAACCATGCTGGGCCAGGCTCATTTTAAAACCATCTTTTTTATTTATTTGTTTTATATCATTAAGAATCACTACCCTCCAACTGGAAGTGAGCAGAGCAAGATAGAAAAGGAAATATTCCCAAAGGCTTCCCAGAAGCTGTATCATACCAGAATCAAGAAAATCCTCTTTATTTCTTTTTATTTATTTATTTATTTATTTGTTTGTTTGTTTGTTTTCATTTCTGGCCAGGCATGGTCCTTCCTTACTGGGATGCCAGGAAGAGGAGAAAATGGCAAATAGTCACAGCTTCAGGCACCCACCCAGGCAGAATAAAGCCTAAAGGATCTGGTCTGTAAGTCAGCACTGAGCACTGCTTTAGGAAGCAAGCATTCGAGGAATGCAAACACTCCACCCACTTTAGAAAAATGTTTAGGAAAACAAATGCTGCACCTCAAGAGTGGGAGAGGAAACTGGGATCCTCCAACCAGGGCCAGCCATGCCCACTTGCCTCCACTCTTCAGTTCTCTCCGTAAACTCTCCTTCTTACCCCCTCTTTACCCTCAACCAGATGTTTTCCTTTTCTTCTTATGTCTTTTCCTTTAGTCCCTGAGATAGAGACAGCACATAAATGATTAGAGCAAGAAATCAACACATATCTCGTCCATAGAAGTTAGTCCTAGAAAATATATTATTGAAAACGTTTTTCTGCAGAGGAGGGCGGCCAGGTGTGGCTTCACGCAGCAGCAGAGAGGAGAGAGAGACTGTAGAATTCCTCCAGCTACTGGGCCAGAGGAGGCCAGGATAGAAGAGCACTTCCCCCGGGGCGGAGCAGCCCATGCCCCTGTTCTGGTGTGTAAACCGTGCCCTGCACAACAGCTTGGGCTGCCCAGCCAACGCATCAGAGCCAAGCGCAGTTGGATTGAGATGCTGAACACTGGAGGTCCCCAAACAGGCTCTCCGCTCTCTCAGCTGTCCATTGATTGACTTCTTGCACTGGTCAGCTTCCTCATTTGTTCACATCAACAAAATCTGGGCCACATGAATAGAAATGAAATATTTGTCCCCTCCTAAAATAATTTAATATGGGTCCCTAAAAAGGGGTCCCGATTAATCTCACCTACAAATTAAACATTTCTATAAAAAATACATAAAAAGGATCATATTTTTTAAACTCAGTTTCTCTTGAGTTTTAACTCTGCTGCCTTAGTATTTTAATGTAAAATATTTTCTTATGAATGTATAAACACGTTTGATATAATGTACTTAGCAAACCAAAGGGGGGAAAGTCATTCAGATGAAGAAACATAAGCACAGATAGTATTTTCATAATAAAACATTATAATCCTTAAGTACAGGATTATTACAGGAGATAGGAAAATATGTTTAATTGTTCTGTTTTTAAAAACAGCAGTGATTTTAGTTGTGAGATATCTTCTCTGAAATGCCTATAATATTTTTCACTATAGTATTTGCTTTAACATATCCATTCCATCATACATTATATTATTAATATTAAATTGTTGGACAAATTTTATATGAATTTTTTTTTCAGTTTACATCTTAAATATTGGGGCAAAATCATATAACATCTATCTTAACTACTTTATACAATAAAAATTATATGAAAAGCATTCAGAGTGTTTTTTAAAGCACCAGACATTTAAATTGTAATTACAATGTCAATTTTGATTTAATTTCATTTGGAATATAATGTGATATTTGTGAAAATTATAAACTATATAACATTTCACCTGAAAACATTTAAAATAGTCAAATTAAGAATTCACCTGTGTACTATTCATCTAATAGTTTCCTCATATGCTTTTCTAAATTGTCTAGCTTTTATAAAGCATAAATGCTATACTTTTTCATTTGAAAAGATATTATAAAAAATTAAATGAATAAATCCTTTGCAATATTTCTGCTGCTTTTGAAACCTTCAGCAAAATATATATATATATATATATATATATATATGTATATATATATATATATATACAAATTAATATTTTTAAAAGCCACCAGACTTTAATTTCTAATATTTTGGTGGACTGGATTAGATAGTTATTTTTCCCATGCGTGACATATATAGTAATCATGGTAAACTTGGTAGTAAACTTTAAGCCACAACCCCTGATCTTTAATTCTTCAAGATTGCACAAACCTTCCTTCACTATACTTTCTTATTCTAAATAGTCTAAGTAACAAGTTGCCTTGACCACTATTACAGCCATATAACAGAATCCATTTGAAACCAGAATTGACAGGTGGCTTGCCTCAGTTTCAGGTATCTTTCCATTTATTCCTCCAATGGGAGACTTCCAAAGAAAATAAAATTCAAAATTACCCCAAACTGAAATTGCCTTACAATTTCCTAATATTTAAATAATTTAAAAATATATGTTTAGCAAGAAATTTTGCTTAACACAAATTGTAGAAAACACAAATAGCTAGCTCTTTTGCATGCTTTCAATTTAAACTCTTCCATAAGGTCCCATCTCCAACTTTCACTCTAAAAAGTGAGCAGCAAAATACGGATGTCTCCTTTTTAAATGGACGAGTGACTTTGCTTCCTCTTTTATGGTCAACTGTTTCTGTTCTTTTTTCCCCCCCTATGGTTTATTTATTTGTTTGTTTTTTTATTTATTTAAATTATTCATTGTTGAAAGTTTTACATATGTCTCCTTTTTACTCCATTGACCTCTCCCCACCCTTCAGCACATGCCCCCACCCTCCTATTGTCTGTGTCCATTGGTCATGCTCATTTGCATGGATCCTAGTCCTCTGGTTAATCTCTTACCCCACCGAACTCCTTGCCTTCCCTCTGAGATCAACTGTTTCTTTAAGTTTGTCCATGGATTCTGACCTTCCTACTTTGTACACTTATTAAAATTGTAAATGAGTTGTCTTCTGATGTAGACTGTTGTCACATGATAATATTGATGCACTATCCTACACAAGAGTTGTCATCCCAAACAGCTTTCCATATCTTTCCACTTCATCAAATCTTCACCCTTTGCTAATCACAAATGAAAGCATTTTTCCCCATCTCAACCAATAACTTCTGTCCAGATTTAATTCCAATGTTATTTTAACTTTAAATGTTGGCCATTGTAGCATGCAAATAAAAGCTAAGTAAATTAAGCATTATTGTCTTTATAGTACACGTGAAAAACTATGCAGTAGTTATGCAGCCAAACCAGAGATGTGTGTAACAGTACCTCATCCAAAAAGAAATGGAAGTATCCATCCTGACTAACTTCCAATGGACATCTTGACCCCAAACTCTGAAAGTTTTCTTTACCTGTAAAAATGAACCATGCTGCATGACAAAAGGGATATTATTTTGATATTATACATAAATTTTTAAAAAGGATGTGCTTAGAATACAGCATTGCCCAAACTAAATAACTCCCTTCTGTGAATAAAAATATTTAGCAACCCTATCAACTACTTTGTTATTATGCTAAATCATTTCTGCTACTTTCTAATGGATCAGCTAAAATTACTTTCATTTTTATCTAGTCAGCAAATTCCAGCTCTTCTTTACAATTGAGACACTAGTTATTTGACCTCATAAGAGGAGTATCATGACAGTTTTGAAGCAGATCATTTTCTAATGTCAGTTATAGGACACAAGATTTCTGATTGATCACAAGCTTTATTTTGTGAAAATACACATCAGTAGAAGAACTTGAGAACTTATCAAATGCTGAATTAAATATTTCAATATAAATCTGTGTTTACTGTCTTAAAGTGCTAGAAATTCTTATCTCTTTACTTATATGGGTGCTATAAATTTCACTTTGAAATGTACAGGTACTCTCTTTTTCATACAAATGAGGTCATTATTGATTGGCCTAGGAAATGGACTCAAGAGTGTTGATTTAAACTCCATTCCCTTAGGAAATTAACATTTTTGTAACAATAATAAAAATAAAATATTTTAAATACAGAGTTGTATGTTTCCTCCCCCTCTCTGTTCTTTTCTGAAAGTCTCTTAAGTATAGCTTAATAGCTGGCTTTAGTTTTTTAAAAAAAATAAGATGTCTTGGGTCAAAAAAATCAATTTTTGGAAGTAGTAATATCAATTTCCTTGGCAGAGTTGCTGAATAGAGTTTTTATTGACTCTGAATCTAACTTACTAAGAAAAATTAGTGATAGTAGCAAATGGTTGTACTATGCAGATCCCTATGATAAAACAGCAATAGCTCATTGTTCACAGGATGGATGTAAAAACATATTTGAACAGTCTGAAGTAATATGCTTTGTTGCTTAGCATGAGATTTTGACTTGAAGAATAACTTAAAAGACTTAAATATTTATTCAACCTCTTTACCACCACCCAGAGTTTACGTTTTCTTCATCTCTTAAAAAAAAAAAAAATCTGAGACCCCTACATAAGGAAGTAAAATAAAATGTTCTCCTTTTCTTCTTCCCATTTCACCAAATGTAGCCTGATAATGACTTTACCCAGCAAACTTTTGCTTGCCCTTACTCTTAGATCCATTATCTGTAAGAATCTAAGTTATGGAAAAATTTCAGTCTACTTGGCTCCATCAATGTGGCTGCTCATGGAAAATCTCTTGTTGTGATGAGTTATCAATCTCTACCAGATGGACATTTTTAAATTATCCTTTATCCTTTCTTCTTGCTCACTCCAAAATTATTTTTATTCAGTCTCAAAATCTCCAAAATTTGTCAAATCCTCCACAAAAGCATTCCTTTCGGAATGCAAACGTTGGCCGGTGAACATTTAAGGATATTCTCTTTAAATTGCTTCTAAAATGCCATGATGGACCCCAAGGAATCTGTTCCCTGAGCTGTTGTTAGAGTGATGTCAAAAGAAGATTGACCTTGCTATTTCTCAGCGTAGGCTCCTTTAGAGACTCCCTGTAACACTTTGGATAGAAGGCCAAGCTTGTCATTGTAAAATGAAGGCATTCAAAACATGACTTTCTGTTACTCTTGACTTATACTGTACAATCATTTCTCTTTGCAATTTAATAATTCTCATAGCTTACTATTTGAACCACGTTAAATGATCAGTCCAAGCTATATTCCCATACATTGTTTCCTATATACAGAATGCCCGCCCTGAATTCCATCCTCACATCACACCATGATTTTATAATTAATGTCTGTAGATTAACTTAAAGATACTTTTTAAACATCATTAACTATAGGCAGCCTTAACTGATTCTTCCCCACAGGCACAGTTACTCACTCTACCCTATCCTTTGTAATTCACAGCGATGCATACATATGCATATATCCCTATTGGGTTACTGGTAATGTTGACTGCATGCTGTTATTATTCAGCATGTTGTTCTCTCATATTTTATCGTGATCTCTCTTAAGTCATTTATCTATATTGCTTCAGCAGCTAACATAGTACTTAATACAGAATAGCCACTAACGTTCTGGAGAAGCGTAGGGATCTGATATGCCAACATCATTTTTAGACTACAACTTCCACTGCCAAGTCATCCTTCTTAGTTCCTTTCTCCTTTCAGTCAATAAATATGTAGTGAGTGAAAATTTATGAAGAATATTTATTTTTTCTATAATTGATAGACATTTAACTTTTTTATTCCATTCCTACATCCCTTCTCCTTGAGCACTAAGTTTTAGTCTTTCAATTGGGTACTCTTATAATGATAAACATATGCAAATAGCTTTATTTCTTTATTCTTTAGTAAGCTAATTACCTGACTCCCTCTAGGGTGCCAAAACTCCTTTCTTTACCCCTTTCTTTCAATTCTTCAATTCTTCTATATATGCTTTCTCCTTAATAAGAGTAATGGTATCTATGTTTTTATGTTCTGTGCTGTAAAGCATAATAGTCCCTCAGCATTGTTTTCATATATACAAAATATCAGGGGTTATATTGCTAGACTATGGAAATATTACACACTGCATAACCAATAATCCTATATAATAAAAGTGTTATATGCAAATCGACCGAATGGCAGAACAGCTGAACGACCATCCGGATGACCATCCAGGACTACACTATGACACCCACTGGCACCAGGCCAGCCAAGGCAGGTGCGATGCGATTGGTCAGGGGCTGGCCATAGCCCTATGATTGAACCACAGAGGTAGGCCCAGGCCACAAGCCAGCGGGGCGATCAATCAGGGGACTCCACGATTGCCCCAAAGAGGGAGGCCCAGGCCACTGACCAGTGTGGGCTTTGGCTGGTGGGCAGGGCCTCCTTCTGTGAGGAAAGCTCGGGTCCCGGGTGCCAGAGGGAAGCTGGTGCCAGCAGCCAGGGGAAGGAAGGCCTACTCTCACATGAATTTGTGCATCGGACCTGGAGTGTACTGTAATTGTGTTTCCTTTTGTATACATTTATTGTTTTGCTTTGTTTTGCTGAGTTCTGTGTTGTTGTTTTTTGTTTGTTTGTTTGTTCTGGACTTTCTACTTGCAATTTTTTATTAATTGTCTTTTCTGGGTCCTTAAATTGTTCCAAATTTATACAGCTAATATTAAATCTTTGTGATTCCCTTTTTCCCAGAACCTCTTCCTCAGTCCAGCTCCCATCTGAATTATTGCTCTCCAGGCCTACTGTACTACTAACATTGTGAGCCACTCTTCAACAAGTCCCTGGATTCTATTTCTTCCTCTTTTCTAGTTTAAATGCCAGAAATCTGTCTTCCAGTAGTTTCTAAAGAAAGAGAGATAAATCTGCATGCCTTCCAGACATGAAAATAAGTCTCTTTTAGCTTCAAATTTGATCGAGAGATTAACTGAGTATGTAATTCTAGAGTAAAACCATTATTTCTCAAACCTTCAAAGTTATTGCTGTATTAATTTCTAGCATCCAATTATACAGGTGTGCAGTTGATGCTAATCTGTTATTTGTTGCTTTATAGATGAACTCTTTGTTTCTTTTAAGAAGCTTTAAAAGTCATTAAATTATCCTTTGTGTTGTGGAAATTTCACAATTATGGGTCTTTTTTTTTTTTCTTCACTTTATTCTGGGCATTGATCCTTCTGTTTAAGAAAACTATCTTTTATTATATCTTTGATGTTGCTATTAGTTGGATGTTGGCCCACCTGTATTGTTATATACATAAAAATAATCTCCAATGTAATTGTTAGGCACATTCTTGCACTCCATTATGCTCTGCTGGGGCTCTTGCCCCTCTGCCAGGGACAATTGTTCTGTTATTCTCATTATAAGTTTCATGATTAGTGGCCTTCGGCTTTCAGTAAACCACCGTTTCCAGTGGACCGCCTATACCTGATCCCCACCTGCAACTGGTCCCACTGACCATTACAAGAGACATAAATATTCTGCTCCCCCTACTCTGACCCACTGATGCCATTTTGGCCTCAGCCCTTCTGCCAGCAGATGTAATAATGACCAAAACAACCGGAACAACAGGTGGCTATGATTCACACTGCGGCAGCTAAGCAGCCTGATCCAGGCCCTGATTGTCCCCCTCCCAGCCTATCCCACCCCCAATCGGCCCCCAACACCCTGATCAGGGCAGGGCTGGCTGGCCAACTGCCCATGACCCCTCCCCCCCACCGGCCCTGACAAATGGGCCCCCATCATGGTGGTCCAGCCAGACTCCACCCGTGCACAAATTTGTGCACCAGGCTGCTAATAAATGTATAATTCTTCTCCCTTTTTGTGTTCATGTGTTCTTATTTCAGCGACCCTACTACTGATAGCTTTCCGTTCTTTGCTCTTTGAATCTATTTTCTAACTTATTCCCTTACCTTTATTTGTCAAAGCTTGTATTAAAATTCAAATTTCTGCAGCCATATTGCATTTGCAATATATTGCTTCATTTAGAGTCCCCAGTTTAGTTAAATAATAAATAATCAAAAATTAATCTAGTTAAATGTTACCATTTAATGTAATAAAACATTATAATATTTTACAGAGCAAAGAAAATTTCTCAACTTAAAAGAAAGTATAAAGTGATCATCAGCCGTACTGATTACTTTTTTCCATTTATCTATTTAAATTGTATCTTTATTATTGAAAGTGTCACAGATATCCTCCTTTATTTCCCCACTGACTCCTCCCAGGCCTTTCCCACACTATTGTCTGTGTCCGTGGGCTAAGCATATATGCATATAAATTCCAGGTTAATCTCTCCCCACCCACCTTCCCCCTGAGATTCACCAGTCTATTTTATTTCTCTGGATCTATTTGTTCCTCAGTTTATATTGTTTGTTAGATTCCATATATGAGTGAGATCACATTTTAATTTGATATTACTAATCAATAATAGACTAATAAAATAAAAATAAAATCAGAATAATTTAGCCTTTTAATAAGAATTTTAATGCCAAAATATATTGGGAATTTGTTTCTACCCTCAGATTAATTTTTTAATCTAAAAAATAAAAATTAAATATTGTGTAGCTCAGAACTTATGAAAAATTTTATATTTTTGAGGAATAAAAAAAATTAAGTTTCATGTTTATTTCACTTGCATTACATTGTTGTATGATACCAATCTTATAAAACTTTGCATATCTTATATTCATCAAACCACTGATACTGTTTGGATATTGAACTAATATTAAGTAAGAAAAAGGTTATAAAATTCTAGTGATTGAAGCTAAAATTTCCTTGATGTTTCGTTTCACAGTCATGTGTATACTAATTTATACAATAAGAAATCCAATCCAACTTTATTTCATTATTTACTCTGTACTTGTTTACAAACTTGCTCTTTCTAAAGAACATTTTTAGAAAGTGAAACCAGAGAAGCAAAAGGATGTTGATTAGATTATGGTTTGAGCCAGGTTCCCAAAAGTCGACACCGATTCTTTTTTTAATTATATTCAGGGGGAGAAAAAAGTAGATAATGTGATCCCTGTTTACAGTAGTTCATCTTGGCCTTTAATCATTTGTTTATCCATGGGAGTATTGATTGCTGCTCCAGCCGGGAGAACACAATGACACAGAGGCAGGAAGGGAAGCGGTGTAATTCTGTGCTGTTGGCTGTTCCGAGAGATGAAACTATAATTCACAAAGTGATAGATAACAGAAGGTAATTTTATGGTTACTAAGAATGAGTTTGCATTTGTTTGTGTAGTTACTACATAAATTTATAGATGCATTTTGTTTGTATCGCATTTTAAATTTTAGTGGCTGAGAAGGAAGAGGATTGAAGTAGTGCGAGGAGTATGTTCGTGAACCCCTTTAGCAGCCACTTGTTAAGGGGGACTGTAATTCAACATGAAATAGGTTCAGAATGTTCCCACAAACTCATTATAAATCAAGCTGCTCCGAAGGTATGGTGTTATTAAGTTTTGTTGTGTGTGTGTGTGTTTTTTTTTTTCCTCTTGCCCTTCCTCCATCATCTTATCTAGGGGGAGAGTTTTGAAAGCAGGAAAAGTAATACAGCAAGGACCCTCTTTTAGTGGCTGAAATAGAGTCTTGTTGATACATTTCACCATACATGCAGTTCCGAGAGCCCGGCACTTTCCTTTTTGCCATATCATTGACTGACTTTGTCATCTGCTATCTGACCAAGTTTGATAATGAAGCAGTAAATGTATGCGTGTGAAATTTGACTTGCATTTTGGAAGCCGCAGATTAATGTCACAGGAGTCCTGTGGTGAACCTCTGCACATTCTAATAATTATGCTGCCTTTTGCCTCTTGTACATTAAGCCCCGCAAAAGCAGGTCAAGAGTTATAAAGGTTTACTTTTTTGTTCTGGCACAGAGGCTTGAATATCATTTTGAGATATGCCATTGTGTTTTTTATGTTTAGGGAAGAAGCTTCAGGTCTTATTTGCAATAGAAGTAGCATAAAACTTAGAACAGGCCCAAGTCTACACCGAGAGAACTATACCTATATCATACTGGTTGATCCTTTGAAGACTGTAGTGAATTTTTTAAAAATATATTTTATTGATTTTTTACAGAGAGGAAGGGAGGGAGTTAGAAACATCAATGAGAGAGAAACATTGATCTGCTGCCTCCTGCACACTCCCCACTTGGGATGTGCCGGCAACCAAGGTACATGCCCTTGATGGGAATCGAACCTGGGACCCTTCAGTCTGCAGGCCGACGCTCTATCCACTGAGCTAAACCTGTTAGGGCTGTAGTAAATTTTTTATGCCTCATGTGTTACAGTGACTGGCACCCAGTGAAGTTCAATGTTTGTGTATTGAATAGGAAGGAAATGAACTTTGAGAAACCTGTTTTGTGTCATGAATGGTTCTTCCTAGTAATTTTTAAGTTCTCAGTGCACATTTTTACCTAGTAAACTATTGCTCAGTCTGACTGGTTCTCCATTAATCATCCTGAAAATTTGTTTCCCCTAGGTTTTCCAATCCTTATGCCAGAACTTGGCATAAAATTGGTACTAAATAATTATTTACTAAACAAAGAAGATTACATTAAAAACATGTGGTAGCCATAAAGTATCAAAAGTTTAATGATTAAAAAAGTATACAATGTAAAAACTGCCTTCATCTACAGCATGAAATTATAATTATTGCCCATTCAGCTAATTATTTAAGCAGTCTGTAAAAGTAGACCAAATGGGCAAGTGACTTTACATTAAGATCTGAAGAATAAAGGTGATATATAAATGCAAAATATTATTAGAAAAACATCTGTTTAATAAAATTAAACTAATCAAACATTTTTATTGAGTGAATATTACAGCCTTAGTGTATATTACATTCTTTAGGCCATTTTAATTTATTTTTAATTAATTTTATTGAATTTATTGGGGTGACATTGGTTAATAAAATTATATAGTTTTCAAGTGTACAATTCTATAATAGATCTTCTGTATACTGTGTTGTATGTTCACTTCACAAAGTCAAGTTTCTTTCCATACCATAAATTCTCCTCTTTAACCTCTTCTACCTGCCCCCACTCCCTTACCCTCTGATAATCACTATACTGTTTTTTGTGTCTATGAGTTTTTGTTTTTCTTTTTTTGCTGAATCCCTTCACCTTTTTCATCCAGCTCCCAGCATCTTCCCCTCTGATAGCTGTCAATGTTCTATCAATATGTATCTGTAAGTCTATTCCTATTTTATTTGTTGGTTTATTTTGTTCATTAGATTCCACATGTATGTGAAACCATAAGGTATTTGTCTTTCTCTGACTGGCTTATTTCACTTAGCACAATAATTTCTAGGTCTTTCCATGCTGTCACAAAAAGGTAAGATTTCCTCCTTTTTTATGTCTGAGTGATATTCCATGGTGTAAATGTACCACAGCAGCCTTTTTATCCACTCATCTGCTGATGGACACTTTGGCTGCTTCCAAATCTTGGCTGTTGTAAATAACACTTCAATAAATACAGGGGTGTATGTATTCTTTCCAAGTAGTGTCTCAAGTTTCTTTGGAAATATTCCTGAAAATGGAATTGCTGGGTCATAAGGCAGTTATATTTTCTTATTTTTTGAGGAAACTCTATTCTGCTTTCCGCAGTGGTTGCACCAATCTACATTCTCACCAATAGTGCACAAGGGGTCCCTTTTCTCTGCATCCTTGCCAACACTTACTGTTTGTTGATTTGTTGATTATAGCCATTCTGACAGGTGTGAGATGATATCTCATTGTGGTTTTAATTTGCATTTCTCTGATGATTAGTGATGGTGAGCATCTTTTCATATGTCTATTGACCATCAGTATGTCCTCTTTGGAGAAGTGTAGAGAATACACAGAGGTGACTTCAGGAATAATAAACAGGATTTGAAAAAGCATGAAAGTGAAAGGTATTTGTATAAATGACTGGAAGTTTAGAATCATTTAATGTTGCAATTTGGAAAGGCACTGGAAATACGATTGGAAAATGAGATGAGGTAGATGTCAAAGGAGCCTGATAGCTGTAGCTGGGCACAGAGTTTTGAACAGGGAGGTAATTGAAAGATATTATAATCTCATAATCAGGAGAGAGAGAGAGAGAGAGAGAGAGAGAGAGAGAGAGAGAGAGAGAGAGAGAGAGGGGAGGGGAGGGGAGGGGAAGGGAGGGGAGGGGAGGGGAGGGGAGGGGAGGGGAGGGGAGGGAGAAATGAGGATTTTAAGCATAATCTGGCAGCAGAGCAGAGCATAGTACAGAAAAGAATAGATTGGATGTGACCAGCTAAAAAGGTGCCATAGTATTAAGAATGAAATAGTGAGTTTCTAATAAAGGAGAAAGCAGAGGAGAGTTTGAAACGTATGCAGTATATGGAATGTAAATTAAACATGTCAGATAAGGACTTGGTGAGTTTTTGTATATAGAATAGTGATTTCCTGTCTTTCAAATTTATTATCACATAAAACTTTTTATAGGACTGGCATGGTTTTGTCAAATCTTATTTTGCCAAGTAAAAACATTAAAATGATAATGCACCATCTACCACTGCCACGTTTTTATAAAGAGAAAATACTTTAACACTAAAACATAGTGGGGACTTTCTTCATTCTCTCTTACAGCCTTTGCTTGATTTTGGTTGCCCTGGAATGGCCCACCTCCTCTTTGAAACTCCACTCATCCTTCAAGACCACCTCCAGAATCACTTCACAAATCACTTTTCATAACTGCAGGTAAAGAGAGCTGAATGTGTTTATTTGTTCCTTAGCAGATCACATTCTTCCTCATATGAAATTTATTGGCACAATTACTTATTTTTTTACAATGTACATTATCTAAGGACAGTCACCTTAAAGTATTCCTCACTGAGTGCTGGCACAGAGTTGGTACTAAAAAGGCAAGAATGTCTAACATCAGAGGCTGAAAGCAGTGATGGCACTGGAAGAAACAGGAAGGTGGTCCATTTTTGATATGTTGGATTTCAAGATATGAAATAAGAAACTGGAATAATAACAGGGAATACTAGTAATTTGTATTTATGAGTAAAATTTTAGACATTGGGTTATCTTAGGAAGTTATCTTCATAGAGGAGGTCAATGAAATATGTAATATCATGCTGAATATATAAACCTTGGGGGAAAAAACAAAAACATCTACTAACAGCCATTTCTGCACAGCTGCACTTCACAAAGAAGTCTGTGCTGGACTGCTTGCCTGTGCTGTATTTCTGCCATCTGAGCCAGCCCTTAGAAAGGACTTCCTGACATTCTTTTTCAACCAATAAGACTGAGGCTTTCCCCATCCAGTTGAAGCTGTGCAAGTATATCCAATCAGAGTGGTCTGTTCTGACACACTGAACAATGAGGACAGTGCTTTTTGGACCAATCATATTACAAAGATTTGGAATCTTTATTTGCATGAGGATAGACAAGTCAGGGACCGGGGGGGGGGGGGGGAATTCTGTCCATATACCCTGTTTCCCCGAAAATAAGACAATGTCTTATATTAATTTTTTCTCCCAAAGTTGTGCTAGGTCTTATTTTCAGGGGATGTCTTATCTTTCCATGCGCTAGGTCTTATTTTCGGAGGATGTCTTATTTTTGGGGACACACAGTAGGTAAGCCAGTTCCCCTCTGAGAGCGCACTTTCCCTTTCCGCTGAAGACTGAAGACTGAAATACCGAAAATGTCTCGCCAGAGGAGAGCAGACCACTGCATGGCAGAGGAGACAGACAGACACGGAGCACAGCAGAACACTGAACAGAGCAGAGTTCTCTAGCCAGAGAGAGGCCTGGGCTCTAGGGCTGACCCACAACAGTGATTTTTCTTAGCTGTTTGGCACTGAATAATGAAGTTTTCTTTTTTCACTGCACCTGAAATTGGGGTTTTCCTGTTGGCCTTGAATTAGTGCCAACAACCATCTTCTATAATAATAAAAGCGTAATATGCTAATTAGACCGATGACCTTCCAGATGAAGCCAGGGTTGGGAGGGAAGCTTGGTCCCAGCTGCCAGAGGGAAGCTGGTGCCAGCAGCCGGGGAAGGAAGTCCTACTCTTGCACAAATTTCATGCATCGGGCCTCTAGTCATTGATAAGTAGGCCTAAACAGAGAAAAATAAAAAGTGGTGAATATTTTGGAGACCACTCCAGCCAATAGGGAGGAATGAAGAGAAACTGGGGAAGGACATGGGAAAGAGGGAGATCAGCAAAAGGCAGTGTCCCAAAAGCCAGCGAAGGACTGGGCTTCAAAGGTTGGATGGAGGTCAGAGCTCAGAGCTGCCCTTCCTGATTTGTACACGTAACCCTAACAAACAAAGTTAAACGGTACTAAAAATGACTGCAAAAATGACTTACATTAAGTTATGTCCTTGAGAGAGATATCATGTAAGAATGCATTAGTTATTGGGATGTTAAAGAAAATAAACCTCTCCACAACAGCTTTAAATTATAGAGTGAATGCTTCACTACAGTATATCAATGAAAATAGTCCCCCAGGAAAGGTTATATGTTGCCCTGGCTGGTGTTCTCAGGGGTTAGAGTGCTGGCCCATGTACCAAAGGGTCATAGGTTTGATTCCTGTCAAGGGCACATACATGGGTTGTGGATTTGCTCCATATACCTGAACAGGGCTCATGTGGGAGGCAGTCAGTCGGTGTGTCTCTCTAACATCAATGTTTCTCCCCCCTCTCTCTCCCTCCCTCTCTTTCACTCTCTCTGAAGAGCAGTAGAAAAAATATCCTCAGATGAGGATTAACAACAACAAAAAAGCTTATATGTAATTCTGGTTCAATGTACACTAATTTATTTTTATCCCATTTTTTAATGAATTTGCATTAAAGAGGTTCTTTTGAAGTAATAATGTGTTATTTTTTAATAATTTATTTCTGAACTTTAAAAATTAATAATATTTGCACAGAGCCACTATATAATCACAATATGGGGCTTCAAGGTGTGAATTATGATATAATAACTCATAACTTGTGCATTTAAACAAGCACTCATCTTATGCCCTCATTCTTAGCAAAGCAAAAAGGTATGAATTATTATGTAATAACTCATGCTTTGCCATTTATTATTACTTAATTATGGAGGAAGAGAAGAATTTCAACTAATTTCAGTCTTGAAAAAAACCAAATTATCTTTGAAAATAAAAAAATCTCAGATGCTTATTTGACATAATCAAATCATTTTAAGCCTTTTTCCATTCAGACCACTCTACTTTCTATAACACCGTTGTCCTACTACTTCTTGCAAATGTCAGGAAATTTCTAATAGAGAAACTGAAAATCCCAATATAGTTACCTAGTCTATATCTCACAGAATTATCCATTTAGATCCCCAAAATAAACAGCTATATTACTTCAGAATTGTTTCAAAGTATTACAAATAGAAGTAAAAATATGACTTCTCTTTTTAACATAAATAAACAAAAAATAAGAGAGAAAGAAAGGAAGGAAAAGAGAGAGGGTGGGAAGAAAGGTAAGATTAAAAATGAATTTCTATGAACTGTGATGATTTCTTGATAGAGCTTTTAAAAATTAGAAAATATTCCTCCATGATAATGCAAATTATACTTGTCTGTAATCATCAGATGATCAGAACATATGTTTTTATTTCATTGGTTACATAGTCAGTGATTGTATAAATTTACTTAAGTTAGGGTTAATTAATTAAAATGTAATTTTTACTATAAATAGTGCTTTGATAGTAACAACTCATTTAATGTTTTATGTAGGCTTTATTTTAGTTATGTTACATAAAATAAATTTATGCTTTTTGGTAACGCACATATCCAAGGTGAAGCAGTATATCTCCATAACCTTACATCTCTTCCTTGTATGTTATAATTATTTTATCTAGAATAGTCATAAAATCATTTGTAAATATTTTATTTAGACAGAAATGAGTTAATCAAGGTGGTCATTGCTTTGCTTAAAGTTTCACTATTTGTTTATGAATGCCTTAAAATGAAAGTTTCTTTAAAGAATAGATTATTCATTTACTGAGAACAATAAAAACAATAGGTTTTTCTTCATAGAATTAGATACATTTCTAATTAGTTTTTTGATTTGCTGAGGTCTGGATCTCATTTAATATTTTTTTTGTCTGAGTGCAGTATCGTTTTATATATATTCTAGTTAAAGAGCTATGACAAGGGGCTAAATACCAAAGCAATAAACAATTAATTAACATTTTTAAAGAAAAATAAGGGTCAGGGCAATAAGAGTTCACCTCAGAATGGCAGATATGGGATGAGGGAAGCAGATTATTAAAATTATATTAAAGTATACTATACATTGTATAACAACATTTATTATTGCCATATGTTTCCACCCCTTTAGTTCAGCAAGCAAGATACATCACAGATGTTCATACTAAATCCTCAAAAGTCCGCATACAAGATTAATCTCATGGCTGGACCCACACTTCATAGGAGAAATGAGTTTCCCTCTCACAGATGTTGGAGAGTTTATTTTACTTTCACTGATTTCTGTGAGTAGGAGGACTAGTGTCCCAGCATCCAGAGCTGCTTAATCCCAATCTCTCTCATTCCCATCTGAGACAACTCTTTGTCATCAAACTGAACTGGTGAACACTCTTAAGTGGTAGTTTAGACTAGGAATAAACTAGCTAGCAAATCTGCAATATTGAAGGCAAATTGAAGGAGTGACAAATGTTTGGGGACTTTCTAAGTATTTCTTGAACATATAAAGAAAGCCACCAGCTTTCTGTCAGAGAGAAATAAACAAAGACAGAGCTTATGTTCTTTCTTCTAAGTTTATTCAGTTTCCAGTTTTATGCTATTTAGGTTTTTATGGTAATTGTTGTTTGTTTGTGTGTTGTCACCTGTTTTAACCTAGTATTTAATGCCTCTCATAGAAGAAAAATAATTTGAGTTCTTCACTCAAAAAAAAAGCCTGTTAAAGAATAAAATTCTAAATATGATTCAACTAGCAATAACCAACACTTTTTGAAACTTTCTTCATAAAACTAGATATTTCATATGAGTACATGCTATCTGTTTCTTAAAAGAGCAATGAAGTCAATTATTTCACAGAACAGTAGCTATGTTCTAGCTAAAACTTAGAGAGGAGGTTTGTTATATCCTTATAAATTTCTGCCCTTTTTTTAAAAATATATTTTATTGATTTTTCACAGAGAGGAAGGGAGAGGGATAGAGAGTTAGAAACATGGATGAGAGAGAATCATCGATCAGCTGCCTCTTGCACACCCCCTACCAGGGATGTGCCCGCAACCAACGTACATGCCCCTGACCGGAATCGAACCTGGGACCTTTCAGTCCGCAGACCGACCCTCTATCCACTGAGCCAAACCGGTTTTGGCTGTCTGCCCTTTTAACATGCTGTAAATGCATTCTAAAATTTGTGTTAGGTTCTGGTTGTTATGGGGAAGAATTAATGCATTCTATTAAATTTAACTTTTGCTGAAACACTCCTACATCAGCTAAAGCTCAGAGCTGTAACTGGAGAACCAGCTTCTACAGCAATTAAGGAATAAAATACGTGGCTTGTATAATCCATCTTTTGTAATGGGAAATGCCCATACTTAAATCAGTATGGCGTGAGATGAGGGCTTGTGACCACTAAATATTTAATTTCATCAAACTCCATCCATATCCTGTGCTTTGATAAGCCCCTTACTAGATATATATTATTTAAACAAGCAGGAATGTTTCAATTAAGTGAATATTCAAATTGCTGAAGTGACTATACCATATGTCTACGATATGCCTCACAAAATCCTATATAATAAAAGGGTAATATGCAAATTGTCTCCTCCACCAGGAGTTCTACCAGAGTTCTACCAGGGAGTGAGACCAGCCCACCAATTGCCCTTGCCCTGTCCTGCCCCACTCCCAGGGGGCCCCACCCATGCAGGAATTCATGCACCAGGCCTCTAGTATAGAATAAAATACAAATTCCTCAGGCTAACATGCAGGTCCATCCACCAATCCCTAAATCCATAGTCTATATTTAGCCACCTTCATCCCTTTCCAAAAGCACCTGCCTATGCCTAGAATACCTTTTTCTTCTTATTTATTTAAATCCCACCAATTCTTCAAAGTCCATTTCAAATGAAACATAATTGATGACATCCCCCACTACATTTAACATTGGATCTTCAGCATAGCTTCTTTTGTAGTCCTCCTACTGATACAATTCATCCCAGTGCTGACTTTTTACCTCACACCACCTCCAAGGTGTTAGAAATCTGTTCAATAGGAGCATAATTTGAAATATGTTTTAGGTTTTGTCTATAGCTCAGTGACTTGGACACAGCTGACGCTCAGTAAATATTTACAGATTTGAGATAGACAATAGATAATACCTGCACTAGGCCCAGGTGAGAGGACCACTGCCCCGGATAGACCTCACGCTTGCTGGGGCCCTGCATATTACAAACACACCTGCAAAACTGAGTATATTAAAAAGCACATGAGTACCTCAGGCATTAGTACCTGTCACATATTAGCACAGCACAACTCATGGTCTTCAGCATGTCCCCTGTGTCTAATAGAGCTCAGGCCCCACCGAAATGCTTTTTGTGTGTTTCTTTGCCCAATGTCCTCAAAACAAGTCAACTCTGTTACAGTGTCCTAAGCTTTGTAGGTTTTGTTACAACCTGCCTCAGAAGCACTTACATTACAGAGAAAACGTATTTATTAAAAGTTTTCCTCTCAGAGAGCATGAATACAATAAATCTTTATGTGGGGAGTATTGTTTCCTAGTAATCCAATAGGCCTTTTTCTTCTTTCTCTTTATATTAAAGTTAATGACACTAATAACTAATTAAATGTATGAATTAGTGTAGTATTGCAATCGTCACATGGCAGCTGAAAAATATTTTGCCATATTAGAATTTCATATTATTCTTAAATTTATATAAGTGTAGGCCTAGCTGACATGTGTATTAAAAAAATACAAATAATTTGCATGTACTATTAAATGGTCATTGGACACTAGAATTAAGAATTATTTTATTTGAATAAAATAAGATTTAACTAATTTTTAAATATTAAATTGAAATGTTCAGCTTATTTACTTTTTTATATTTACTTTTATGTGGTATATTTTTATAAAAATAAATTCAAAATTTATAGACTTTAATGGTGACTGCAAAGGCAAAATATTAAAAAAAAAACTTTCTTTGTCTGGATTTTTTAAATTATTTTATGTTATTTAATATTTTATTTTGTATAAAATATTTACTTCACTATTTGAAAATATGTATAGAAAAATACACACATGTATGCAATTACCCATCACCCTGTCACTTATATTATTTAAAATTTAAATAAAGATTGGCCACTTTCTACTACAATTAACATTTTATGCATAGTCTTCCAGTCTTCTCAATGCATTTTTCTGAATTTACACGGACATATATACAAATATATACCAGCAGATATACATTTTTTAACAGGTATATACTCACCTGCAACACAATATATCCAAATTTCCAAAAGCAAAATATAAAGGGATATTTTTGAAGAATAAAGAAGTATCTCTTAATTGTATCATTCTACAACTATATCAGAACATAATACTTTGATATTAAATTCATCTAGTTTCTTTTCTTGTCTTCTGGAGTTGACCATAGTCTAGAGTTCTTTCTGGAATTGATACATTTCTTTCTGATCTATGCTAGTGCCTGTGCCAGATAACTTGAGGGGTTTTTTGTTTGATTTTTAAGCAACTGACATATAGAAATCAACCTCTATGATTGTAGCATCATAAACAAAAACCCTAAAATAATATAAAGAATAAAAATTTAATTCCCCAGTGATCACTGACAATGCCATGTGAAGCCAGTGACTTCCATAAGAAAATCAATAGCCTTTTTGTAAAGAGAAATAGAATTATGAATTTTCAATTTTGACTAAAAAGGAATGGTCATTTTCTAGCCTAAAACTCTGTCTTAAGCCCAGCCAATAGCTAAACATGGCACAAAGCACAACAGAGGAGGAGAAAAATGAAAAAAGCGAATGTCTAGGTCTCCTGCAGTGGCATCTTACACCAGCGAAGGAAAGATGGGAGGTTCTGCGGACAGCTATTTCCAAAAGGAGATTTCACCCTGAACTCCCTCCTGCATTTAATCAACCGCATGTGTTGTTTATTGCTCCAGCGCCGTGAACATTATCACTTAATTAAATTGTTTTGCTCTTGGACTATCATAAATGCCACATCTCTTTAAAGCCATGTTTTATTTAGTTAAAGCTTATTATCTACAGAAAAGATTATTAAATTGAATGAGTGACTATTTCAGCTCAAGTTAAAATCAATAATATTTAGCAGGGCCTTCGGTACTAAATTCTCAAACTCTGTTTTTCACTTTGCTGCTGCAGCCCTTTACCTAAACATCACGGACTGTTCTTTCTCCTGTGTTCATCTATGATTTATGGCTGTTCTAGTAGGTGGGACGAAAGCTTCAAGGCCTCTTGCAGTGTGTAGGCTCCTAATAATGAGAGGCGTTTTCATTTCTTACTCTTTTTGAACGGAGAGTGCCATTCTCGGTTTTGGAAACTTATAAAAATAGAGTTTAAAATAGTTTAAAGCTTAATCTGTGTTCTAAAATAGTTAATATCTGAATTCTTAAAAAAAATACAATTTTATAAAGCATACCCTCAAATTTCACATAAAACAAAATCAGCTTAGGTCCTTAACCTTTCCTTATTTCTTCACTATTCCACAATAATCTGAGGAAAGATAGTTTTCAATGTCTCTGAATGGTTTCAAACATTAATTTTTCTGACAGCAAACTTCGTATTCATGACACTATAACTCACTCTTTAAGAAATGATATTTCTTTTTTTTATTTAATTCACTTAATGAAAAGGGTTATAAAATCATTACAGAATGTTTAATGTTAAAGCACAAATTAAGAATTACTGGAACACAGAGAAAGCTTGTCATTCAATCACTACAAAATTATTTTTTATTATGTTCAGCATGTTAGAAATTAACTATTTAAATAGGTATGGTTAAAATTTCGCCCAAAAGACAACCCCCTCAAAAAAATGAGATCAATATATTTTATATAAAATAAAGTTGAAGTCAAATTATTGCTAACTTCACACACACAAAAATTATCCAATTGCTAACTTGGATTACTAAAGTATATTTTGCCAGAAATCTTTTTTTAGGAAGTAAGATGCAATAGTTCAATTCCTATGGCTGTCTTAGAATGTAATTATTTCTTTTTGCTGTCTAATATAAAATATACCTCTTACAATAAATTAATGCATTTTACATTATATTGGGAGTTGTTTACCAGAAACAATGACATGAAAGAAATTTGAAAAATCCTTATAATGGGTCCTTTTGAGTGCTTTCTCTTTTTAGATGATTCTATTTATTCAAGTTCAACATAAAAATTAAATAAAATATACAAATATGATACAAAAGACTTATTAAACTTATACCATATAATAAGTATCTTAAATTTATACTTTTGAATATATTTTAAAATTTAAAAATTTAGAAAACAAAGCATTCACCTTTAACAAAGCAATGTGTCCATGTAATGATTGTTATATGCTTTGAATCTTTTAGTCAATCAACCTAACATCCAAAAGACTAGTTTATCTAATTATTTTTATTTATCTAAAAATAGGTATGCAAGTTCTATAGAAAAGTCTTAAAACAGATATTTTTACTTGCCATAAAACTTAAAAAATTTTTAATTTTAAAAAATTTTCTTTATTATTGAAAGTATTACAGAAATTAGAGTTTGAAAAATTTGAGGAGGTAGAGATTTGGCCTATCATAAAAGAATAGAGACCGATTCCCCCATATATTGAACCCAATACTGAAAGAGCTAACCATTTTAATCATTATTAGTAAATTTACATCTAAAACAACAGAAACACTTTAAGATTATTGACTTACACCATGGGATGTTCAAAGTCTCCCTTTCCTTTATTTTCAAACTTCTATTTGTAGGGAAAGGAAATAACCTTTACTGTATAGTAGGTATAAAAGGAACCAGATGATTCATCTCTGTGAATCTGCTTGTTGAATTTGATGGATCATTCTTAAAAGCGACGTTGCTAATCTTCAGGTTTTCTTTTTTAGGTTATTCACAGATCAGTGGGTTTTCCAGCTAATACAGGTCTGATGCTCTTCTGTCTTCACACATGGTATTCATCATATCTTGACAAGAAAAGACCTTCAGTCTACAAATAACCTTCACTGAAGTAAGACATGTAAGTGGGTTTCTTTATGAAAGATAGATTTTATGGCTGAATAAAAAACAACTGTAGTTAAAAAGTGTCATTGCATGGCCTTACTTGAAGATTTTTTCCTTAAAGGAACTTTAATGTTTGTTGTGAAAACTACCAATAGACCCCCCCCAAAAAAATTATTTTAAATTACTTTATCATTAACCTCAAACGCAACAGGAAGGGCTGATCAGCTCCGCATTTTATCATTCTGAAGCGTTCAGCCTTTAAAATATTTAAGCATCCACATTAGTTCTTGTCAAACTAGCACAAAGCAGTGCATAATATGACCCGCATGTAAGAGCAGAACAAGATAAGAGGTTACAGACAGGGTGACATTTCCACAATGGGATTGCCCTGTGTTATAGATAATAGTTGGACTTCCTGTTTCCAGACAATTACTAAATGGGGTTGAGTGTTTTCTTTATGTTTTCACTTGGACATGCTAAGGGAGAGAATCAAATTTAGTTGAATTGAACCACCAAGGATGAAACAATAAATTTGAGGCATCCTACATGCTCTGCATTATTTCATATGGCAATTAGAAAAACTAAAAAAAAAAAAAATGATCAAATTTCAAGGTGTCAGATAGCATGGAAATTTGAATTCTCATGATATAAATGACAAGTTTAAAGAAAATATTAAGAACTTTCAAGCTGTGCAAGAATCAAAGTGTTTTCTCATTGAAACTGAAGTATCAGAAGAATCTCTTTGAATAGAGCTTATTGTGTATTGTGTACTGCTTGAAAGAATAGCTGAGAGACAATTTCTTCAAGTAGCTTTTTAAATTCTTCCATTAGCTTTAATTGTATTAGCAAACTCTTATGTAAACCAAAATATATAAAATATGATTATCAGTGAAATTAATATAGAGCATTTAAAAGCATAAATTTTAACCCTATTATGTGGGATGAAAAGTGGTAGGGAGGAATGTGGTGGCTAGCAGTGGTTAGTACTCACAAAAAAATTCTACCAAATCTTAAACTTCTTTATTCCATAGGCATTTATTTCAAAGCTATCCCTGGGTTTTAATTCAAACAATGAGCCAGGGGATGAAGATTATATATTTATATATATATATATATATATATATATATATATATATATATATATATATATTATTAATGAGATATAAGAAAATTTCACAACAGTAGGATTATATTTAGTGACTCTACCCCAACTTTTAATCCAGCTATTCATTCATTCTCTCATTTAGCAAACACTGAATTCCTGATATGAATGAGTTTCTGGAGAACCTATGGTGAGTGAGGCCAATGAGGGCCCTGCCTCAAAGAGTTTACATATGATGGGAGAGAAAAACAATGAACAAAAATTAGACATAAAATGACTACAGGCTGTAATTCAATGAATGAAATAATGCAAGTGTTGTAAAGAAATAGTAGGGCAGGTGTCTCTGAGATGATATTTAAGCTAAGAGCTAGAAAGAGAAGAAGCTGATGATTATCTGAAAATCAGGACAAAGGTGTTTCATGCTGAGGAAACACCAAGTGCCTGGAGAGTTGCAGAAACTTAGACAAATCCAGCGTAACTGAAGATTTAGTGACAAGATAAAGTTCACAAAATGAAATGGGAGAATTGCCCAAAACACATCAGGTCTTATAGGCCTAAGAAGGGTCTGGATTTTATTCTAAAGTCATTAAGTGTTTTAGGCAGTCTTTGATGGCATGTGATAAGATTAAATCCAATTTTAAAGCACTAAAATCCTAGAGTGATTAAGAGGAAAAATATATTTAAGAGTGAAAAATGATTTTTAAAATATATAAACATTGGATGGTCTAAAAGAAGTTAAACCTGACCCATATCTTGGAAACTTTGCAAATTATCCTTTTGGCAAATACTACTGAATTGTCATGGAAAATAATATTTTAAAAAAACAAACCCAATGGGCATAGGACACTGATATATAAAAGCACTGTTTCAATCATATTCATATATGCTATAAAATAAAATTGCATAGACCTAAGCATTCTAAGGCAGAGTTTTGTTAAGATCACAGACTTGATAAAACTATTGAAATTCTACCCCAAGGAGATTAAATTGGATGCTAACATGACATATTATGTATAGTCTCCTTAGTTTGTTTTAAACTACTAAATTAATTTTTTAATCCCTGCTTTCAAAAATAGTATCACACTTAAATTTTATTCACAATATAAGAATACAATGGTTTTCAACATTTGGAAAAGTTATTATTTTCCAAATTGGCAGCTTAATAAATATTTGAGTGGCTATACCTGTCTTCAAAATCTAAAGTAAATAATTCAATACAATAATATTGCTCCATTGTGGATTAGCATGCAATGGAATTATAACAAGTTTATGGAAATGCTTACAATAACATCATAAATGAAAGACTTGTGGTAGTATGTCTTAATTACTCAGGAAGATCTGAAAACATAGTCAGTATTCAAGAAAATGGGTGAGATAGTGTATCATTTGTAACACTTGTATGTAAAACAATATTACAGATATGATGTTGGATATTTTAAAGTATTTTGTGACAAGCAAATATTAAGGGCATAATGATTTGACCTTAAAAAACTAAGAGTAAAGAGTCCAAACTTTCTGATTCTATTTTTCAGAGCTCTTTGTATTTTGAAGAAGGGAGCTACCTCTTCCATATGTTCTTCAGGGCAAGCCTCAGCAGTGAATGGGCCAGCCTTGGTCCTACGTTGAAGTCCTAGGGCCTGTCAGAAGTTCTGCAGCATCCACTTCTACTTTTATTATTCACTCATTCATTTATTCACAAGTGGTTTTTTTTTTGTTTTTTGTTTTTTGTTTTTTACTGAGTATTTACTATGTACGAAGCATGTTCCTAGACACTTCAGATTCATCATGAACAAGACAACAAAAGATACCTGCTCTCACTCATGGATACAGAGAACAGACTGATGATTGCCAGAGGGCAGGGGTGTCGGGGGAATGGTGGAAAAAAAGTGAAGGGATTAAGAAGTACAAGCTGGTAGTTACAGAACAGTCACTGGGATGTAAAGTACAGCATAGTTAATAATATTGTGATAACTATTTATGGTGCCAGGTAGGTACTGGAAATATCAGGGGACCACTTCATAAAATATATAAAGTGTTTCCCCGAAGCTGTGCTGTATACCTGAAGTTAATACAAAATAATATTGAATGTAAACTGTAAATGAAAAATTAAAATTGAAAAAAAGATACCTGCTCTCAGAGAAGCTAGTATTAATAGGAAACAAACATTAAATGTTAATCATGATAAATAACTAAATTATATGCATTTTAGAAGATGATAAACATCATGGAACAAAAAGACAAAGCAGAACAAGATAAGGAAGACCTGGGAGTGAGGCAGATCTGGGAGCAGTTAGAATTTTAAGTAGGGTGATCAGCATGCCTCTCCTTGAGAGGGTGACTTGTAAGCAAATATTTGAAGTTGATGAGAGGTTTGCAAGCATCTGAGGGAAGAGCTACAAATTCCCACTTTTCTTTGCTGGGTTGAGAATTGAGTCCTGCTTCTCTCCACAACTGTGAGACCTATTTCAGTGGTTGCTACACCTATTCTGATTCTCCTCCCCCCACCCCCAATTAAAGTCTGCCTTGATATTCTTTAACTATATATTGATATTCTTTAACTATATAGAGAACACAAGATGGTATATATATATATACCTAATATACAAAGTGTCCCCTCAGGAGTTTGACCAACTGGAAGTTCAATTGCTCACTATGATGTGTGCTGACCACCAGGGGGTGGCACGGAACAAAGGAAGGCCCCAGCCAGCAGCCAGCAGCCAGGAAAAGGAGGCACTGGCTGGCAGTGCATGAATTTCGTGCAGTGGGCCTCTAGCTTTTTTTGAATAAGCGTTTATTGCCAACAGTCAGAATGATAGGAAGCCCAAGAAGCTGCCCAAACACTAGAACAAAGATGTGCATAGTAATGGAGAAATGTGATAAACCTATGAGATAATATAAAATTGTTTAAAAATTCAGTGCATCGGGTATCAAAAAGGTACAAATAACTAAAGAGAAACCATGAAAATAAAATCCTACATATAAAACCACCTGTCTTTTCTATCAATGGACAGCACTCTATTTTGATTTTTTTTTAAATAACATTTACCCTTTGTAGTCAAATTGGGTGGGGGGGAAAAGTGTTGCTGTGTTTCAACCTTTTTAAACAAAGTGGAAATCTTTTCATAAACTATCAGCTCTAAATAGGAAGTAGATAGTTCCGTGAAGTAAAGTGCTTTTCTGAACAAACCAACAATGTGTGTTTATTGCATTGGAGCCCAGGACCACCACGTGCGATTACAGTAAAAGCTCCGCATTATTTCCATCTGGCAAAGAGAACACAAGATGTTGTATAAACTACCAGAAGAGCTCTATTTCATTGTAATTAAAATTTAGTGTTACACTTAAGCAATAAGGCAACTCCAGGAGATGTGATTATCATGAGATAATGACCTTGGAGTGTTACAAGGCGTACAAGGAACCAAATGCCTCCAATCCTCTAGGGGGCAAGATTATTCCTACTTAACAATCCCCACCTCTGCTTGCTTACCCTCCACTGCCCCTGAAGCTGTAAGAGAAGTAAAAGAGGAAAGCTTGGGATTAAGGGCACCAATATGATTTCTGCAGGAAGAGGGCATTGGGGGACTGGTATATGACAAAGTTGGCATTGCAGAATGCTGAAGCAGCAGTTTCAAATGACTTGTGTTGTTTATGCAATAATTATGCAATGGCTTTAGAATTCTCTGGACACAGATAGAACTGTCAGTGATGTCATAGGCATGTAAGTAATCCCCAGCAAGGGCACAGATCTAACCTTTTCCCCCTGTTTAGGCTTCATGATTTCCATTTCATAATAGCAATAAGATATGACAGGTGGTGCAGTTCTTGAGGGTTTATTATACTTTGTCGGTGGTTGAAGCCACTCAGCCTTTGGCCTGAACCTTTCAAGACATTTGAGATGTATAATAATTCCCCCAAAATGCAATGCCTGTCATGTCTTGCAGCTTAATTGCTTTGTACTTACTAAGTAATTCTTCAAGTGGATGCAGATAACAACGCTTACTTTACAGTTTACTCTGTAACAGCGATTTTCAACCTTTTTCATCTCATGGCACACATAAACTAATTACTAAAATTCTGCAACACACCATAACACATTATATATTTTGCCAATCTAACCAAAATATAGGTATAATTTTGATTCGTTCACTTTGGGTGACTATTGTTATGTTGGCTGTTGTAAATTTTTTATTTGACAATCTAAAGGAAAAGAGGTCAGTGCCCCTGACTAAATAGTCAGGTTTTGCATGTTTTAAAAATGACTGCACACACCTAAATGCTTCAGTGGCACACCAATTGAAAATTACTGCTCCATACCCTGAGAAACTACTTCTATAATGGGATAACATGAAATAAAGTCTACTGTAGTGGATGAAGGAATATTCCATTATATTCCTGTTATAAACTCTAGACTGAGAGGTCACTTAAAACTATGGAAAATGTTTATATTTGGGTTTTGGTTTTTTTTTTTAAATAAATTTTTATTGATTTCAGAGTAGAAGGGAGAGGGAGAGAGCGATAGAAACATCAATGATGAGAGAGAATCATTGATCAGCTGTCTCCTGCATACTGGGGATTGATTGAGAAACCCAGGCATGTGCCCTGACTGAGAATCGCTCTGTACCTCCTGGTTCATAGGTTGGTGCTCAACCACTGAGCAACACCAGCCAAGCAAAAATGTTTATATTTTGTAACAATTCGTTGGAGCAGAAAATGGTAAAGTAAAATTTTTGAGAAGTTAATATAAAGCTATCTTCAATGGCAGCTAATGTTGAGGAGACATGTACCTCAATTACTCAAGAATATCTTAAACTCTTCTGTATCAAAGAGGTAAAAGTGAGAGCTTAATTTATAAGCAATGTTTTTAATATAAAGGAAAGAGGCAACCAAAACATAAGTTTCATAAAATGGGAGCATTGGAATGTTGAGAAAAACATTTAAAAATAGTAATATATAAAGGATTTGTATATGTAAATGTGTGTGTGTGTGTGTGTGTGTGTGTGTGTGTGTGTGTATAAAATACATAGTGTGTAGACAGACTGAAATGGTAAAAGAGTAAAGACATAACTTATTAGGTGTTTATTTTCTAGATAGGGGAGAACCTGTTAAATAAGTATGGGCCTGATTAACAAGTCTACCTGGATGAAATTTAGAGTTGTATTGCCCTCTATGTCATTTTAGCTATCTATAGTCATGTTGCATAACTTAAACACTTTACTTAAGAAAGAGTAATTTTTGTCACTGTATAGGCTTGATCTAAGATCTGGCTAGCTTATCGGTCTACAATACTTTAGGGTGAACCTATATATTCTTGAAAATCAGAAATATCTTTGAAAATATTAATTCATAAGATAAAATGTATATCAATAAACATGATAGAGTTTTACAAATCAAGAAATACAAACTGTACATTGCAACACTCCACATTAATCCCTATAACTAATCTGAGTGATTTAGGCACATGACAAGACAATACATTACCTTAAGAGGTCTCAATCCTGCTGAATTGTCTCAATGCCATGCTTTGAACACCCAGCAACTCACAGTCATTCCAATCAAAGACTGGAGCATTTGCACAGCTCAAGGTGAGTTGGCAGGGGAGGCTCAGCACTGGCTCCTGGTCCTGCCCACTCTACCACTGTTCCTGATTCACCCGATTCACCCTGTTTTTGGAGACGCAACTAGAATCTTCAACTCCCACCTCCTAACTGACTAGTCCTATGACCTTGGCAAAGATAAGTTGACCTTTCTCAATCAAGATTCCTTACTTAAAACAGAGGTAGCAACACCAGCCCTATCAATTTTACAGTTTTTGTGAAGATAAGTAAAATAGATTGTAGAGAAACCAGAGACCCAGTGCACAAATTCATGCATGGGTGGGGTCCCTTGGCTGGGCTGGTGATTAGGGATGATCAGGTCTGATAGGGGCCAGCTTGCTGAGGGAGAGACAATGGGAGTTGGCTGGCCACAGAAGGTTGGTCATGGGAGAGCACTGACCACCAAAGGGCAGCTCCTGCATTTAGTGTCTGCACCCTAGTGGTCAGTGCGTGTTATAGTGATTGGTCAACCAGTTTGGTCATTCAGTGGCTTAGGCTTTTTTATAGATAGATTAGATAGATGATAGATAGATAGATAGATAGATAGATAGATAGACAGATAGATATAGATATATCATAGATATAGATATAGATATAGATGATATAGATATAGATATAGATATAGATATAGATATAGATATAGATATAGATATAGATATAGATATAGATATAGATATAGATATAGATATAGATATAGATATAGATATAGATATAGATATAGATATAGATATAGATATAAGATGGTTTATAATTTCAGTGCTGGTCACACCCATTTCTGATATTGTTATATTTGTTATTATTATCTTTATACTTGATTGACCTTAGAAAAATGGGTGATAAACACACTTAAGCACAACTTGGAGGAAAATACCAAATGAAAGGGATAAGGGGTGGGGCAGGGGGTGGCTAGGATAGGGAGCCACATTATTTTCTAAAACTGTCAGGTAATGTAATGGAAAAAATCTCCAAAAAGGTAAACACAAGAAAAATTCAGTTGCTAAATTTCTCCTATGTTGGAAGGCATTTGTCACTTCCTCATGGAAGGTGTTGCTGACTTTGGCCTCTTCTAAGAAGACTGATTTAATTGCCAAGAGTGTCACAAATCCCTCTTTGTATTATTGCCCTGAGTCAATAGGAAACCTTTCAGTCACTTGCTACCTTCTTCTCTTTCATATACACATTTCGTTTTTTGAATTATTATATTGGCCTAACAGGTACATTCTTTTGTATATGCAAATCAACTTTATCTTGGATTATAAAATATAGAGCAAGAAAACTGCCTGACAGAGGTCATTATATTGAAAAGTGTTAAGTGTTTTTGAAGGTAAGGAAGAAATCTTTTGATTTAAAAATTCATTTGTAAATACAACTATTTAGGGATTCTACATATACTATATCCAATGTTAAACATATGCTTGTTTCTCCAATATATGCAAGGTAGTTTATCTCAAGCTATCTTTCAATTTTATCCTTGTATTGAGCATAATTACTCTGTTTCTCTTTTTATTTTGTATGATTTTTGTCTGCTACTAAAGTTCTTTTTAGAGGGAACTTAAATTATAATTGGTGGTTTTATTTTAAATATCTTGATGCATTCCACAAAGTATAAGAAAACAAAGGAAGTTCTTCACTCTCCCCAACATAGCTAAACATAATTTGGTAATAGATTTGGTGAAGGTAAAGTCCTCTATTTCTTGCCCTTAATATATTTTGTTACTCTTAATCAAGAGTTTAACTCTTGTGTGATTTCCAAAAATTTCTTCCTTTAGTTTTCTTTCTTTGTTGAAAGAAACTGGATTCTTAAATTGGGCCTGCCAAGAGGAAGTAAAATTGGAATTGTCTGGAGAATAAAGACAATTTACAAAGCAGACTAGTATAATTTTAACTTTCTCAAATCATTTTTCCTCAATGGAATTTTTATCTATGGGGGGTAAGAAAGAAAATTATGGAGGTTCTCCTAAATCAAGTACATACTTGACAGGAACTATTTATTCACCTTTAGGAACTATTCAAGCACAGTCTTTCCAAAGGGGGGGGGGAGGAGGACCATTTTTCTAAAAATCAAAATTCTTATTGCACAAAGAAGCCTACTAAACCTGATCTAGACAATTAGTAGCCACCACATATCTGCTGACTATCTGGCTACCTATCAATCTAGCTATCATCATCTATATGTTATAATGTCATTTGGGCAGAATGTGATGATTCATTCAGGCAGGAAAACCACAGTCCCAGGCTGCTTCCACCTTAATCAGGAGGCCTGTCAACAATCTCGAATACATGTTCAACACCTCGTCGTGTCCCTGAGGTGATTATGGCCTTTCTGGGTGGTGATGATGGGGAGGCGTTGGTGTGTAGTTGTATTAGTGATGTAATTGCTTTGTGGTTAACCAGGACTCTAGTTGGTGAAACGACTATACCTTCCAGAATGCTCAGTTATTTCGTGCACTTTCCAAGCAGCTTAATAGACACATCTGGTCTTTTTGTTTATTTTTTTCATACCACTGGTTCCCATTTTCTATCTCACATCTAGGATGGTGACAGATAATTACACATTTGTCCTCGGATAAGAAACTTTTCAAAATTCCCCCAACAATCCTCATAATAGCTGCTTGAAACTTTGAGACATTCCCTGGTACCAGATGGGGTGAGTATCAGACTTCTGAAGAATCCGTCTGCACAGCAACTCCTTACAGCTAATCTTAATCCCAAATACTATTTAAACATACTTTCTTTATTTCCTTGAATCAAAATGATAAAAATGGTGATGCTCAAACCTAAGCAAAGATCGTTGTGTTTTGTGATCTTGTCATTGTGATGATTAATGGTAAATCTGGATGGCTGCTATGAGTTCTAACAGTGTAAGACTTTTAGGCAGGGACATTAGGAAATCTTAATAGGATTTCCTACATGAAGACAGGTGCTATTCCATTCTTACCTTTACATTGGAACAGCCCCCAGCATTTTAAAAAGCTAAGTATTTGTGACTGTATTCACTATAGTGAAGAAAACAGGCAGGGTTAAGCTTCATTTCCACTGGGTGACTGTATTCTGTCTTTGTCATCCGGAATTAGAAGAAAGGCTTACTTTGGCTCTGAGTGTAAAAGGTGCTCCCAGTAAAACGATATCACAGTTCCACAGGACCATTTTTTTTTTTCATTTAAAAATGTTTCTATGAGAAATAAGAGAATAAGTCAATCATGAAAGGACATTAGTTACTATACCAGTGACCTGTCATTCTCATAGTCCGTGGTTGGCACTTGCTGATTTATATATGTATTTATTAACAACTATGGAGTAATAAACTTAGAAGTTCTTTAGGGGTATACAGAGTAGAAGATTTAATTCTAGCTATGTAGCAGTGTATTTTTATATATTTTTTCTCATTAAATGGTGACTTAAATTTTTATAGACAATTTCATTACATAAAATAAATATATGATAAATAAAAGTCTAGGAAAGAAGTGAAAAAAATAAACAAATACACTAAAAAATAAGTACCAGCAAATAAAAATGTCACAGATCACAGCACATTTTAGCAGAATTGAAGTAAGAGAGCACCACAAACAAAACATATTCTCTGTTATCCAAGGCAATGACACAGCAAAGATTGCAAAAATCAATGCACTATATACCCAAGACATTTTTTAAACAGCTGTTAAACTCAAGTCCCACTAATTCCAGGTTACTAACAAATGAAAAGTTGGCAGGCTGGACCTTCATCTCTTTTGACTTTCTTTCTTCAATTTGACAAATTGTGAAAATGTAAAATAGATAAGCAGTCAGTGAGAGAAACAATTAACATCTTACCAAATTCACAGGTTATGTAATTAAACTCTTAAAAAATGACAACAAATTGAAAGGGGATTCAACATCAGAATATAATCTCAACACTGATGATTCAAGCTCCTACTGCGTGCCAGCCTTGGTCATTTGGGTCTGTTTCAGGAAGTTGAATTCAGTGGAAAGTGCATTTTCGAAGTCCTCTCCTTCATCTCAGAGGAAGGAGTCAGTCTTAAATGGATCTCTGCTTACATAAATGACATCCTCGTTTGCCTGGCAGGAGGGAATGTTATCAGAATCATCCTAGTGACAAATCCAAAAGTTTCTTGATGAGATCAGATCGTATAGTTCCAGTAAATTAGCACATGCCAAATACAGTATCTGCTGAATCTTCAGTATTCAGACTCCTATCCATTGTCAGCAGTAGAAAATTACCTTCAAGAAGGCTGCTTAAACGAAGACTCCTGAGTTTAATTGAGGCAGTGACTGGACCCCAAAGTGTTGAATCTTTGCTCAACGACTTCACACTGATACTCTGTGTCCTCTTTGACTTCATGAATTTATTTATTAACTATGAGAAAGTTTTAACACCCAAAAGGCTTCTTCACACTGCATCTGATGTTCTCAGGGTTCCCTTTGCTGAAGCCTCTAATTGAACCACAAGTTGGCAGGGGCTGAATCACAAGACAATTCAATGGCTTCACCACCCAACCTGAGCCCTGGGTTCCTGTCAACATTTTAAAGTTGCTTTCTTCATTCAAAGAATCTCATAAAAGAAGAGGAAGAATGTAGAAAAGCATATGTAGAATATATTTTAATAAATGTAAATTCATTTAGAGATCCTGATGTAGGTCTGATTTATTTGCCTCACATAGTTCTAGGTCATTTCACCTGACCTCACCATCCAACTTGTTGTATTACGTAACAATACATATTACATGTACAGAGAATCAAACAATTGGTGGGTCTAGGCAACGAATTTGGAAGTTCTTTGTATTGTTTTGTTTTCCATTAGTTTCAAATTATATCAATATTAAAAGGTAGCCTCCACAATTAAAAAGTAATTAAAATTGAGAGAGAGAGATAAAAACTAAATCCAACAAATGCTACTGAATTGGATGCTGAGCCAGATAAAATTGTCTTAAAGGGTGACAATAGCTAAAATGTAAATAAAGTCTGTATATTAGAAAATAGTATTCTATTGATTTTCTGACCTCAATAATTGTTCTGTGGTTATATAATATATCTTATTCTTAAGAAACACTTAGGAGTAAAGTGACATAATGCCTTCAAGTTATGCTATAGTTTAGAAACACACACACACACACACACACACACACACAACACACGGAGAGGAGAGAGAGAGGACAACAATGGTAAAATAAATGTGACAAATGTTAAAAATTGATGAATATGGTGGACATTTTTTATGCAATCCTTGCAACTTTTCTGAAAGTTAGACTTTTTTTTCTCAAAATAATGTACTCTATGTGCCTTTTTCTTAAATTAGTTAGGAAAAAAAGATAAAGACCTATAAACTATCACTAATGATCTTTGAGCTTGATACTGCAAGGCCTTGGCCATTTTCTTCTAAAAGACACTATAAAATAAGTTTTAGTAAGGGGAATAAAAAAAGGAAGCATGAGGTGGTTGGCAGGGTTTTTGTGTCTTGTTTTCTGTCTAATATATGACAAATGCTTAATACCTTTGTACACTAATAATATTTCTATTAAAGAATAAGACATCACCCCTAAGTTGTGATTGGATGTCATCACGGTGCTCCATGCAGGTTGCAGATGATTGCCCTTCAGAAACAATCACTCATGCCCACTGAGTGCCCTGAATTTGGAGGAAGGGGGAAGTGACAGGAGTTCCCAAAAAGAAAAAGACCTCGGCAGCAGAGAGCTGAGAAAATAATGTGAGTCTTGCTCAATTACTACTTAGCATTATTTTGAGTAGCAAATAAAAGGGTTATGTTCGAAAACTTCTTTGGGTAATTTCTGCTTCCTAGAATTCTGACCATTATGTGCCCTGCTTTAGAAAAGAATCAATTAATTGAATAAAAAAAGGAAATCTCCCCTGATCTTTTTAAGAATCTCAGCAAGGATCTTGAAAGCATTTTTCTAGACAGTGCCAGGAGTCATTGTTCATAGATTTACATTTCACAGATGGAATCAACAATCAAGTAGTGGTCGTTTTGCAGGGCTATGTTATCTGCCTCATCACTACCATCCTAAATGCTGCTGAAGAATTTCCAGGTGTGCGGAGTCCACATGGAGCCTTCCGATGGCACTTCCTGACAGAAACCAAAGAGGATTGTGTCAGCAACCAATGAAACCTCCTCAGCATTAGAACAGGACTCCTTGGATGCCTTAAGTTAGTCTCAAATAAAATATACGATTATAACATAGAGTTTATATCCTATCCGAAGTAACTCCCATGTCAACCTCCCACAAACAAACCATTGACCTATTTCTTTTCCTTCGTGGCACTTACCACTCTTTAGGATCACATTTGTTTCCCTGGGTGTTGCCTCTTGCCTCCACTAGAAGCAAGCTTCCCCACCCCCGAGGACAGGGACTTGACTTGTTCACCATGGCAGCCACCGCATGAGAACACGCTGGGCCCACAATAGCTGTTCAGAAAGTCTCTTGAACAAATGAGCGACAGAACACTCTCACCAAGGTGTTGATTAAACACAGACCATAAGTGCTCCAGAGATAGGTAGATGGGTTCAGATACTCAAATGTCTGCCTTGCATTTGAAGTTTCTTTCCATCTCTGTTCCGCTTAGACTTGAGGATGCAGAGCTCCGAACAGAGGAGAGGAAAGTCATCTCTAGTGAATGTCAGGACCGTCAGCACAGCCCACTCTTTCATGATCCTCATTATTATTTTGCAGCTCTAGCCAGAGAGGAGGCTTCAAGGCACTGCACCATTGACAACACTGCTCCTCCCAGCTGTAGACCACTCGTGAAGACAGCGTTGATGGCAGCCAATAAACCAAGGCAGATGTCTTCCAAAAAATTGTCTTACCGTGCTATTTGCTGAAGTGTTGAAAGCACTATGTGCTCTTCAAAATTATGGCATAAATGTTCCTAGAAGTTATGCTGAGAATGTGCAATATAGCTTTTCACAGAACGAGGGGGAGGGGGGGAATAACCTTTTAAAAGAATACTTTCCACAAGGAGATGAGGGTCAAGGGATGCCTCTTAGAAAAGAATATTCTTTAGTCTTTAGGTTTAACCTTTCTAAAAACACAAATACAGACCCTCAGGGAATGTTGTATCCATGAGACTCCATGTTATCAGGGAAATCCTGAAATAGCATTCAAAACTAGTAGCTCACCTCTATGAAAGCTCTGAGGGGGCCTGACAAAACCTAGAGAACAAGCAACTAGAAAAAGACTTCTGATCCATGGTACATTTTAGAGTATTCCAAACAGTAATATTCTATTTCAAGGGTATGATTTACAGTCCTCCCTAAATCTGGTCTCCAGAGCTGACTTAGGCTAATTTCTAGATCCTACTGCATCTACTTAGATCTTGTTCCCCATATATTTTGAATGCTAAATGCAAAACATGTACACTATTGGTGGCTATATTTTAGATGGGGAATGCAATTCTTCCCCATAGTGGCAATACAGCATCCTCTCAGTTATAAATATCTTCACTTCAATGAGAAAAGATGATGAAATTCTTTTTGAAGACTCTCGAAGGGCTTGCAGATTTTTAAAAATATTACCGCCACTTTGTTTGGAAGAAATACAGTTTGGTCATAAAACCATCATCTGTGATTGGATTTATGAGGATGACACGCATTTGCATGCTGTGCGAGAAAACCCTGCACCAAAGAGAGGTTTCAAACAAGGAAACTGTTACCAGTCAGAATTTTTCTCATCGGTGTTATCATTAACAAACTTCAAGTTTTCCAAACCGTTGAAAATAAATGTAATTCAGAGGATCTTCCTTTTGCATGGACAAAGTCTTATCAACTTGAAAATTTCTCATACCTTCACTGAAATTTTCCCAATTAGAAAGGGAAGTTCCTTTTTATTTATGTCCCAAAGCAATTTCTCTTTTAAAGTTAGTTCAGTTATTTTATGGGTGGCATGCTAAGCAGTTATGATGTTATGATCTATTTGTAACTTGCTCTGAACATTTTATTATCATTGAGCACAGTACTTAAGGGTATGTTAATAATAAAAAAAAAGAATCGCTTACTAGATCTAATTTATTTATTCAACAGTCTTGATTAAGTACAAAAACTGTACCAGTACTGGATTTTTTTTTAAGTAAGAAGTTGCCTTAAAGGACCATATGTTTGACTTTCTTGTACTATAGGAAATAAGGGGAAAGTGAAGGTACATGGGATATTTTATGCTAAACAAAAAAAAAAAGGAAAGGGAAATTAATTAGAACTTAGGGACTCTGGCAAAGCTCTCTGAGAAGCTGTCATTTGGTTTAAACAATTGGTAGGATTTGGAAAGAAGAGAAGTCTGAGAGAAGTGGGAGGGTTCAACTCAGTGATTTGGGGGCTTTTCTCAAAATTGGTAGTGATTTTGACACTCAGATCAAAATTTCATAAATGCAACTACATCAGATTGATTTTGGAGATGTGAAATGAAGCTCAAGGTTTAATGTACATTTTCAGTAACCACAGTAAGGCAGCCCTTAAGGAATTTGGTGATTGACAAAAGTATTTGTAGTGAAATGGTCTCCATAGATGAGGTTCATATTTTAAATATCCAACGTTTACACACCGAAAAAAATCTAAATTATGATTCTATATTTTGGACATTTATTATTGCATTCCTCAAAAGAAACAAGAATTCCTTTATGAAATAAAATGCAAACGAGAATACATTTGGCAAAATCATTCCAAGCACATGCAAAACAGCATTAGTACACCCACAGCTGCTCTGTTCTCTGGGCTTTATCCTGTCGATAGGAAAGCCCTTGATGTGCTATTGAATACACAGTTATCTTGACAGCCATCTTCATGTAATATTCAAGATACCTTTTACAAAGTCTCAGTTATAATGTTAGCCTGAGATCTAATGCTTACTCTTTATTTAAGAAATGATGAACTTGATTTGATGCTTTCTCTGCTATGAGCCAATTCAGACTCAGAATTCTCCTGGGAGGAGTTCACTATCTTTAACTGACTGTAAACTTAAGATGTTCCTAGCCAAAACCTGATTGTTATCAATTACTATTCTACACCACCAGTTTTACCAAAATTTAACTCAAGAACCATCTTCACCAGCTTTCCACCAAGAATATTGTAGCCACTGAATTCCCAGTGGCTACAGAAAGAACTGCCTTAAAAGTTCTATTTTAATTCAAAGGAAATGGGGATAGGGGGAAAACTATTCTATGACATTAACTGTCTCAAAGCTCTTTTACTATTGGCAATCTACACAGGATTGTTGGGATGGAGTTTACCCAATTGAAACTCATGTTTGGGAAGGATGGAGGGGAGGGAAGGAGAAATGGATGGAGGGATGGAGGGAGCGAGCATTGGGGAACATTATCACCCATGGCCCCGCCCCCCAATATAGCTGTGGCTCTTTGAGTGCTCTATGTGCCACAGTGGTGGACTGCTCCCTGAGGCTCCCGGAATGAGCCATGGTGGGAACCTGGTGGAGCTTCTTGATGAAGAAGCTCAAATAGTAGAACATGAGCAAAACTTTCTTGACACTTGGGCTCTCAGAAGAAATGTAAAAGGATGGGAGCTGACATCCTGGGTCAAATCCAGCCACTGTCAAAAGTCAACCATTAATCTTGATCAAATAAGATTACCATCTTCCCTGTGGTCTGGTAGAATCTGTAATATCTAACCTAATAATAGAGTGATATTCAAATTAATTATCTCTCTGCTACACAAGCCACGCCCATCGGCCAATCAGGGTGATTATGCAAATTAATCCAACCAAGATGGCAGTTGATTTGCATATCAAGACAGCATAGAAAGAAGCCAAGCCTGCAGAAGGGAGCAAAGATTCAGAGAAGCAAGTTGGGCCGGGAGAAGGGAGGAAAGTGGGTGGGGCAGTGACCATAGCAGGAAGCCCTATTGCAGGAATCTTCCTGCAATGGGCCACTAGTGTGTGTGTGTGTGTGTGTGTGTGTGTGTGTGTGTGTATATTATGCTTATGATCCCTGATGCATAATACATTGTTATAAAAGTATAATGCAGTCCACATATTATAGTTTCTAAGTCAACCAAATGATTTTAAAATTGCTTATTCTTGTGAATATAAAATTACTTCTACTTCAAAAGTGTTAAATTCAATATTAAAATTGGTATCTCTTGATTGGTGGTATTGTTCTAAATGCTTACATAAAGATGAATCTTCATCTAACTGCCTGATAAAGTCTGAATTATGGATATTATTATTATCATCACCATTTTAGAGTTGAGGAAACTGAGAAAGAGATTTGTCCAAGGCCATATAGCTAGGAATAGTTGTTAAATATGCTTTCTAGTTTTTCTACTCAAATCTATTTTAACAGTAAAAATCAGGCACTCTCAAATAATAATACACATTTACATTATGAATCACTATATTTCTAATATAGAAGATCCACTCTTAAACTCTCCATCAAACCTACTCCCTTAGTCACAGATATTCATCTTAAATGGTCTTGAGAAAAGCAATCTGGTTCAATTTGCTAAGGGAGCAAAAATTCCCAGTAAGGTTTAGTGATTGCTACAGTTGGAATGTTTCTGAAACCAGGACCATGTTCCTGTCATGGCAAATTAGGTCAACATGGCTAGACGTAGAGTCATGGGATGACGGAACGTAAGAGTACATTATTAACTGATGTCCTCTCCATTTTATTTTTCCTCGGTGACATTTAACAAATTGAATGTAAATGTTCAGAAACACAAAATGCTGCTAGATGGTTAAAAAGAGGTGGGGGGAGGGGGGAAGTAGCACATAAACTGGCAGGCAATATAACAATAGGATATTGACTATCATGAATATTTTAAGAAATGTTATTTTTCTGAGAATGCCTTTTAGAAGTTATCCCTTTAGTAGTCCAGTATTTTTTGTGCTCAAGTTACTGTTTTTAAGTTTGTCAGAACTGACTTTGTAAACGGAGTAAAATCAGAGCTCTCAATAATCCACCTTCTAATTGTATATAGTGATATTATCCAAGAGTTAATAAAGGTCTAAACATATTAAAACTATCCTACCCCATATTGAACACTATAATATGGCAAGCTTCTCATTTTAAATCTTATATCTTTTGGACAATAAAATGGAGGGGCGATATAGCTTGATGGAAACACATGTGGGCTCTCTAACAAGATTCAGTGGTTAAAATCCTGTCAGCTTTGTGACCCTCGGCAAGTTACTTAACTTCTCTGTGCTCTATTGTAGGGTGTGAAAATAAATTTAGTAATAATCATACCTTATAGAAGTTTTTGTCATGAGAAGTGAGTTAACAAGGAAAGTACTGAGAATACTGTTTGGTATATAGTAAGTACTCAATAAAAATTAGCTATAATATTAGTATCATCTTAGAGCTGTTTGACTTTCACTGATGTTCTAATATAAATATCTTCTAGATAAGACCCAAATGAAGCACATTTTCCACAACTGTTAAAACAAATAAAAACGTAGAGATATATTGAAGAGAAATATAATCCAAATTTAAAGGGCCTGAAAATAACTTAAAATTTCACTAATGCGTGTTTTTTGTTTTTCAGATTAAATATTATCCACAGCAAAAATTCTAGCATATGTGCTTTTTGAAATAACATTCATATTTGCCACATATATTTTTTAAAAGATCACTGTGACCATTTTATAAGCAAGGATATAACAAGAGGAAACAAATAAGATATACCTGTAATTATCCAATGAAGACATGAGGTTGAAATGGATTATAGTCATTGAAACAGACATGGTAAAAAGCAGATTTTTAATGAAATATTTAATAAATATAATCTGGGGCTATTCTCCCACATATACAAAGTTAACAACAATAGTAAGAGTTGGATATAATATGAAAAGTTTTGAAAACTCATGCACTCCTAGTGGGGTTGTAAAATGGTACAGCCACTTTGGAAAATAGTTTGTTAGTTCTTCAAATAATTTCTTAAAATAATAAAAGTTCTTCAAATAATAAAAATAAACATAGAGTTACTACATAACCCAGAAATTCTACCTTTAAGTATATATCCAAAAGAATTTTAAACATATATCTACAAAAAAACTTATACACAAATGTTCAGAGCCTCATTATTTACACTATCCAAGAAGTAGAAATTACCTAAATGTCCATTAACTGATATCTGGATAAACAGAATGTGGTGTATTTATTCCATGGAATGTTACTCACCATAAAGGAAGGAAATACTGATAAATGCTACAACATGGAGGATCCTGGAAACATTATGTTGAGTGAAAGAATCAGTCCAACACCTATTCCATAATTATATTTACATGAAAACTCTGGAGTAAGAGAGATTAGTAGTTGCCAACACCTGAGGAAGAAAAGGATTGGGAGTAAGTACTAAGGGGCACATGGTTTCTTCTAGGAGTAATAAAAATGTTCTGGAATTAGATAGTGATGATGGTTGTACAGCTCTGTGAATATATTTAAAAACCCTGAATTTTACACTTTAAACATATAAATTAGATGACATTTACATTATATCTCATTAAAGCTATTACAAAAAATTATAAAAAAAATGAATTTGAATAAAAATATATCTGAGGAACTATTTATCTCTTCAATTCAGAAAATGGGTGATTTTTAGTAGGTAATTTCTACTTCTTGGATAGTGTAAATAATGAGGCTCTGAACATTTGTGTATAAGTTTTTTTGTAGATATATATTTAAAATTCTTTTGGATATATACTCAGGGTCTCCTTAGGAAATTTTATTTGGGGATAAGGAATTCAACTTCTGGCAATATTGGTTATCTTCTAGAGATACACTCTGTCGGTAATTATTACTTAGTGATAGTTTATGTAAGATCAAATAATTATCAAATCAACCATAGGAAGAAAGAGTAAAAAGTTCACCAGTATCACCAAAAATTAAGTAACTTTTTTTCATAGTACTTAAGGAGTGACTGACTAGGCATAAAAATGAAATATATTCTTACACCATCAGAATGATCACCAAAAAACAATTGGCACAATGCCTTCTTAAGTAAAAGAGGATAATGGTGTTCTAGACTTTCTAAGTCATCTTTTTAAAAAGTCAATTGGATATGTTAACTAATCTACTCTTAATACCCTCCAAGTTATTTCTTTGGTGGTTAGTTAAGCTTGTACACCATTGAGATTAATATAAGAGGAAATGAATCCAAATACCTATAAGTTGAAGAATAAGAAGAAAATATTTTTAGCTTTAGAAATTACAGCATTGCCTTGGGCAGTGTGGCTCAGTTGGTTGGAGCATCATCCTATACATGGAAAGGTTAGTGGTTTGATTCTGGGTCAGGGCACATGCCTTCGTGTGACTGAATCTCTGGTCCCATTCATGGCACATGCAGGAGGCAGCCAATAGATGTTTCTCTCTCACATTGATGTTTCTTTATCTCTATAAAAATTAACAAATATGTCATCAGGTGAGTGTTAAAAAATTACAGGATTTTCATTATTGAGCCTTGGAATTATTATGTGCTATAGGTATTTTACTAGTAGTTTAATTAATTCATTTACCTGAGCTAACTAACTTTGAATGTGTTGCTATGGAATGAAGCTGGAATATTCTTGCCTTTTTTTATTCTTAGGGTACCCACAAATACACCACAGCACTTGATATACATCAAGTAAATTAATAAAGCCAAAACCGGTTTGGCTCAGTGGATAGAGCATTGTTGGCCTTCGAACTGAAATGTCCCAGGGTTGATTCCGGTCAAGGGCATGTACCAAGGCAGCTGATTGATATTTCTCTCTCATCGATGTTTCTAACTCTCTATCCCTCCCCCATCCTCTCTGTAAAAAAAATCAATAAAATATATTTTTAAAAATAAATTAATTAAAATAGAAATAATCATATAGGAGTAAAAAAAAAAACAAAAACAGCCTACTTTCATTTTTATGTCTATCCCTTTTAGTATCTTTCTACTTCAGCTGTGGACCAAATCTCTACAACAGTCATGAATGTGATCAAGATGTTCTTTCCTTTCCTGATTGTGAAGAAGATAGATGAACAGAGAGGAGAAAAATTTACATTCTTCTACAAGCGTCACGTTTGTTTGAGGAACAGAAAGATATTTCAGTTAAATGTACCAAGTTATCAAGGTAGTAATTTCATTCTTTCTCTGAAACATTGAAAATTTTAAAACTGTTTGGCTGAAAGAATAAGCTGGAATCAGTCCTAAATATGTTTTGGCAGAAAGAATAGGAACTTGTTTCTTCAAATTGTATAATGATTCCAAATATTCTCTCTTCCACTGACTTTTCATTTAAAATCTTCACCTTCCAAGTGCAAGAAACTCTATACAGATGTGATTAATTAAATGTAGTGCAACAAATGCTGCATATATTTTCTGAAATTTTAGCAACAATAATTTCCATGCCAAGTTGTCTCAATATTCTTTGTGCTATGAAAACAGAACTGTATTTTCTATAAAGAGGTAAATGAATACAAGCAGAACTAAATCATCCTTCTTATGCCTAAATAGTTTTGAGGAATTATTTCTTCTTTTTAAAACTAAAGCTGTTTTCCTTTTTCCCCCAAATGCACCTGTTACACCAGTCATCGGGCCCAGTTCTATGTCCAGACAATCTTCTTCTAAATATTTTTAACATCTGTTATCATATTTGATCAACTTATAAAAAAAATTCTATGGGATTTATGGATGTAGAGATCATAAGTCTGTGACTTCAAAAACAGGAAGTAGAACACACAGCTAAGTTTACAGGCGAGAAAACAGCTGATTTATAGGTGAACTCTCCGAATCAGCCACCGGGGAGGTATGGCATCAGTGAAATGACACTTTAGGTTTAAATCCCAACACCCAAGTTTCATGATCTTGTTTGATATTTTATTTTATCAGAAGTTACATTTCTTTGTCAATAAAATGGGGGGGGGGAATGTTAGCTCGTTTAACTTTTTGAGGGGGAAATAGAAAGTTCAATGCAATAGGCAAAAACAAAAACTTGCCCAGCCTCTCCTCCTTAATCCTTCAGAGGAGCACTCCACCTTGTTAATTGCCACCTGCTATTTCTTAGCCTCTCAGCCTAGTTCTATGTCCTTTGAATCTTCTTCTAAGCATTTAGGGTTGTTATCATATTTGACCCTCAATTTAAAATAAAATAAAAAGACTCCTTGAGCTGTAGCCGGTGTGGCTCAGTGATTAAAGAGTGGACCCACCCACCAAATGGTCGTGGGTACATTCCCAGCCAAGGGCATCTACCTGAGTTGCAGGTTCAATCCCCACCTCAGTTGGGGAGCATGCTGAAAGCAATTAATCACGTGTCTCTCTCAAACCTCTCTCTTTTTCTCTCTCTCTCTCCCTCTCTCTCTCTCTCTCTCTGTCTTTTTCCTTTCTTTCTCCTCCCTCCCTTCCTTCCACTCTCTCTAAAAATCAATGGGGAAAATATCATGGGATGCACTCTCTCCAATCTGGGACCCCGCAGGGGATGTCTGACTGCCAGTTTAGGCCCGATCCCACAAGAATGACGCTCACAATCCGGGATGATTGGCTGCTAATCACTCGCATGCCTGCATGCCTGATCACCCCTAACCCCTCTGCCTGCCAACCTGACCACCCCTACCTTTCCCCCTGCCTGCCTAATCACCACTAACTCTCTTGCCTACCTGCCTGATCACTCCTAACTGCCTCTGCCGGCCTGCCTGCCTGATCACCCCCAACTGCCATCCCCTGCTGGCATGATAGCCTCTAACTGCTTCTGCCTTGGTCCCCACCACATTGTCTTTGTCTGGAAGGAAGTTGGATATCTGAAAGATGGCCAGTCGACCTGGTCTAATTAGCATATTACCCTTTTATTAGTACAGATAGATTATATAGGATAGGATTGCTTAAATAGGGGAGGGTGGGGTTGGCAGGAGAAGATGCTCTTGGCAGACAAAAACACAGAATCCTTATATCTGAACTGATAGCCAGTCATATGCACTTTACTGCCAAACCGGTCATTAAAAAGTTGAATCACTTTTTTACACCTTACAGCAAACAGCTGTTGCCCTTAAAACCCCTCCTCAGCTCCCACCTTAGGTTCTGCTTTCATAGTTCACTCAGAGTAGGTTCTGATTGTTTTCTATGTCAGTCAGCATCTCTGGGCCTATTTCTGGGCCTGGTCACAGAAGGGGGGTGATCAGGCTGTTGGCGAGCAGCTGAACTGCTGACCTCTGGGAGAGAGAGAGAAGCTTGGCTGCTGGCGAGGCCGGGAGAGAGAAGCAGGGTGATCTCTCCCAGCCTTGCCAGCAGCCACTACCACTGCTGATCAGCCCCACCTCTCTCTCTCTCCTAGAGGTCAGCCTGCTTGCCTGCTGTGTGCACAGCCTGGCAATCAGTTGAGCCCCCGGTTGTTGTGGATGCTATGACCCTGGTTCTTTATATAGAGAGATTGGCATTGTTTTCTTTTCCCCGTTGTAAAAAAAAAAAAAAAAAAAAAAATGTAGAAATTACATTTTTGTGTGTGTATTTGGTGTTTGTTACTTTCTCTTCCTTTCTATACGATATCACGTTTCATTTTGCATGACACTTTATGTCATGTGCATTTTCTATTATGATTTAAGCTTTAGTGACAACTGTACTAGGGACAACATTCCATAAAAATTTAAAAGGGCAGTTAAGAAAGAAATTTGTATGGATAAAGATGGAGCTTTCTGTTAAGCTTCAGTTTTAAAGAGACATATTCAAATAAGAAGGTAAAGCTAAAAGAGATGGCTGGCAAAGGCTAACAAAAAGACTTATAAAGCTTTCATAGGCTTAAGAAGGTCAAGGAGGAGTAAGTTTTCTACTAATGACCCATGGTAACTGGAGATTTTCAATTTCAAAAATAATGTCCTTATGAATAAAAGTCTCAACACTGAAAACTATCCCTCCTAATACTAAGGTTCTGTAATTCTATTATTTATATCTTTCCTTCAGTGCCAACACAGTGCCTGGCAAATAATAGACATTCATTAGAATGTAGAATGAATGATCAGGATTTACAATTTCAGAACTACATGGATTCAAAGATACAAATTTAAGAAAATGTTCCATCAGTTACATTAAGAAGATCTCAAAGAATAAAAAAAATAAAATAAATAAAAAAAGAGCTTTTAGGATAAGAATCTCAAAGAAATGACACAAAGATGGAAGGAAGAATTTGAATTAATAGGATAAATGTTATTCTAACATCAGAAGATTCTTTCAAAGAAGTCATCTATCCACATGTATAAATTTAAGCAAGAAAGGCACCAATAAATTTAAGATAACCCCACCTACCTCCAACTCCATCAGAAATATCTCAGTTCCTACATATGAGTTCTATGGCCTTATGTTTATAATTATTTTGGTTTATACTCTTTTCCCCATGAAATAGAAGAAATTGTACCTATAATTGAATTGTATCATTGGTATTTAGCCCAGTAGGTCCTTGATTTACTGGATAGAGAAACAAACAAATTGACTGCTAAGCTTTTTTATCTAAATAAATATTGTTTCATTTATTCCAAATATATTGTCAAAGATCTAATCCCACAGGGGAGAAAAGGAAAATGTTCCCAGGGAACTGCATGGAAATTTCTGATGAGGGAGAAAGAAGTTAAAGGATAGCTTCTCCCCCTGACAAAAATCCTGTGCTAAGCCATTAGGAACTTGTAGAACAAGCAGTTCACTCTTCAGGTCAAGCAATGCTTCTTTAATGCTGTTTTGCATTTCTTTTGGAAACAGGCCACTTCGTTTTAACATTTGACATACTCCTTCCCTTTAGCCTAGCTCTGTAACTCAGAGGACATTCTTCCATGCCTGGAAATCAATCCATTGGCTTCCTTTTCCATTAGGTGGATAATAAGATGTTTGAAGTTAACCAGAAATCTCTTACTTCTGCCTTTTACACTGCCACCCAACATGTTGTATGCAACCTGAAGACTCTGCAACTTCAAGGTTAACATAAAACAAAATACTTTCTGTTTTAGGAATGTATAAATTACATGTTCACCAATTTGGTTTATCTGTAATGAGACAAACTAATTGAAAGAGAAAATCAACAAAGTTTTAGCAGATTGAGAGGCAATCAGCATTGTAGCAAAGGGTCCTAACAGTCAGTATTTCAGGAGGGCTTATTATGTGTGAACTATGGCAATAGGTAAGAAGAGATAGAAGACATGATCTCTGCCTTGTGAAATATAAATCCAATTGAAGAAACAAAGCCATTGAAAATTTTTTAAATTACATAAAATAACAGAATTATATTCCTAGAAATAGTGGACTAATTAAATGAATGAGACAGGATAAAAGCCCTAGAGTAATTCAGAGAAATAAAAGATCACTCGGGCTGGACTGAACTTGGAAGGTTTCACAAAGAAGAAGGGACTTGCATTATTACTTGAATGATGGATGGCACTGAGAAACAAAGAGAAAAGAGTGTGTTCCAGGCCAGCAAGATTGGTTTAAGCAAAGGCATAGAATTGGAAAAGTTCAAAGCAGCTTAGAGCAGAGTTTAGTTGGAATACAGTGCCAATGAAGAGAACAGTTAAAGCTGTCTGAAAGGTTACAGCTCAATGGTCAAGGTCTTACATTGTCAGAATAAGCCATTTGGCCTTCATCTGGTAGGCTGCGGGGAGTCGCTGAAATCTCCGAGTGGGGGAATGACAAGATTGAAAGAGTGTTTTATGACCAATTTGTCAGCAGGATGAATGATAAATTGGCAAGAAAAGAGACTGGAAGTAGAGTGAATAATTAAAATTAAAAAGCTCTGTAAAAGGAGAAATAGGGAAAGATGATAAAACTCAGAAAGAATGGTGTTACCGGGAGTGGGAGATTGGAGAAAGAAAGGGAACCAGAAGCATTTTGAAGAAAGAGTTGACCAAAGTCCTGATTGGTAAGATTATGGAGACAAAGAACAACATCCATGAGATTAAACTTCAAACCCTAGATGACTAAAACAGGGCCATCGTGCATTTGTGCCACACGACACAATTAATTTACAAAATATGTTCATGCTGGAAAGAAAGTAATTAACCTTCTCATAGCAAACATTATCCATATAGAAGATGATACAAAATGTAATTCAACAGAATAGTAGATACTTGACAGGTGTTTCCTTATACTCGATGGGTGCTTGCTTATTGGCACATATTCTCCTGCTCAAAATGGCCCCTCATAGATCTGGAGCATAAATCTTTTATAGTTTACTATATTGCAGGATCCATCCCTCTTTTGACCCAATCTTGGGTTGGGCACTCGGGCCTCGCCAGCAGGTGAGGGAGTCCCAAGGCATGCACTGGGGGTGGAGGCCACAGGGGCATAGGCTACCAAGGAGACAGAACTGAACCTCACATCACCCTGCTTGGTCCTGGAGGATGGCTGTTTAGCCAGAGACGGGTAAGATTCCTCAGGGAAGGAACAACCTAAGACAGGCACTACAGAGGGGCTACAGATGTAACTACAGAGGGGCCAGCAGGAGAGAACTTGGAGGTCAACAGAGGTGGGGCACAAACCCTTACTGCCCCTGCAACTTGGCAGAGGCCTGAACCTTCACCCCTTCTGAGGGAGGCCTCCTGCCCCCATGGCTGATTCGATTCCCATGCACAGCTCAAATCAGAACCCAGTTAACAGACAGAGACTTGGCTGACAGCAGCTGCCCTCTCACTACAATAAGTCTTTTTTGAGATGTCTTGTACCCATGGAGTTGGAAAGTGGGTTTTTGATATCCAAATCTAGCCTAGTACCAGGAATGCTCAGAGCCTTCTCAAGAAGGCAAATAATCCTTTCCACTAATACAGGGTAAAATAAAATTATTGATAGAGTATCGAGTTTGACAGTTGAATAGTAATCAATTTCTCAGAGGTAATTAAATTGGTTAATTGAAATAAGCAAATATTCTAGAAAAATTGATTGTACTGTAAAATAGCTGTCCCTTGCCAAAGCTGGTTTGGCTCAGTGGATAGAACATCAGCCTGCAGACCAAAGGGTCCCACGTTCGATTCCGGTCAAGGGCATGTACTTTGGTTGCGGGCACATCCCCTGTGGGGGGTGTGCAGGAGGCAGCTGATCCATGTTTCTCTCTCATCTCTATCTCTTCTTCTCTGTAAAAAAATCAATAAAAATATTTTTTTAAAAATAGCTGTCCCTAAAATGTTAAAAAAAATTCTTATTGGCAGTTCATCTCATGGTAAAATTGCATAACATGTAATGAACCTAAAACAGTCATATCTTAGAGAAAATAATTAAAATATAAAAGCTATCAAGACTACATTATAAAATTTCCAAAAGCCTCCTAATATTTAAGTTTAAAAAGGGGGTGGTAGTGGAAAAATATCATGTAAGGAAAAATAACCTGCGAGTAACATCTAGAAAATTTGTACTTTAGAAAATTAACTTTTATTTGAAATCCTAACAGCAAGATACCCATGAAAAACAAACATGGTGTCAAAACAGTACAGGGGGAAATCATTTAGGGGGGGAGGGAAATGAAAAGGAATCCCAAGTTAAAGGAATCCCAAGTTAAATTTATAGAAAATATCCCTTTATTAACTTTTGGTCAAGAATATGTTTATATATTTTCAGAAAACAACTCTGAGATTATGTGGATTTCTGCAACAGAGAGGAATTGACAGGAGTGCCCCAGCCATAATGACAGAAGAGAAACAGTCCAGAGATGGAAGATGCTGACAACACCTTGCCATACTAGCAGACAGCAGCTGTGCGTCACTGAAGGATGCCCAGGGCCAAACCAGAGATGGTCGGACCTGCATCAGCACCATTTGTCCACCAACCAGATCTGAAATACCATGGCTGACATGTACACATAAGGAACTGTTTGATATTGAAATTGGGACTCAAAAGAACTGTTGGCCCATAAAGGACCTCACTGCAGACTGATTCATTTGCCTCTCAGCATAACTATTATGGCTTGTCTCAGTTTTGGTTCCTATAAGGGAATTCCTTGTATCACATGATCTAACGCATCTAGGAGAAATAATGAACAACATAAATAGATGAACAGAAACAGACCTGGAGATAGAGAAGCAGCGATCAGACTGTCAAACCTCAGAGGGAAGGTAGGGGAGGATGGGGGCACAGGGGAGAGACCAACCAAAGGACTTGTGTACATGCATATAACCAGTGGTCAAGGACAACAGGGGGTGGGCATACATGGGGAGGGGTTTGGGATGGGAATGGGGGGGAAAGAATAATTGTGTGATGCCATAATCAATAAAGAAATTTAAAAAAAAAAGAATTGGACTGGGCACTGAAGACTATATGGGACCGTTCTGGGCCATCCAATCCCAGAAATGTAGAAATGAAATATGGAAAGACTGGCAGGTGCAATGTCACTAGAATATTAAGGTGATATAAATTTAGAGTTGAGAGAACCATTTAGGGGAATCTATGAAGGAGCCATGTACAAATATAATAAAGGAAAACATTGAAGGTGAGCAGAAGAGCAAGAGAAGAAGTGAGAGAAAGAAGGAAGATAATTAGAAATTGGCAGATAAGGAAAAAAAAAAAAAGGATAAGACATGTTACAACCAGAGGAGAAAGAGTAAGAATTTCTTTGGTCTATTACATGCACTTTGATGGGAATATTTTCTCTTTTAAATACAAATATATTGAACTTTAGCTCAGAGACAGAGCTGAAATTCTGTAGGTAATATCAATGAGGTTCCCTTATTACCGAGGTAAAGCAGCTGTTTGCACCATAAAACAATCAAAGAGTTAATCGTATTACATTCTTACAGGAGTAAAACCCACTGGCAAGCCTTAACTGCGTTAATTTTCAAACTTTCAAGTCTGTATGAAACCACAAAGCCAGCAAACTAAAGGTAACCAAAGGAGCTGCTTGGTAAAGACAGAAATGAACTATGCCTTTTGAAGTGTTTCCAGGGAAATGTGTTTGGAATATTTAAGTCCCATGTGAGTTACAAAGGTTATTCATTCACAAGTGAGATAAATTCATAGCTGTCAAATTGTCTGGATTCTCTGTGTGATCACCAGCGCTTCAAATCATTTATTTTTTTTCTAGCAAAAGTTCAATATTTTCACAGCTTCAAATTTGCTCGTACTTTATAATTTGGAAATAAGGAATTGCTTCTTCCTCACTTGCTCACTGAAGCAATAAAAGCCCATGAGTATATCAAAGCAGTTTTTCTCTTCCATTGTAGTTGTATTTTGTAGTGTTGTGTTTGTTTTTTTTAAATAAAGCCAAATGTTTCTACCAGTAAACTAATTGGGTATAATTAACAACATGTCTGATTTCACCAAACAGATTGGGGAGGGGAGAAGATTATTGCAAATATAAATTTTACGGTATTTTATATTCAGTTAGATTATCTTGATAATTGTGAATGAAATTATTCAAAAGTCTCCCCAAATTAGTTTTGTCTCTCTCTCTCTCTCTCTCTCTCTCTCTCTCTCTCTCTCTCTCTCTCTCTCTCTCTCTCTCTCTCTCTCTCTCTTCAGCTATCAAAGGTAGTTCAGAAAGAAAGAACTTTATTTTAATTGCTTAGTAAAACTTAAGTTAGGAGCTAGGAGGAGAGTAAAAAATCCTTAGCAAAGACAACAAAGGTAGAAAGATGAAAAGCAATTCTTGACAGAATATTTCACAGAGACAGCAAATGAGCTGTGGCTACTGGCCTGGTTAACTGTAGGTTCATTTCAGGTCAAAAAATAAAGGAGAGGAGAAGGCTCTGGGGAGCAGCACCCAGGCCGGATCTGCTCTGAGAGGGCAGCACAGACTCAGGGGGCTCTGACCCGGGTGATGAAGCTATGGAGCTTTGTTTATATTTGATTGGGAACGCAGGCCAAAGCAAGAAGCTGACACATAGCTGCTCTGTCAGTCCCGATATTTCTGACTGTAGTAAGGAGAATAGAAAATCACTGTTACTCACACACTCCTACTGATAGCCTGCTAAATTAAAGGCCAAGTTAGAGGTGACCCCTGCCTTCTAGAGATACATCTTTTTGGGGAGTCAGGGTGAAAAAGGTGAAGTCCCAATGTAAATTAAATGAATATTTACTGGAATATCAATAATTGCTGAAGGACTTTGATATTGGAGCCGGTAGGAAGAAGAGCCCTGGGACAGGTGTAGAGGAGAGAATTTTAGACAAGGGAAAGACTCTACGAAGTGGTGCAGGCAGGGTTCCGGACACAATGAATAGGCCAGGACACAGTGAATAGGGCCATGCAGGGAAACAGAGGAAAGTTGAGGAAGTAGTTAAAGTTGAAAGAGAAGTTAGAGAGTTCTGGAGGGGAGATAGCCAGAACCCTTGAAAGCCTTTTTAGAAGGATATCATCTGTGAAGTTGTGTTTTCAAAATTATTATTCTGATTCTGGACTATGGGACGAAGAGGGAAGAGACTGTAACAAGGGAGACGCCTTAGGTTAGAATAGACATGAAATGATAATGGCTTTGATTTGAGGTGTGCAATGAAATGATAAGGACATATATAGCAGAGTTTATCAAGTATTTACCAAGTACCAGACACTGCTAAATGCTGTAAAATGTATGAATGTGCAGCATAGGATTGAAAGTGACAAAAAGTAACAGGTAAGTTTAAGTCCAGGTTCACTTTGTGAACAATTTATCCCTCATATGAGAGGAATATCTTTGAAGAGTGATAGGATGTTTACCCAAATATATCTACATTCAAGAGGAGATTTAGTTGGAGATTCAGGTCATATTTCATTTTCTACCAGTACTATATATATAAAAATTTTCCCCATCCTGACCGGTGTAGCTTAGTTGGTTGTAGCATCATCCCTGTATACCAAAAGGTAAAAGGTTCCATTCCCAGTCAGGGCACATCCCTAGGTTCTGGGCTGATCCCCGACTGGGACATGTTCAGGAGATAACCAGTAGATGTTTCTTTCTCTTTCTCTCTCCCTTCCCTTCTCTAAAAAAATTTTTAAAATCCCATAAAACAATTTACATAAGGGTTTTTTTAAATCAAATATTATCTTTTGACATTTTTCCTACACTGGCAACTTTAAGTTAATATGCATGTTCTTTGGTTGTTTATAAATCAAATTGTATTTTAATGGTCTCAGAAAAATGGATTTTTAAGGAATCTTATTGTGAATCTATAAATGGTAAGAACTCTGTGGAGTGAAAAGCTTTCTGTAATGTGATTTTACTTATTTTCAGAAATAGGAGTTTTGCAACAAAGAAAATAATATCTTTGTTCTTTGCTTAAAAGGTTGAATAAATTTAAGTCCAAAGTAGGGGGAAAAAAGCTATTATGGTTAATTTGAGTCTGGTTGGTTAATTTGAGTCTGGTTGATTAAACAATGGGGAGTGTCCAGAGATAGAATCCTTATCTAAAGGCAAGATACATGCAAAGGGCTGCTTTCAATTTTTAGTTCAAGAATATCACAAGATATTAATAAACATAATTAAATTTAAAAAGTTAACAAAAGGAATTATGATCATTGGACTCAACTTTAAGCTATGGTAATGAAAAACAATACAATTATGCATATTAGACTAAGAAATGCTCAAACTGAACATAATATAAGAAGCAGCAGATTTGAAGGGTGAAAACTGACAGTAGGTGACTTAGTAATGACATAAGTAATAAAAAGCATATAATAAATTATTTTAGAGAAAATATCAAGAAAAAAAATATGGGGAAAAAGATCAATCTTTGCAATGAAAATTTAGCTTATTGAATTTGTCCTAATTCTAATGCACTAAATGTCTAAAATTTGCCTGAATGTTTTGTGGGGTATGCAATAAGTTAAGCACAGGGGCGTGGCAGTCAGGCTTCTTGGCTTAGGGTCTCCACTCAGCTGCTAACTAGCAATGTGAGTCCTTCAACCTTCTTAAACCCGTTTTCTCTCTTCAAAAAAATGCAAGTAATGGGTATCTATCCCACAGCTTTGTTGTAGGCATTTAAACAGATAATGCAATTAAACACTTAACACAGAATGGGGTCCACAATAAAAATGTAATAAATATATGTTGTTACTATTATTAATACTTAGAGAAAAAGTTAACAACTCTCTCTGGTTTCCTATGAAATTACCTTTCTGGAGCAAACCACGTTCTTCTTATTGAAGTTTTACTTGATTTAACATATCCCATCTGCTTCCACAAAAGGATCGGAGGTCACTTCCAATTAAAGATACATATGCAACATGTTGTGAAAATGTAAGTAGAAAAGTTAGCCTAGTGAAGTAAGTGAAAGTAAGCCTGGTGTTCCCCAGCTGCAAGGGAAGAAACTGAAAATATTAAATTGTGCAAGTCATATTTTTAAGATATCAATTCTTCAGGAAGAACAATAAAAATGATAACCTACTTGGGTAGCACTTTTAAAAATGTCCTTCCTACAAAGTTGCATTTGATTCTCACAAAAATCTTTCAAGTCTGTTGACCAGCTATGAAAACCCTATTTTATGTGTGAGAAAATTAAGGCCTAGGAAGGTCACACAGCTGAAAAGAAACAGAGCTAAGACTTGAACTCAGGCAGTGAAAAATACATACACAAAGACTAACTTACTCTGAGCTCCCTACTAGTAAAGGAAAAATGGTGGTGGAGGTAGGAGCGCAGGGAAAGCATGGGGCATACCTCCTGTTATCTGATAAATTATCTAATAAAAGGAAGTATGCCTTGGGCCAGTACATACAAGCTATTACCTTCCATTAAAACCAAGAGAAATTAGTAATATGGATATTTATACAAGAGGCTTTAAACCACCAAGTCAACTGTGGTTTTAGTAGAAGTCTTAAACAAAATGCAGACATGTTCTTTATATGTCTCTTTACTGTATAGCCTGAGGGAGCAATTTTAAATTGGTTCTGTGAAGGAATTATCTTTAAACAGCAGATGGTTAGAGTCATATTTTCTAGATGAAAGGTATTCTTTTAAGAAAGATGTATTGAGAGCCTACTATGTGTTGATATCATTCTATATTATGAATATAGAGAGATGAATGCTATGATTTTTGTCCTCAAAGGTGTAACAGTCCTGGGGAGAAATTCAGATTTGGTGAAACACCCTTCTTGTGCACAGGCTGCGGGAGAAATGAATGACAGATATGCTTTGCAAGGCTCCTGGGAGGCAGAAACTGGAAACTTCAGAAAACGATTGCCTAGTGGTCAGTCAAGGGTATGGAAACATGGCAAGGAGGTGTTCGCCAAGACTGATCAGTTCCATGTCCCTGGGTCTTAATAAGAGAGGATGGTAGGAAACAATGTTGAAGCAACGTACAATGGTTAGGTGGGGCCATATATACCTCCAAAGCGTAGCGAGTTTGTCCTTTGAGTGATGGGAATGTCTACTGAGCAAGGAACACATATGATCTGATGAGGACAGAAACCAGAAGCCCAAATATTATGTCAATTTGCTGGGTAATCAGTGTGCCAAAGGACCAATTTGTTAAATTACTGATTCTACAGATTTGCAGAAATCATTGTCCTTATAATGTTTACAGAGGTTTGTTAATTGACTTGTTTTTATTTTGACGTTAGCAGCATTTTAAAGAATGTGAAGTTTGCATCTGGTGCTGATATATAAATGAAATTAGGAGGTAGGATGGAGATAATAGCTCTTGGTCAAAAAAAAAAAAAAAAAAAAAAAAAGACAAGTGTGCACAGCACAAGCCATACTGCAGATGCCGGAGAGAGAATTTCCTAAAGAGTCGGGGAGGGCACACTTGAGGGGACTGGGGACAGAAGGGAGAGACGCAGGAGCAGGAAGAGGAGATGATGGAGAGTTGGCACGCAGGAAAATAAACTGGGAAAACAGAGGGTCGGACGATGAGGCTGCAATTAATGAAGGACAGTGGGCAGGCAGGTAAAAGTCGGAGGACCATGACACCACACAGCTTGCCCGATACTTACAATCTATACCAGACAACTGGCACAAACATCTTTGTGGCAAACGTAATAATTGGCAAATCAAACATGCGTGCATTTTATTTTCAGCAAGTTGACTTTTGCCTAATAAATTATTTTTTTCCAAATGGCCAGGTTCCAGCATAGAATACTCAAGATACGTTTAGAGCTGGAGCTGAAAGGGGAATGTAGAGTAAAGGAAAACTTGGGTTTTTACAAGTGAGAAACTTGAATAAATTCTTATGCAGGAAAAAAGTTAACAATTAAACATATTAAAAAGAGAAGGGGTATTTTTGTAGTGAGGTGTTCTAGTTATTATTGCGATGTAACAAACATTCCCCAAATCTAATGGCTTACTAAGTGATTGTATTGATATTTTTTCACAAATCTGCAATTTGGACTTGGCAGTCAGCTCATCCCTGCTCCATGTGAGCAGCCATATTGACTCAAAGGAGAGGGGCTGCAATCAACAGAAGGCTCACTCACTAGCATACATCTGACAGTTGATGCTGGCATTTTTCTTGAGGTCTCTGTTCTTCTCCACATGGTCCTCTTCATGTACATGGGCTACTCTGGGCACCTTCATAGCATTTAAATGAAAGGGCAAACATCTCAAGAGAAAGAACCAGGTGAAAGGTGTATTCTCTAACCTAGCTTCAGAAATCACACAATGTCACTTCTTCCATATTCATAGAACCACCTAGATTCAAGGAGAGAACCCATATTCCATCTTTTAACAGAAGAGCATCCATGTTATATTGTAGGAAGAGTACAGTAACTTAGGATAAATATGTGCGGCCACATTGGTAAAATACAGTCTGCCACTTAAGCTCACTGAGATGTCAGGGAAAATTAGCTGCAAAAAACACAGCAATGAACTTGCTTTGGATAGACAAGAGGATAAGCTTTCTTGTCACCCAGGGACCGGGCCAGGAATTCAGCTCATTGTGAGCTGACATAAAAACAAGGCTAACCAAGAAAGCCATGCAAGCAGGTTTGTTTTGGGCTTTTCATCAAAGCTTCAGATGGTATCTTGGTCCTGCAATTTCCTTTTTTACCTTAAAGTTAAATGCAGGGAGTTATAATTTGTTGTATTTTGATTCAAGTTTTAATTGCACTTTAAAATACTTGACCCTGAAGTTTTCCCTTTTTATTTCCCTTTTATGCCTGATGATTAGCAGGCATAAAAGAAGACCTTGCTTAAGTATTTTGGAGATCAAGTTTTTGCTGTATACACACTGTTCTTAGGAAATAAATAAGGAAAAAGTAAGAAATGGAGCCAAGAAGAGGAAATACTACAACAAAGTGACCTGTCAATTTCAGTCTGCTCTAGTCTTTTTCCAGGATCAGTTGTCACTGTCTGTTGTATCCTATGAGGTGTGAAGAGCCTGACACATCTTTCCAATTATTAAGAAAAAACATCCTTAAATGACTTCATATTTACTAATATCTAAAGCATACCGCTAAAACAATGCCAGAATTTACAAATTGTTCACAACTAGTAACATTTATCTATTTTTTCTCTTTAATGTCTACTGTTTCTTACCTTTGATATTGTAAAGAATATTTTCTAGGCTTAATGATTTCTGGAACCCTTTGTCTATATTAGAGTTAGTGCCCATTTATTTCCTTATGGAAGGTCCAAAAGAAGTTAAATGTTGGAAAGGCAAGAAGTATCATTTTCCATATCCAAAAAGCTTGAAGAGAAGAACAACCTTTACTTAGCGTGCTGTGGACAGGCAAAGCAAGTAGCTATGTTAATGGGCCAATTGTTGAACTTTTAGGAAAGGTTTAAAAGCACAGAGACTGAGAGGGTTGAACTTCCAGAAATCATATAGATCTGCTGGCAGAATTTCTGACCAGAATGTGAGAGTTAAAAGGGGAATTATGAATATGACAAGCAGGGCACTTAGAGAACTCCAAGGTTTGGTGGAATATTTGGCTACAAGAATACTTAGGAAAATTCTACACATGATTCTTTTCCATCCTAAAACAAAAGTTTATTCTGCCTCAAGAAGATTAGAAAAATCTTTATATGTTCTATAAATGTTCTGCAGCTCTGTCAACTCCTTCTTTCCTCCTATTACATCAGAGAAAATGTCTCTTCTATTATCAAATATCAACTCCAGATCCCTGTCCTTCTCATTTTATCAGACTTTATTCTTATTCCCCTTTATTTTTATTCCTCTTTATTTTTATCTTTTTATTTTATCAGAATTATCCACCCTTTCCTATACCTTCAACTTTTCCATCTAAACCAAATATTTCTTACTGTCACAACAATGCATTTTAGTGTTCTCACATCTTAAAAAAACAACACAAAAACATCATTTACTCTCTTTTAATTTCCACTCCTTTGCTCTGCTCCATATCATAGTCAAACTGCTTTAACAACTTTACTCCAAACCAAGAATCAAAATTTATACCTTCTGCCTGCCAGTGTGGCTTAATTGTTAAGCACTGACCTCTGAACCCAGCGGTTGCAATTCAATTCCCAGTCAGGGCACATGTCCAGGTTGCAGGCTTGATCCCCAATGTGGGGTATGTAGGAGACAGCTAGCTGATCAGTGATTCTCATCATTAATGTTTCTAAATCTCTCTCCCTCTCTCATCCTCTTTGAAATCAATAAAAATATTTTTAGAAAGAAATCAACTCTATTTTAAATAAATTATTTAAATAAATAAATTTGATGCAAAATATTACTCTTTATGTTTTGATTTTTACTGCTTTCTGTCTGAGGAACTGGTTTGTTTGCCTAATATTTTTTAAAGAAGATAATATTTTCTCATAGAACTTCAATAAATTTTTCCTGGAAATGGAGGAGTCATTCAAATTTTAAAAAATCCCTTCTATAATATTTCCAAAAAAATAAATTTAGTTTTAAGTTCAAAAGTTGTCTAAATGTTTGTTTTTTATTCTGTACAGCATGAAAGTTGTCTATTACTCGTCACCTTCTGAAACTTGGTCCAAATTAAAAGTGAGCCCCACAGGTCAAATTCAGTCCACCCCTTTCCTCAGGAGTGGCCAAGAAGCTTTCAATCAAATATTTAATGGAAGGAAAGGAGGAAAGTAGGAAAGAAAGAAGGAAGGAAGGAAGGAAGGAAGGAAGGAAGGAAGGAAGGAAGGAAGGAAGGAAGGAAAGGGAAGGGTGGGAGGAAGGAAGGAAAGGGAAGGGTGGGAGGAAGGAAGGAAAGGGAAGGGTGGGAGGAAGGTGAAAAGAAAAGAAAATATAAGGGGAAAGAAAGAAAAGTTATCTAATTAGCTAACACTCAAAAACTATAATATCTAAGAGCTTGTCAGTAAGGAATTTGAAAACAAGATTTGAACAGGAAAAGTTAAGTTTAGGTATGATCATTTAGGCACCTGAAGTAAAAATCAAAAGAAAGATTTAGGCAATTTATTCAACTCAAAAAAAAAAATAAAGATGGCATTTTCTGCTTCCAAAGCACCATTGTGCCATGAACTGTGCAATTCAAGTTCATTGCATCATGTAGAAGTGATTAAAACTGAACATTCTTCATTGTATGTCCTTAATCATAAAGAGTTTATAAATGTTTTAAAGAAGAGTTTGAAATAACAGGAGCATTTAGACTTCTTTTATTTTAATGCATTCAGATAACTGAGTCATAGAGACTTGAAGATATTTATTGAGCTGCTACCTCAAGTGAAGGACTTTTTGGAATTAATAGGCTCTGAGAGACCCAACTTGTCAGACCCCCAGTGGCTCCGAAGGCTGTACATCCCTGTGAATATGACAAGGCGTCTAAGCACCCTGAACCTGAGACTGCAGGGGAACAAAAGAGCATTGCTGATTTGTTCAAAGCACGAGTATGCAGATTACATGTGGACATGTGGACTGAGCAGATGGCAGCTGGGGATGGTACTCACTTTCCATGCCTGAACATTCAGAGCTCAAAATATTCAAAAATTTTGAAGAATTACAGAATTAATTAATGGAAATAACACTATAATTTTAGAAGAGATTCATAGAGTTTACTGAAGACAAATTATCCTGATGTCTGTGACTGTCATTAGAGGTAACACCCAGATGTGTCTGAAGTAGCAAATGTCTGCACTATTGGCATCGCTCAATTTCACGAGAAAAGGATTATGTGGATTATGCCCACTTGGAGATAAACTGTCTCTGAAAATTTAACCTAAATGTTGCTTCAGTCTACTTGGTCAAATTCTCTATCTTGCTCTGAAAACATATTTCTTGCTATAGTGAATGATGCTAATGTTCTAGCCAGAACCTTTTGACCAGGACTGTTGTACCCAGACCCTCGTTGGTGTTATTGATTACTAAGGGCATGAAACTAAAATATTTCCCAGGTTATTGCTCTCAATGAATCAACAGTTGCCTAATCTGGGAGGTTATGCCTCATCCCAATTCTAGGAACAGGCCACAGCCAATTCCTTTTCAACTGGTACAACCATTTAAACAGTATGGAGGTTCCTCAAAAAATTAAGAGTAGAGTTATCATATGACCCAGAGATCTCTCTCCTAGGTATCTACCCCAAAAAATTGAAAATATTTATTCTCAAAGATATATGCAACCCTATTCACTGTGGCCAAAACATGAGAACAACCAAAGTGTCCTTTGATAGATTATTGAAGATACACATACAATGGAATACTTCTCAGCCATAAGAAAAGATGAAAGGCTGTCATTTGGAACATGGGTGGATATTGAGATTATCATGCTAAGCAAAATAAGTCAGACAGAAAAAACAAGAGACATATTTCACTTATATGGCATATAAAACTGAAAGAAATACATGAACACACAAGACAGACAAATAAAAATTCATAGACACAGATACCAGTATGGTGATTACTAGAGTGTAGAGTGGTGAAAAAAGGAAATAAAGGGTAAAAGGGGTGAAATATATGGTGATGGAAGGAGATTTGACTTTGCATGGTAAACACACAATGCAATATACATATGATGTATCATAGAAATAACTGTACAATTGAAACCTACATGATTTTATTAACTAATGTCACCCCAAAAACTTAATGAAGCCCCAAAATCCTATCTAACAAAGAGGGAATATGCTAATTGACCATCATACCCTCACAAAGATGGTGGTACCCACAGCTAGTGAGGAGACAATATGCCAATTGACTGCCATGCCTTCAAAGATGGCAGTGCCCACAGCCACAAGATGGTGGCACCCAGTCCCCTCAGCCTCACTGGGATGGCAGGCACATGGCACAGCTGGGCCCACCCCCAGGTAGATCTGGATACTCTGCACCTGCCTCCAGAGTCTCCCAGTCCCCTCAATCCCCCAGCCACCCAGGGCCAGCCTGAGGCTCAGGCAAGCCTCAGATGGTGGCTTCCCAGCCAACACCTGAGGAGCAGGCAAGTCTCAAATGGCAGCTGCCCAGCTGATGACCAAGGTGTAGACAAGCCAATGATGGCAGTTGCCCAGCCGCCCAGAGCTGGCCTGAGGCACAGGCAAGCTTCAGATGGTGGCTGCCCAGCCACCCAGGACAGCCCAAGGCTGAGGTAGCCAGGGCTGGGTGAGGCTTGCATTGCCAGCAGTGGCAGCAGCAGAGGTGTGATGGAGGCATGGCCTTCCCCTGACCACTGGATAACCTTTTGCCCTTGAGGGCTCCTGGACTGTGAGTGGGGGCAAGTTGGGCTGAGGGAACCCCCTTTCCTGTGCATGAATGAATGAATGAATGAATGAAAAACCATGAAAATAATTAAGAAAAAAATATTGACTAAAGTTACCTGGACCACCTTGACAATCCACAGAATATCACAGTGGTCCTCTATTTATACCTATGAGCAAGAAGTGACATTTTACTCTGGATGCCTTGGTAAAATGTCCTCTAGATAGTGAGAGATAAATGCTATAAGACTCATTAGTGAAGTTTTTAGGGATTTGGTGATCTAGGGCATATTAATATTTTAGCTGTTCTAGATTGCATGCCTGGGGGAGAACTAGACCATCCTTAAGGATCTAATACCTTAGTTCACTTGCCCTTGTTGAGGTTGCCTCAACTGCTGGTTGATTATTACCAGGCATGGAAGCTCCAAAAGACACGATGGATAATCCCTTCCTTCAGGCATACTCCTCTCTTCCCTATTGTGCAGGAGCAAACTTAGTTAGGTATTCATGACAAGAAGTTTAAATTTCTTCCACTAGCATAGTAATAGTTGGTTCTTAGACATGAAGAGTCCAGAGAACCCAGATGGTAGTCAGAGTTTCAAGGTTGAAATCAAGCTGTTGTCTAAACTGAGTTAGCATCTGGAAGCTCTGGGGGGAAATCTTCCATGCTTATTCTTGTTGTCAGAACTCGGTTTCTTAAAACTTTAGGATTGAGACACCCACTACCCCACTTGTCAGCTAGGGTCTATCTCAGCTTCAAGGGAACACCTGCATCTCTTGCCAAATAATGCCCTCCATTTTACCCAAGCAACAAGGCATTGAATTTTTCTCTGTTCTGAATCTCTGACTTCCCATTCTGTGAACAATTGGAGAGACCTCAGTATAAAAGGGCTCATGGAATTATTTCAGAACCACCTGGATAATCTCTCTATCTTAAAGTTAACTGTGCTATAAAACCTAACCTAACCATGAGAGTTAAAGCCATTAGACTGACAATAGTTCCCAGACTATGTGGAGTATATAAGGCAGAGTAGGGGAAGGTAATACAGGAAACATTTTTCTCTCTTCTCTTTTTCTCTTGCCTTGAATGTAGTTGTGTGAGGTTCTGATTATTGGTGGCAACCTTCTTGCTAACCTGAGACAACCAGCTCAAGGAAAGAAATGCAAATTCTGAACATGGCAGAGCAGAAGGACATAAACAGCCCAGGTCTTTGATGACACAACTGAATTTCTTGCTTTACCTAACCTGGAATCACCTACCTCCAGAATTCTTGTTCTGTAAGGTAATTTAATGCTGAAGTCATGTGACTGAAGTTTGGTATTTGGGTATTCTCAAATTTACTTCTGAATAAACCCTTTAAGCATAAGAGGGCAATATATCACTCATTTGAAATTTAGAAACATAAATGTTAGATTTATTTTGAAAAACATACATATATATATATAATAAAAGTATAAAAATGCACCCCTACTTCAACATGAAGGCTCTGAAAAAAATTTAGATCAGAAAGTGGTGCTGAAACTGGTTTGGCTCAGTGGATAGAGCATCAGCCTGTGGACTGAAAGGTCCCAGGTTCAATTCCTCTGGTCAAAGGCATGTACCTTGGTTGTGGGCACATCCCCAGTAGGGAGTGTGCAGGAGGTAGCTGATCAGTGCTTCTCTCTCATCGACACTTCTAACTCTCTATCTCTCTCCTTTTCTCTCTGTAAAAAATCAGTAAAATATGTTTTTTAAAAAGAAAGTGGTATGAAAAAGGGGTTCATCTGTATCTGTAATGTTCCATTTATTTCATTTTTTTTAATCCTGAAGTAAATACACCAAATGTTAAAATCTGTGAAAGCTCAAAATGGATGGGGGTACTTATATTCTTTCCCCTTTGTGTTTGAAATATTTTAAGACAATAAAATCCTATCTAATAAAAGAACAATATGCAAATTGACCATACCTCCGTGACACCACAAGCCACACCCACCAGCCATGCCCATCAGCCAATCAGAGCGAGTATGCAAATAAACCCAACCAAAATGGCTTCAGCCACAGAGAACAGGAGGGAGGCTTAGGTTTCCCCAGCAACGAAGGAAGCTAAGCTTTCCACCTGCCCTTGCTGGCCTAAGCCTCCACTCAAGGTACAAAGTTTCAATTATAGAAGGTAAACAAATCCAAACAGAATGGCAGCAGCCAGGGAGCAAGCAGGAGGCTTGGCTCCATTCGAGGCTACAAAATTTCAATTGTAGAAGGTAAATAATTCCAAGATACCAGGGCCTCTGCTTGTGTTGCCAGGGGTTGTGGCCGGCCTGCAAACCACCACAGGCCCCTCACCCAGACCATCCCACACCCCAAGGGAACCCCCACCCTGATCCAGCACATCCTTCAGGGCAAAGCAGCTGGCCAACACTCATGCACTAGGCCTCTATTCTATCTAATAAAGAGTAATATGCAGATTGATCATCACTCCAACACACAAGGTGGCTGCCCCCAAAGATCCTGTCCCCATGTGGACACAAGATGGCCAGCAGGGGAGGGCAGTTGGGAGGGACCAGGCCTGCAAAGGAGAGCAGTTGTGAGCAATCAGGCAAGTAGGGGAAGGCAGTTGGAAGGGATAAGGCCTGCAAGGGAGGGCAGTTAGGGATAACCAGGCTGGCAGGGGAAGGCAGTTAGGGGTAACCAGGCTGGCAGAGGAGGAAAGTTGGGGGTGACCGGGCCTGCAGGAAAAGGCAGTTGGGAGGGACCCAGGCTTGCAGGGGAGAGCACTTGGGGGGACCAGGCCTACAGGGAAGGGCAGTTAGAGTTGACTAGGCCTGAAGAGGAGGGCAGTTATGAGCAAAGAGGCTGGCAGGGGAGCAGTTAGGCATCAATCAGGCTGACAGCAGAGTGATTAGGGGGTGATCAGGCTGGCAGGCAGAAGCAGTTAGGGGGAATCAGGAATGTATGCAGGCGAGCAGTTGGGAGCCAGCAGTCCTGGATTGTGATAGGGATGTCTTATTGCCTGTTTGGGCCTGATCTCACTAGGATCGGGCCCAAACGGGCAGTCAGACATCCCTCAAAGGGTCCCAGATTGGAGAGGATGCAGACTGGGCTGAGGGACACCCCCCTCCATGCACAAATTTTATAAACTGGGCCTCTAGTACATTATAAAATAGAAGACAAAAAATAAAAACAAAAACAAAAATCTGAGCAAGACATAAAAAGGTACTTTCCCAAAGTCAGAAATTTTCTATACTGTCCTGAAAGAAATGTATTTGTTTACCCCCCAACCCTTATCCATCCTCCTTCTTCCTCTATTCTTCCCTTTTTGGGGGAATAACAAGGATGAATAGTCATAAATAGTCATATGATGATCTCACTGGTGTGCAGGCAGCCACCCTTCTAAGGACCACACCAAGGAGGGAATTTAGGAGCAATAGACAATCCTTCCCATTAACAGGGGAAGTGCTAACAGCCACAAATTCTCCTTCTCCCTGGACCACCATTTGCCTAACAGGTCTCTAAATGCTTGATTTAACTATGCAAAAACACTACTAATTATATTCATTTATGTGACTGACTTACCATTTGAATCTAATTGCCATGCAGAAAAATAACTGTTAAAGCATATCATTAAACAACTTGAATAATTAGAGAGAGATTTGCTTGTTCTCTTAATTTAATACTAAACTTTAGGGCAGAGACTTCAACCTCTACCTTTTCTGTCTTAAATTAGCTGGGGAAGAAGGCTATGGAAATACTGCCTCATTAGCCATCTTTTCAGAAAATCCAGGTCTACTGAATAGCTCAGGACTTCTAGCAAGAGCTCTGCAGCGCTGTTCCAGGATACTCATCACAGTGAGAATTTTTCCTCTACTTCATTCCACCTTTCTCCTCAGGGACTTCCTCATTTTACACTATCCACATTGGCCACTGTAAACCCAGTTTTCTCACTCATCCACTCTCCCCTGAAAACTTGCTAATTTAATCTCATCTTCATTCTTTCTACCCTATCCCCGGCTGTCTTTCAGCACCTGCCTCTTGTCCTTTGACACCACAACTCCATTGTGAATTCACTGTCTTTTCTGTAACCTCACTTCTCATCCCTTCAAGAACTTGACTCTTTCAAGGTCACAATGAATGCCTTCTCTCATGAAGACCATTTTCTGTCAATATCTTCCAGCTCAAAGAGTGGGAATTGGGGGTAAAAGGAAGCAGCTTTATTTCTCATTCATTAAGGACCTTTCCACAACATTATCATTCAGCCACCCTCTTTTCATAGTTCTAGTGATTTAAACTCAATTTGTTTATTCTAAATTCTTCAAACCACAGTGGTTGTTGCTTCCCTCTTTACCTATGTCCATAACACCTGATCTATTCTCCTTAGCTCTGACTCACATTCTTCCTTTCCACTATACCACACACTTATATACTAAATTAATCACCATCCTCACCAATTGCCCTTCAGCCTCCTGGATATCACCCATTCTCCATAACACTTTAAACTGTTGAATGCCAGTAACTGTGCCAATTACCAGAGCTGTAGTAGTGAATGAGATGAACATGGCCCCTGCCCTCATGGAGTTCCACAGTGTATTGGACGTGACATTTAAACACTCCTACATACACAATAACAATTTTCTTAAATGTTCTGAAGAAAAATCAAAGAGAACTACAAACAGTGTAGGAGATAAAATCTGTTCTACTGGGACATGGAAGGCTTCTGAATCTCTGAGACTAGACCTGAGAGATGAGGAGGAGAGAGCCAGATGGAAAGGTGGGAGAAGAGCATTCTGAGAAGAGACTGCCTCTCAACTCATCTATACTTCCTCAATATCTTAACATCCTCTTATGACTACTCTGGATTTTCTATCCTGGATCCCTGGATAGTTATTTTAAACTGCCTTCTTGAGCAACCTAAATTCCCTAACCTTTTCCAAACCCACTTATTCATTCTCAATCATACATTCTAGATAGCTTCCACAATTCATTCTGTTACCTCTTACTTCTAAAATAGCTGTACTATATAAAATCACCATTTTTTAGGTCATGGGTTGGTAAATATCAGCAATTTCACATGGTTTAAACTAATATTTATCATTGAATAAACCTATATGATAATTGGCCATTATCATAACTACTTGTAACTATTGTATCTCTTTCTAAATTTGTATTATAACTTTGCAGTGAATGACTACCCATCTTAGTCATTAAGACTTAAAAACATTTTTTGTAATCAAAATAGTCACCCAATACTTCATAATCTGTAAATATATCTCACATCCCTCTCTATTTCTCCTAATATATATATATATAATGTGTTTCATTCCCTTCTGTAGAGTAGCCATAGAGATAATGATAAACTACTATTTAGTTATTGTTCTCCATCCTCCTCCTCCAAACAGCTACTTTGGAATGGCTCTACTAGTACTATATTTGTGGCATCTGCACAAAATGAGTAAAATATGCAGGTAATAAAATTAAATAAGGTTTTCACATATTTTATTACATTTGAAGTAAATTATGTAAGGCAGTTAGTGTTGTTTCTATTTTACAGATGAGAAAAATGAGTATCAGAGATGTAGATGATTGGGCAGTGATAAAGTCAGACTAATGCTCACTTCTTCTAATTCTAATATAATTTTTCACACGATTTCTCACCTCCTTGTGGTTTACATCTTTTAGGAGAGATGGGAGGTGCAATTGAAGAAAGTCTGCATATCTTATTAATGCAAATTATTTGGCTTTCTTGGGTAAGATAAGTAGACTAGATAGACTGGTAGACAAGGTAAACTAAAACTGCTCAGAGCCTCTAGGCATTCACACTTGTCCTTCTCTGACCAGCCTGCCTAATATCATTACCCTGCCTGACTCTATCCATTGGTTTACTTCTTACTGCTCTCCATATTCCCCAGTGGTGGCTTAACTCTTAGGGAAAAGGGACAAGGGGTAAATTTGGAAATAATGCAGATCCAAGGCTTCTCTCCAAATAGTGAACAAAATAATTGTAGAAAGAAGAGTGTGAAGGTAAGGCAAAGAACACAGTATCTGTATTCTCTGCCAGAATTTTATCCTTTCTTTATCTCACTCTGTTCACCTAGGACCCCAGAGTTTAAGAAAACTCTATGACTGTTCAGATCCTTCTTGTACAAAGAATTTTATAAGCCCCAAAGCTCAAAATTATGTGTGAGAAAGGATTGCAATATTTTCAATAATAAGGACCCCTTATTATGCATCCCCTAACTATGATATTTATTTTACATTTTCAGACGCCTGGGGCATGCTGTACCCTTGAGAAAGAAAGGGGGACAAATGTTTAAACTGCAATTATGTGCCAACTACTGCGCTAGGAATTTTACATAGTGACACTTATTCTGAAAAGTAAAACTAAGGAAATGTGGGAGGAGAAGGCAGAGGTGAAGAAGAAGGAGAAGGGGAAAGGAAAAGGCAGTGCTGGCAGCGGTGGAATTTGTTTCATCAGGGGAAGAGGAAAGGAAAAAGTTGTGCTTTGAATTTTCATTTTCCCAGATACAATGCAGGCATGTGCTTTTCTGAAGACAAATATAGTGACCAGGTGGAATATGGGACAAATTTGAACGGCTCTCTCAGCTGGAGAAAATACGTGTAAATATGCCACCTCCCTTCACCCTCTCATTCTACCCCCTCCCCTCCCTACCCTAAGATGAAATGATCTGGGACAAACTAATTGAGAAAACTAGTAGTGCATGCCTTTGGGAGGTTTTATTAATGGAACCAGACACACTGCTATAACAGAATGTACGACTGCTCTTTTACATTGATCTAATTAGAACATTTACATACTGAATGCCTCCTGGACAATTCCCTACCAATGACACTTACAGTGTGCACCGGGCAAGACTACTCTTTAGGTGAAATTGAACAAAGAAGTCATCGAGTCTCCTTTTTCTCTAAGAAAAATAACATTGCCAAGGTTATTAACGATCAATCAGCTGTCGCAGGCTCAGCATAGATGGGGATGTTGGGTTTCCTTGTACATTTGAAAGATAGGGAAACTGAACATTCTTCTCATCCTGATAAGGAAGACACCCTAAAATGATGAGAAAAATCAGCTGTATGTACCTAAACAAAAATGGGAATAAGAGGAGGGTCAGGTTATGCAGATTATCAGAAAATACCATGCAAAAATATTAGATAATTTTAATACCTATAATATGGTAAACTGTGGGATATTTTAGAATGACTTCAACATTTTCACAGGTTTTAGCCTTTTCTTTAATGCTCATATCAAGTCTATGAAATCAGCAATTCTTTTAAAGATGTGAGAAAATTTTATCCAAGGTCAACCATGGGAAGACATTCAACTTTTTGTTCAAGCTCTTTTTAATATATTTGGGTGGAAAGGAATGTTTAATATTGTTCAATCTCTCCACCATTTTTCACACACTCCTCGCAGAAATTCTGCAACATCTCCCCCCACCACCACCAAAAAATAAAAAAAATAAAAAAATAAAAAAATAAAAATTGCTGTTCTTCATTGCCTAAAGCTTTCATAAGGTGGGAGATGGACTCTTTGTGTAGATATGCTGAACACATTGGCTCATGATTCATAATAGGGGTTATGTGAAACAGGACCTAAAAACAGATGTTTTCAGAACCCACATCTAAAGGAAAGTGAAATTTAATATGGGTAATTAGATAGCATTCTTATAAAGGGAACTTCTATGTCCTAGTTTTAGACAAAGTTTCAAGTTCTATATGGTTCAGAAATGTAGTGATCTGAGTAAAACTTGATGCCTACATAAACTATATATGCAACAGTAAAAAGGGAAAATAATTATACATTTCTTTGCCTCCTCTCTCCATTCTAACTTATTCTTTCCTTTACTTTTCCTCACTACTCTCAAAAGAGAGGAAACCAAACCCCTTGGAATGAGATTAAGTTAAAATTATTCATAAAATGATTGAAGCACAGCCTCTTACGCCCAAACTAGAGAAACGTCAAGAATCTTCTGTTAAGCAAAAGAAACAGCTCACAATTCAAAAGAGAGATTGCAAGAGAGATATTACTCTAGTCAAAGGCATTAGTATGCAAAATATATTAAGTACTGGAATCACATTAAAAAGATGAAAGACTTGATCCAAACAGGACTGTTTATATTGTTGACCAACAGCTGAAGGAACATTGTTTCTAACCATGATGAGCTTTTTATGGATAGCCAATGCTCACAATGGTGGAGAAACAGATCGTTCAGACACAAGCCAGACATTTACAGAGAAGGCATTCATCCCAGATGCTCTCATATTCAGATTGAAATTTTCCACCCGTGGCTCCATCATTATGCTGTTGCATATACTCTGCAGGCTAGACACATGCGTTCCTTTATAGGACCTCCAGGCCTTGTCTGGGCAACACATTCAGTTGGCCTCCAGCTTAATGACCTAGTTGTAGAGACTCCATCTCACTGGTCTTCCCAGCTTTGTTCAGGATCAAGGAAGTACAGCTCCTCCTAGTTTCAACCCATAGAAAACCAACAACTATCTAGATGATTAAATTTTCTGCCCCATTACATATGTTTATCACATTACAACTCAAATATGCAAGGAAAACATGGTTCTTTTATAACTGATTTGATCTTCCGCCTAAGGGCTCCAACAAATCTAGTAATGGTGGTAAATTTAAGTTTAGTCCAATTTGTATTAAAATGTAGTCTGAGCCAATAATTGAGACTCTCTTTTGGTTTTGATCAGTCTTTGGAAGATGTTCACTCACTATTTTTCCCTGCCTTCTTTGCTGCAGTCTAAAACAGTGTTTGGCATATGGTGGGAGACATAAAACTTCAGTGTGTTGGGATCATCAGGATTCCTTGGCCTTGCAATGGCCCTTGGACATGCAATGTCTGTCTGGCCTCTTCCGTGGAATGGCTGGCTCATCCGCATGTATGGCCATTCTTTTATACTTCACAGCTAATAATTGCAGTTGATGAGTCAGCAATCCATTTGTTCTTGGTTGGTTTGCTCATTGCCTGTTGGTTTATCCTATGGACTTGATCTTTGCTTCACTCCTCTACTCTTGTTGTTGCTGCAGACCCCTCTGAATCTGTCATATCTTCTAACCAACTTCTGTCCTCCAAGGTTGCGCTCAGCCCCTGTGAGGCATGCCAAGCTCCAGGGTTGTCCACTGGCTCTCATGCCACATTGTTACAAATGGGAGTTCAGAGATGCAAATTATGAGCCCTATTCTCTGCTTCCTTATAGTGCATGGGCCACCCCATGTGAGTGCAAGGGCACTCTGCTCAGTGTGTCTTCAGAGCCCCCCACCACACACACACACACACACACACACACACACACACACACACCAATCAAAAACCAGAAACTGGAACAAAAGCTCCTCTATCTTTTGTTTGGATCTTAACCTGGCTAACTCACCTTCTATCCACTCAGATCTTTGAGGGCATAAGGAGAAATTATTGGGTCACATTTCTGATAACTTTCCTACTCTAAGCCTCTCATCTTTTCCCCCAACAAATTCCCAGACCTGAAGAATAGGCAGTTGGAGGGATCCACTTTCTCTGCCTAAATGAATAGAATATTCTCTTACATCTTTCTCTTTACCAAAATGATATTCTCTCTCCCTCTTGCCTGCACCCAGTACTTGTAGAGGGAAATTGGTTTATTACTAAGGACATATAAGTCAAGAAAGTTTATAAAATATTTTACTGCTTACACAGATTTAGGAGAAATCTCAGAGGCAGAGGGAAAGAGGGAAAATTCTTTCAGAGCCCAGCATTAGACCAGAGTGGATTTCAGGATAAACAGTGAAATGCTATATACCATTTGTTTTGTCTCAGAACCTTACTAAACTGCCACATTTTACAGTCTTGTCCTCAGGCTTATTATGGAAGAGTAGAATAGCACTTTTATCTTCTCTTCTAACTATCTATACCTCTCTGCTATAAGCAATTTCTAGATAACAGGTCCTGCATGGACTGACAGAATATCCCATCCTGTTTTCATAACCTGTTTATTCTAGAAATTGTTTTCATAGTTTCAAGGACAAAGTGAACACATTTCTTTTTTATAGTTCCCTTTGGTCTTTTGGTGTTTGATTTGTTTGTTGTCTCATGTTTGACTTGGAAATGTTGGGCAAAGGAGAAAGCTGTACAAATTCATTTTTATGGTTACTACTAATAATATTATTTCCAAAAGAAGAAGAAATTATCTGAAGTATTTAGCCAACTTGAATAAAACTCCATATTCCTGAGGTAAGTGGGGAAAAACCCCAAGGGTTAAGTAGACTAATCAATCTTAAGTGCTTTTCACCGAACACATTTCCTCTTTTCTTATCTTTCCATTGAACTTTTTCCCCAAACAAAAGCAGGATTTAAAAGCATTTTTATTTTTACAAGAAGGAATAAATAATCTCCTTCTCCATGTTCCACTCGGGACCCGGCAGCCAGAATCAAACTATCCTTGTCTGTTGAAGAAAAAGCCCATCCCTTCTTTTTGCTGGACTAGAAAGTGAAAGCAGCATTTGCGGTGTGCCTTCCATGTGTCCACCAGCGCCCAGCTCTTCCTTGAGAACTTTTTAACAGCGAAATCATTGAAATAAAGGATGTGACCCCCATGGGCCCCCTAAGTTTGCTCTTCTGTTTTGGACTTTCTTTGGGTTTTTGTTGTTGTTGTTCATGCCATTCTTTTCATAGATATAAAGAGTCAAGTCAAAAAAATAAAAAATTCTTAACCATGGATCACAGAGGTTATTTATACACCTTACATGATAAAGACAATGTATGGGCAAAGTTCTTGACTGAAAGTCTGCAGGGTGTGATGAATATAATTGACTAAAATAAGCTATTGTACACCCCCAGGTTAACAAATTGCCCTAGATGCCAAAGCTAGTATGGCATGTCTGAAACCTTCAGCACTGCATGTTATAACCTCCATCATGGGAGAAATGTTGGGACTTTCTTAACAAAAGAATAGCACTGTTGGCAAATACAATGTGTTAGTCACAATATACATGGTGTCATTTTTGAATGTCCAGGAGAATATTTTTTAAAATGATGTCTTGCCTACTCTATATAAAAGTCTTGTGGGAAGACTTACCTGTGGCCCCCCCAAAAAAAGGTTTGCCTTTCATGTTCCAAATCATATATGCAAGCAACGTGCTTTCAAATGTGAATTCTGTGGTTCTCGAAACAGGAGAACTTGTGGATTGTAAGGATCAAGCATATCTTTATATTTTCACATTTCCAACGTTTTGATACATAGATTGTCACATAAACAAATACTGGTGAATAAATACTAAGATAATGCTAAAATTTCATTGAGGCTGTGATTTAAAACATCGTTAAGGATTTCAGAATTAAACCTTATATTCTTAACAGCTTTCATGTAATACCAGTCCAGATTTCATCCAACCATAAAAATAATTTTGAACTAATATTATAGGAAATTAGATGAGCCATAATGTCTAGGTAAAATCAGCTAAGTTTAAAATGTAATGGCATATATAAATGTATATATTATAAATATAAATGAAACAGATCACAAGGTAGTCAAAAAGTGACAGCTGCTTTAATTCGTAGGAGTTTAGACTTCCAGCCCCTCTGGAAATTATGAAATGAGGAATAACAAAAAAAACTACCCCCCATTATTATCCAAGCGCAAGTGGTATAAGATCATTTATCTTGATGTATGTCACCTTAGAGCACATATTATCCCTATCTCTCAAAGTGTTTTTTCCCCCTTATTTCATCTCTGACATTCATTGTAAATTTAATGATCCACATACGATTTGCTGGTGTCTCAGCCTGGTGTTTTGAATCATGAAACTAGTGCTAAATTTATGGCACTGCAGTACCACTTAGTGAATCATTAAGCAGTACAGTGATTTTAATGATTTGGATCATACTGGACCTCATCACTATATAATGAGGTTCCATTTAGTGTAAATTTTATGTAAAAATTCAATTTGCAAACCAACAACATGAAACTACAACATTTTTTCTAACTTGACATTGTATTTATTTATCATATATTTCTACTAAGGTCTAGTGTTAAGTTTATTAACAGAATGATGCTTTATTCCATTTTCCTTTTATTAGCATAATATTTAAATGACCCAAAGAATGAAAGTGACCAGCAACACCTTCAACCACCTTAGCCTCTTTCATTGTCAACTTTGCTCAACTCAAATGTATCAAAAATTATTGCAAACTTTTATATGATTGTATTGTCTTTGGTAATACATATTCATCTTACTATTCATAAATTAAAATGCTTTATAACCTACCTTTTATTACCAGTATAGATTAGGAGTACAGGAAAAAAAAAAACGATTACAATCTACCTCTCTCATCTCTTCCATTTGATAAAACTCCATTTCCTTCAACAATTAAGCTTTTACTTCTGAGGAGAAAATATTTAATATTCTACATGATACTGAACTAAAGTTCATCTATGTCATATCAAACCCCTAGGCAAAAGTGCCCCTTAAAATAATGTTTTGGCCTCAAAAAAAAATATGTTGGTTAGTAGTACGGATGACAACAAACCCTACTACTGAAATTACCTTAGTTTTAATCTTTTAATTAGCATAAAATGAAACTGAGGCTAAGAGAAATAAGGTTATGAGCCAGTTATATAGCTGTTATATGAGGTCAAGAAACAAACCCGCCGAAACCAGTTTGGCTCAGTGGATAGAGCGTTGGTCTGTGGACTGAAAGGTCCCAGGTTAGATTCCGGTCAAGGGCATGTACATTGGTTGTGGGCACATCCCCGGTGGGGGGTGTGCAGGAGGCAGCTGGTCGATGTCTCTCTCTCATTGATGTTTCTAGCTCTCTATCTCCTCTTTCTTCCTCTCTGTAAAAAATCAATAAAATATATTTTTTTTAAAAAGAAACAAACCCATATTCCTAGACTCCAACCACTTTTCCCAAAATTCATTTTAAAATTAAAGAGTAGCATATTATGTCTGCTAAATATTTTTGATTTTATCTTTTATATTTCACTTTCCTCTGTATCATTGATAAGCATGCCTGCATAGTGACCTGTTTCACCCTGTATTAAATTATGGTTTTTAAAACTTAGTTCTAACAAGCATAATAACAATAGCAAGTTCATAAGGTACACTGAAACTGAATTTTTAAATTCTGCATTTGGAAAGTATAATTTTTTAAAGTAGCTCTTTGACCTAAGCAAATGTTGTTTAAAGGACAACACTCCATAGGTGATATAGAATTTATTTCCTACCTCATACTGAATAATGCATGTTTAAAAAAAAAAAAAAAAAAAAAAAAAAAACCTGAAGAATTGAAGAGAAATCAAGTACCTAATTTAAATATTTCCATGTTTGTAATAGAAGCAATAAACTATGTTGTTTTTTAAAGTCACAAAGGACAATGAGGCCCAACCTTCCTAAGCTTCACATTTAGACCTCAATCCACTAAGGATCAAAATAGAAAAATAAAGCATACCCTTTATTTTTGTATATTAGGAAGAACAGTATGTCTTATTCTTCTATTTATAGTAAAAGGTTTGAAAGAGGTTTAGTAAGAGGTGAGAAGAGAGGTTTTAAAATTTTCTCTTCTCAGGTAGACAAGGCCACAAAAACCATTTCAGATACTGACTTTCAGGAGGCCCTGGTGGACAGTACCTAGCTTGGGCAGTATCCATCATGCGCCATGAGGATTATAACAGTTCAGATGATTTTAACCATTTTTTCCCATGTTCTGTTATTTCTCATCTTATTTGGGCATCAGCTGCTGTCTCCTTTGGAAGGGCTCATGCTTCACAATGAGAACAGGTATGCATGAGAAAAGGCAGAAGCAAGGAGTTCATCAGGCAGTGCATGACAGGCCAGTCCAGAAGCTCATTTATCCCAGCTTCTTCCCAGTGTTCCTTTCTATTTTTAACCACTCAACCAAATGTCTAACATGCTACTAAAATTTTCAGAATTACTAATAATCTCAAAAATGAAAGCAAAGATTATTCTTTTCATCACATCTATACTTACTCCTTTTTAAAATAAGAAATAAAACTATTCAAGCAGTCCAGACACTTGATTCAGATTTGTCATGGTGGCATCAAGGTACAAAGCAGTACAATTCCAGTGTGGTCACTCAAAGATCCTAGCTCACATGGAAACATGTTGGAGAAGACGCAAACTTGGATATGGTCAAATGTGGAAAGAGTATAATTGAAGGTAAGGCTTGAAGAGCAGGTTAGGTTCCATTTGTGGTGGTGAGACAATGCCCCGATGAGGAATTATAGAGACATATTGGAGAGAAGAGGGAATGAGAAAGTCTGGGAAGGATTTGGACTTAAATTCCTAAATCTCCCTATGAGACTTTTATTTTGATTCCATTGTCATGGCACCTATCTTCCTCCTTCACTTGGTCTGGGTAACTATTGTCTCAGGCCCAGGTTTTCTTTTTTAATATTTTTTATTGATTTCAGAGAGGAAGGGAGGAGAGAGAGATAGAAACATCAATGATGAGAGAAAGTCATTGATTAGCCGCCTCCTGCATGCCCCATACTGGGGATCAAGCCCACAACCTGCATGTGCCCTGACTAGGAATCAAACATGACCTTCTGATTCATAGGTTTACTAGTATGTTCAACTATGAAGCCATGCCTGGCCAGGCTCAGGGCCACGTTTTAGATAAGCTTTTTAAAAACACTTTTCTTTTTTACTCTAGGATCTTCTTCATCACCCACTTGTCCTGGAGATCCCATGAATCTTCAGCAAACAATTATTGTGTGTCCCAACTGGCACAGCTCAGTAGTTGAGCACTGATCTACCAGGAAGTCACAGCACATACCCAGGTTTTAGGCTGCATCCCCAATGAGAGGTGGGCAGGAGACAGTCAATCAATGGTTCTCTCTCATCATTGATGTTTCTATTTATTTCTTCATCTCTCTTCCTCTGTGAAATCAATAAAAATATATTTAAACAAACAAATAAAAACAATCATTGTGTGAAGAATGTTTTCAAATCTTCAAGATTCTTGCTCACTTTTTGCTATTGTCTCAGCCTAAATGGTCCCTGATTGGGAGTAGGAGGGGTGTGCTTGGCCGTTAGGTCACAGGAATTCTTATAGAGCCCGGAACTCCAAATCCAAGAGCCCAGCTCCTCTGGTGCACCATGAATCTTCCCACAGAGTCCTGCGTCTTGCAGAGGGCCCAAGAGGTAGGGTATATTCTTTCTTAGTCTTAAGGACTCACTCTCTGACCCAGATGCAGCCACCTCTATTTCTCCAAGCATTTTTTTTTCATCTTGTCTTCTCTGATGGAATCTGTCATCATGTCCTCAAAGAGCTTTGGCTTTTGAAAACTAAAACCAGTATTAAATATGGATTGGATGTAGGAGAAGAAGTTTAGCAGTATCTTCAAGCAAATTCAGTTTTCTGCTCTGAAAAACAATGATCTTGAAACAAGGGGAAAAAATGTTCTAGTTAAATTCTTGACATAGAAAAGGAGGGGAGGAAAAGAGATTAATATTTTAATTTCTCAATAAATAATTATACTTCCAAACAGATCAGTCACAACAACATTGACTGAGCACTTACTGTGTACAGAGATCTGTCCTCACCCATATAAATAGCAAACATTTATTGAGTTCCTACTATGGGCCAGATATAGTTACAAGAGTGCCTATCGCTGAGGTACTCACAGTCAAGTTAGGGGACAGCCTGTATCTATAATAGAAAGGGGTGATAAAACAAAGACAGGTAAATTTTCCTATCTAATAAAAGAGTAATATGCAGATTGACCATCACTCCAACACATAAGATTGCTGCCCCATGTGGTCAAAGATCCTGCCCCCATGTGAACACAAGATGGCCACCACAAAATGACCAGCAGGGGAGGGCAGTTGTGAGGGACCAGTCCTGCATAAAAGAGCAATTAAGGGTGATCACCCCTGCAGGGGAGGGCAGTTAGGGGTGACCAGGCTGGCAGAGGAGGGAAATTGGGAGGCAAACAGGCTGGCAGAGAGCAGTTAGACATTAATCAGGCTGGCATGGGAGTAGTTAGGGGTGATCAGGCTGGCAGGCAGAAGTGGTTAGAGACAATCAGGCAGGCAGGTGAGCAGTTGGGAGCCAGCAGTCCTGGATTGTGAGACAAATGTCCAACTGCCAGTTCAGGCCTGATCCCACCGGAGCAGTCGGACATCCCTCTAGGGGTCCCAGATTGGAGAGGGTGCAGGCTGGCCTGAGGGACACCACTACCCTGTGCATGAATTTCATGCACCGGGCCTCTAGTCTATGATAACTCAAGTGGAATGTTCATAAGTGCTAAGGAATCACCGTGGGCAATTCAGTGACCACTGCAAGGTAGATTACATGTAAATGCTTCGGTTAAGTTAATTATGTTAATATTTTTGTAGCTTTTATACTAGATCACTGAATACTTTCCCCAAGCAACTAATGCCTGCCCTAGGAAGTAGGTAGCAAGCATTATATTCACAAAGCTATAGATAGAAAATTAGGGAAAAGGAGGCTGGGTCAGTCTCTCTAACTGTTCAGTTGCAAATTCAGGCCTTTGAGATTAAAACTTAACTCTTTTATTAATTTTTACTCCACTCATGGAACTTTTTCAATCTGAGAGAAAGAATTTCAGTCCATTTTCACAGCCTCAATGGCATATTGGTGTTACTGGCCCTTGATGTGATTACCAGTTTTACAAAATCACTGAAGCTTAAACAGAAGACTGTGAAATCTCAGAGAGAAGGATGGGTGGATGGGTGGGTGGAAAGAGATTAACCCAAGAACTTGTTTGTATATATGCATAAACCATGAACACAGACAATAGTGTGGTGAATGCCTGGGAGGGAGCGGGTGCAGGATAGAAGGAATCAAGGGGGGAGGGTGGGATGGGTATATCTGCAATACTTTCAACATTAAAGATTACAAAAAGGAAAACAAAAGAATTAGAAGACTTCTTAATTTATAATCACATCAAAAGTTAAATAAAATACAACCCCTTTAATGCTTGTCAAAAGTTGGTCACTTAAAAACCTTAAAACAATAATTTACCTATATTTTAGTGATCAGATGAGTATTTTAAACTTGCCGTTATGTCCCAATAGATTGTCCTTTAATGCTTTTGGTGAGATGACATTCCAGAGAAGTGAAATTATATTTAAAAATCACTAGTTAGGCCACTATGTTAAGGATACATCAGGATGGAAAGTGAACCCTCACCAACGTACAAGCCTCTCTTTACCCTCTGAAGTCAGGTTTTAAGACAAGTTTCCCACCACCTCCTTGCCCTCTGCTAAAAATCTTAAGTTTGCAAAGTTTATAAAAAGTACTTAAACTTAGGGTCAAAAGACTTCTTATTAATTGCATAATAGTTAAACCTCCATCTTCTGGAATCTTGTGTTTCAGCTTCACTTCTTTGCATATTACTTACTTACTGTAGTAATTGCTTAAACTCATGGAGTTGAATTCCAGTTGTTCTGGGTTTAGGACCAGAACCTAATCCGATTTCAGTCACTAGCCTGCAGCAAGCTGAGTTAAGTTCCTTAAACCAAATGGTAGAATTCCTTTGGAAAAAAAACGTGTGTTCCAATTAGGCCAATGTGTATAAATAGGCGCAAAACTAGTATTTTGCAACAAAGGCAATATATAATATTTCCAGCCTGAACAATTCATTGTAATGTTCTAGAATAATTTTTTAACACATGGCAGCATTCTCAATTGCTAAAACGTCATTAAACATAAAACTTTACTTTTCAGAATTTTTCCAAGTTAAATAAAGATTTGTCAGTTATATTAAAAATATACTTAGCAATAAACCTAAGTAGTAGTAAATATCCTCAAGATTTTTGTACTCTATAGGAAGTCTCTAATCTAGTTCTGGATCAATAACAGCTTTAAACAATCCGTGATAGACAGAAGAGTCCCCAAGCCGGTTCCACATCCTCAAGTCTAGGAGAGGAGTGAGAGCCAGGTCCTCCTGCATCTCCAGAGGCGGGCACTCTCTTCCAAAATTGAGAGATGGGACCCAAAACTCCAGAGACATGGCAAGACCCTTTCCCTTAGCCCCTCAATACCCAGCACCACCATCTTCCTACCCTCTGTCTGCCTAGAGATCATCAGGATGAATCTCAACCCTTTAACTCTGTTCACATGGGTCACATGAAGCCCAAGACTCCCAGCTGTCCCTCATCCTTCACTCTAATCATCACATGGCTTATGAGCAGAGAAGCCACAAAATGCTTACCCATACTCCCTGGTACACTCTTACCCCCTCACTGCTTTGTTTTTCTTCATAGCATTTATCATCATTTAAAAAGTGATGTTTATATTTGTCTCATTGTTTCTCTCCACTAGAATATATGGTTGGTAAGGTCTTCCCTGTTTTTTACACTGTTAAGCACTTAAAATAACTCACAGCAAATAACAGTTGCTCAATAAATGTTTGACATGTGAAAGAATAAACAGTTGAATGAATGAAACACAAACAAAAAATTTGAATCAGATTCAAATCCAGTAATACATATAATGCACATAAATGTGTCAGGCACCTGTGTGACTGTGCTACTGTAAGTGTGACTATGCTGTTGTGATATGACTATGCTACTATAAGTTAGGTATTTGAGAAATAGAAGTGAAGACTGAGACCTGGTGCCTTCATTCTACTAATCCTTAATTCTTCATACCTGATATTTTCTTTTAAAATGTGTGTGTGTGTGTGTGTGTGTGTGTGTGTGTGTGTGTGTGTGTGTGTTTATAGATAGGTAGGTAGGTAATTCAGTAGGTAGATAGATAGAAATTTAAAACTATGCCCTAGAGGAAATATCACCAATTTTGGATATTAATTCTTTTCTATAAAAGAAAGAATGTATAAACATGGTGGTCCCTTCCATCACCTATAATTTATTATATGTAATCATGCAAATTTGTAATATTGTAGAGAATATTAAGTGAGAAAACCATATTTTGCAAGATCTCAGGTAAAATTCCTCTATCTGAAAAGTAAACATAATTTGCTTTAATGAGAGATTTTCAATGAGGAAAATAGGCATCAAAAGACATTGAGAGTTAGGAGATAATACATGGGTTATTAGTAGGCCTTATGCAATTTATAATCACCTATCTCTGGAGTGTTAAAAATAGTCCCATTTCTCATTGTTGGCAATTCCTCTCAATGACCAATATGTCTACCAACATTTTCTTCTAAAAAATACAGTCAAAGTTTTAACAGAAAATCACAGATGCAATCAAATTCATACTAATGGTTGAAAAGCACCATATGTCCTCAGATACCTATGCACAATAGGGTGCAGGTTTAATGACTTTCTTATTGTGCCCCTGTTGTAATTAGGTATTAAAGGACATATGGTATGTTGCCGTTTTAACAGTGAATTTCCTTGTTTTTTATTGTTTTCTATCAGAAGCTTAACAGTCTTTCAGGGTAGTATTAGTAGTGAGAATTAAACCACATGTTGATTTCATTTTTTTTAAGGGTTGAAATCTCATCTTGATTAGCCTTATTAGAGGAGTGCCAAAGAAAACATCCAAATCGAATCTATTTTCAGTTAATATGGAGTAAAACAACCTTGAATTGCTGAGAGATAAGTGAAAATTCTTTTAGAAATACAGGCTTAGGACACTATATGTAGAGGTTAAAACACCAAATAATAGCTTATTTGTCTAGAATGTCATCAAAGTGTAGTGATTTGGAAATTTTTCAACCTTCTTGCAAAATATTTATTTTCAAAATAAGGAACTACCTTATAAGAGACTTTTGTATGGTTGGTAAAGAACCCAATAAAATCACAAATAAATATACTCATAACTAAAATCAAACTGAAACAGCCGAAACCAGTTTGGCTCAGCGATAGAGCGTCAGTCTGCTGACTGAAAGGTCCCAGGTTCGATTCCGGTCAAGGGCATGTACATTGGTTGTGGGCACATCCCCAGTAGGGGGTGTGCAAGAGGCAGGTGGTCAATGTTTCTCTCTCATCGACGTTTCTAGCTCTCTATCTCTCTCCTTTCCTCTCTGTAAGAAAAATCAATAAAATATATTAAAAAATAATAATAATAAAAATAATTAAAAAAAATAAAAATAAAATAAAACTGAAACAAAAAGTCAACAGAATGACATTAGAAGCTATGAGTCATGATATTGGTTTAATTTTTTCAAAAACAAGCTGAAATTTTTCAAAGACCCAAAGACTATGATATATGCAAATTTATTAAGTTTGAAGAACTGTTTCAACTCTGAAGACTTTTATTACCACACACACACAAAAAAATGAGGAAACACAGACATGACGACAAACTATACTATTTCAAGGCCTTCCAACATTTACCTTAAACTTAATTCAATCTATCCTCAGATGTTGTATATATATCCACCAAGCATATATCCACCACTGAGCATATTTAAATTCAAATTGTCTTTAGCATCTTAGAAGTAATGTTACAGATTCTTAGGGAGAAATTTCCACTGGACACTACAGCATCCCACTTAGGCTGTACTAGTTTGCTGAATTTCAGGTCAAAGAAAGCGAAAGACCTTATCATGCAAGTTTATATTCTTCAGTCATAAGCTTAGCTACACATCCCTGTCCCAGTCAGCATGAGGACACATTACAAGATAGCCAGCCAGGCTTCCAAATGAGCCATGAAGATTAATAAAATACAATCTCCAGCTGATGTTGGCACCTCCCTGTCAAGCTAGCTAATGAGTACTGTGTTACTGTAAGAGTCAACTGTCACATTATCTCTGGCCTAATAAATCGATTCTAAGACAAATAACAATACACAACTAAAATTCAGACTGAAAGAGCTTTTCATTTACTGTAGACTGGTGCAGCCCCATGGAGGCTCTCTAGCTGTCAGCACCATAAGCGTTGTCACTTTGCATGGGAAGTATTCAATAAGGGCACAGTCAGTTCAGGCAAAAAGAAATATAACATTGCTCCTCCAAATTCAAAGTTTATAATGAATAGCAAACTATTATTAATTTTAATTTATATGTCCAAACGTGTTATACTATTTAGAAAAAAAAAAAAAAAAGTATGTCTAACCTGAGTCTACCAAAAACTGAGTGGACAATGCTTGTGTTGGGGAAATGGTCAGTCACACATGGGGAATTTTTAATTTAAATAAGAATCTATGTCTTGTAGTGTTAAGTTGATTAGAAACTAACTTCGGCTCAGAATGAGCTCCCGCTCCAGCCTTGGCAAAGCTTGTCTTTCCAGGATCTGTAACAAGGAGAAGACTTTGCATAAGGACAGACTTTGCATTCATAATTTTGTTGCTTCCCAATATAGTTTGGCTATTTTTTAACTTTTCCCAATTAGAAAAAGTATGTTTATATTATAATAATAAAAAATAATTTCTAAATAGTTGTAAAAGATCAAATTTTCTAATAATAATGTGATAAACATAGTAAAGGGGATGACATTGAAATTATTTTCTCTAGTTTTCAATTCCTGGGAATGTAAGAACTCCAAGGAAGGGAATGAAAAAAAGAGAGGGTGAGATGGAGATGAGGAGAAGAGAAGTGGAGGGGAGGAGAGAAACAGAAAGAAAATATAGGAATAATTCAATGCCTTTGTATACTCAAATATATTATTATTTAACACATCCATGTTTTCATAATGTTACTCCTGGTCAGTTTATAATAACACAATAAGCCGGAATTCTCCTCAACTTCAGGGAACATATGTTGCCAAATAAACGGCAAAGAGGCTCATGTACTCTTTGACTCTGTGAGAACTGCAGAGTGGGATAAAAGTACAAAAGAATAACCAAAATAGGTTTTTAGTCTATTCAGCCCAATATTCTATATTATAGAAGTAGCTTAAGACTTGTTAGCAAATTTTAATTGTCTTCAATTTTTGTTTGTTACTTTCCTGTTGTAAACTGAACTCCAAAGACCTAAGAAATCTCTTTTTATCCCTTACAATACAAATGCATACATGATGTACTCTGCACAATACTGGCACATAATAGCTGCCTAAGAGCTACCCTATTTCCCCGAAAATAAGACAGTGTCTTATATTAATTTTTTCTCCCAAAGTTGCACTAGGTCTTATTTTCAGGGGATGTCTTATCTTTCCATGCTCTAGGTCTTATTTTCGGGGGATGTCTTATTTTCAGGGAAACACGGTATCTGTCTCTCTTCCTGACTCTTACCTTGTTTAACACCATCCCTTTGTCACCCTCGACCCTGGATTCAACTTTCAAACATTAATTGTCCAGAAGAAAAATCATTGTTCTAAAGGTGTTCACTCTGTAACTCTTCCTGCCACTCCATCAAATTAATGTCAAACAAGGTGTTTGCAAAGATTTTTCATAACTAAGGATTAATTTTTTATTCTAATATTAGAATCATTATCAAAAAATTCTGGTTTAGTTTATTAAGCAAATGAGATAGTGAAAATGTTAGATATTATTATTGCCAATGCTATATTATTGTTGTTGTTGCCACAAACTTTATTCATATTTTCTTTGGATTTATATCACCCTTGGAAAAATGAGAGCCCTAGGTTCACTTTCTTTGATTTGGAGTAGTACTTTTTTGTTATTTCTTCTTTTTCTTTCCTACAGACCTTATAGGAAAAAAGGTTCTAAAGCCAGTGAGGTTAGGTGACTGCTTCTAAATTTACATATTTTCAAGCTTTTAAAGGCTGCTTTCTCATTCTTGTTCATCCTTATCATTCTTCCAAAGTTCTGGAGACCTTGAATATCCATTATTACCTTATTAAGAACTGCCGTATGGGTGGTATTCATAATCTTCAAAGATTTTCATGCAGAATCAAATCATTTCTTATGTTCTTACAACACATTTGTGAGGTAGGAATTAGGGTTTTGTATGTGAGAAGATTAAATATGACCAGGGATAAATGACCTGTATAAGGTTACACTGCCAGAATGCTGATGATTGACTGAAACACAGGTCCTCGGGTCCCCATGCCACACCCCTTCCAGCTCAGGTGTTGTCCAAATCCAGAACCCTGTCCACCCCATTTTTAGAGGATAGAGCTTGTTCCTTTGCCAGACTCTAGAATCATTTCAGTCTTCTTGATCTGCCTTCCTATGGCACGCCTTGGCCCCTTACCCACACACACCATCGATCGTTTTTACTATCTTATCAGAGCTTTCTCCATAGTGCAGTTTCTGAGGTACATTTACATTGCAGATGTAGACACTTGGTAGTTTTATTCAAAGAAAGAGGAAAGGAGAAAGGAAAATTTGAGAGGGTACCTAAAGATGAGGAGAAAAATTGCCTTCAGCAAACTTTACAGTAGCATAAATGTGCCCTGTTGTTATCTCTTATAAAGCCATTATTGAAAAGGACATATTTAGAGACCAGAGATCAGTTCTTCAAATACCATTTCAGCCAACAGTCAACAGAAGAGTGTGGCTGAATCCTCCACAGTGATTCCTTCCATGAAATACATACAACAAAAACAAAGGTTAAGATCTACATGCCACGCACTTTACATGAGGATTTATGTAATCCTTACTGTAACTTAAAGTAACTACTATTCTGGTTCTGATCTCGCAGATACAAAAACTGAGGCATTGCAAGTTAAATAACACAACGAAGGTCACATCTTAATAGTCAGGACTCAAAGTTAGGCTATCAGACCTCTCCCCTCTCATAACAACAATATTCTGCCACGAAAAGGAACTCCCACTTGAGTGTTTCTTAGGGTGTTTTCTTGGGGAAGGGATTATGATCAATATTTTATATTCTCCTTTTTACAAAGCATCTGTTTCCAGAATCTGCAGACAACCACCCTAATCTTATCCAACCCGCTGAGAGAGGGGTTCTGTTCTCAGGAGGCACTTGTGGGCACGAACTGGAAGATTTTCCCTCTTCCACCCAGTCCTAAGTAATGCATTGTTGTGTGTTCCAGGCCTGAAAGGAAGATTTTCAGTAAAAGGCACGAGCTGGTAACATTCGTGGGCTCTCTGTAAGGGCGCAGAACTCCGAATGGCTGAGCCAAAAGCCTGGGTTAATTGGCGAGGACTCAGCTCCTCTCACTAAGCAGGCTCTCAGAGGCAGTGTCAGAAAAACACACTCTTTGTTGTATCTTCTTTGTGTATGGGGTGGGATGCTTTTCCAGCTGTATCTATTTGATGCCAACTTCATGGACCTGGAACTTTTTAAAAATTCACTTAAAAAAATAGAGAGCATGTCTAAGAATAATAAACGAGAAATTTATATCTTCAAGATATGTAGATTTGAGATTTGTTTTTGGGGGAAAAAAATGCACAAGCTCTACTGAGCATCTGTAACGATGATATATCTACACATTATATGGCCGGCTATCTTTAGTTTGTTTTTATATCCTGTGGAGTGTGACATCTGTGCAAAAATTATGAACTGACTCATATACATGAGGTGCTTATTCAGAGTTTGAAAAATGGGCCTTTTCTTCTACAGTCCAATTATTTATGAAGAAATTAGAAAGAAACTTGAAAATCTTGGAATCTTTTTCTTAATTTATTTGCGTGTTACTCTAGTCAGCCTGATCAAGCAGAAACCCTCTGTAACGAGGGTGAAGGTTTTTCTAAGTGGGTTAATTATATTTATTTTCATGGCCACCAGTCCCTCATTTGCTTTTTATAAATTACTCAGGGCAAGGGGCTAATCTCTGTGATCGCTCTCCATCTAGACATAACAGCTCAACCTTGCATTTGAAGTGGATCTTTTCTACTACAGCCCTTTTATGAACCACCTGTGAAAGGAAGGCTATATCCACGTAAAAATATAGATATATGCATATAAAAATTTACAACTATTCCCTAATCACTCAGACGTATAGGCAAAGCATCACTTATTCTATTATCAAAGAAGTACATTTACGTGGGAAACTAGAGAAAGCTTTTATTATGAGAATAAATGCTCACTGATCCTTAACTCTAATTGTCCTATTCAGACAACAGTAAGGAGGTTCATTCATCTTTGTCAGTCCATACTTAAGCCCCCTTAAGTGTGTCTTCAGGCAACTAAGAGAAATTAGATGCTTCTCCCATTTTGCTATACTGGCATGAAATTCTTCCTCCCTCCTTCCCCCTTCTGGATTTTCCTTCTGCTCCTAAATAAGCTTTTAATTAACTTTCCAGTATTGGAATGGAAAGTTAATCCTGCATGTATTTTAAAATATTTGTAAACAGCTATTTGTCCCAACTGTTTTGACATCAAACCATGGTAAGGGCAGAGGTTTCGGCGGTGGAAGAGTGTGGGGGTATAGAACACACGTCTCCTGGAATAACCAACATCCAGCCAATTCACCTTTGAAAGTTGAGTTCAAGGTAGGGGGAGTGAGAGAGGGAAAGTAGAAACCAATAGAGAGGGGATGGGAAAAAGAAAATTACTTTTCCTTGAGCATCTATTATGTGCCAAGCACATTAATGTATAGTATCATAAGTAATAGGTTTTTTTTTTTCAATTTCTCTGGTTTGGGATGTTTACTTTGTGACAAGAAAATAATAAGCAGTTGAAAACTTATGAGCTTGGAATTAATTTTCCCTTTGGCTTTAGGGATCCTCACTATGTAAGACTAGACATGTACATCTCATAGATGGGCCTGCACCTTCCTAGACCTTGTAGTTTCTGTAGCAGGGGCCAAACGTATAGGGGATGTGTTCTCCAGCATCCCATTGAGCAGCGAAAGCTTTACAAATAAAATAGATAACTTGTCTACTGTATTAAAGGAATTATTTAGCCGAAACCGGTTTGGCTCAGTGGATAGAGCCTCAGCCTTAAGACTGAAAGGTCCCAGGTTCAATTCCAGTCAAGGGCCTGTACCTTGGTTATGGGCACATCCCCAGTAGATGGTATGCAGGAGGCAGCTGTTTGATGTTTCTCATCAATGTTTCTAACTCTCTATCCCTATCCCTTCCTCTCTGTAAAAAATCAATAAAATATATTTTACAAAAGAAATTATTTAACAGCACCTTCATTCACAAATTGTAACCCCTTCTCATGTCATTTTACCAGTAGATTTGTTTTTATATTCTCCACTTTCTATTTTTAGGTTTACAGATGGGTCACATGTTGAGTCAGCACTGGGTACTATCTTGTCAGTGAATTGTCTAGCAAGTATTAGTAGGAGATGATCAACTCCTTTGGGATATAAGACATGGGCCTGAAAGATGATCTAGGAATCCCATCTAAAAGGAAGGGTGGCTGGGAGGAAAGAAACTTTGAACAGAAGGAAGTGTGTTGGTGTGTGGAGATGAAGGGATAGATTTGTACAAAATCAATATCGGCTAGCTGTCTACATTTTGCTGAAGTGGAATGTAACACAATTGTATGAAAACACTGAAAAAAATAAGGCCATGTAAATTGATATATTTATAAATTTTATTGGCTGTTTTGACTTTTTAAAAATGCCATCATCGTGTAAATGCAGTCTCTGCCACCGAAAAGGAAAGCTGATTCTTGCTTCAAAGAGAACTAAGCGTATATGGACTATCTCAGGAAATAGCAAAATCAGTTGTGAGAGGAATGGGACTATGATTTTTTGAATCCTAGAGAATCCCTGAAAACAAGATTGCCAGGGAATTGGCAATCGTGGGTGGTGAAAAATTACTCTACTGTTGCTATTTTTCCTTTCTTTTTGTAAATAGCTTATTATTAAAAAAATTTTTTTTTCAGGTCACTAAAAATGAGAAAAAAGCAATCCGCAGAGACAAAGCCCCTTTAATATTTTGCAAGGCTGACATCATTGTTGTTAATAAGGCATTTATTGGGGGCCCACTGAGCAGTGTAACATTCCAGCCCCCCGCTCCCACTCCCCACCACGCTCCCCGCTGGACGCCAGCCTCCCGTGCACAGTTAAATGTCTGTGATGAAGCCCTCTCGGTTTATTGTTAATTAACTTTAAGTCTAGATTCCCTCCACATACAACTTAAAATACAAATTGTGTGCACTTTGAACACGAGGTCTTTGAACATTCCTCACTAATTGTTTAAATGATGTGTGGATTTTGTCTCTAGCAGTTAGTTTCACTTTAACCTCTGGACAAATTGAAAACTTTTTTTTTTCTCAGTAAAACTCCATTCTGCTTTGTAGTCTTAATTTTGTACCACAGGGACTGTTTAATAAGCAGTTTGCAGGTAGAAAAGAAAGACCTGACGACCCAATATTCTCTGTTTTCCCCAATGATTAGACGTAGAAATTAGTCAAAAAAGGAAAACTGGATTATGATTGGTTACATATAGAGAGAGACACAATTCCCTGAAGTCGTTAAGGGAGCAATAATGAGAGAAAGTTGTTGCTAAAATTGATTTTAGGCGGAAGCCAGTTTCATTTCCCTAAAAAATCTTTTGTGTATTTATTTAGTAATTGGTCATGAAATAGTGCTTCAGACAGGCATTTTAGAAAGCATACCTCCTGTTTAATAAATCTGAGACTTTGATAATTATTAATGCACAAATGCCGGCAGAGGGATGCTTTATTCCCTATGTCACGGTACAGCTATTAATGATACTCAAAGGAGTGGAAATTACCATTTCGGAAGTGTCCAAAGGAGTAAACTGGTAAACAAGCCTGCAGTTAGGGCTATGGATGATGTGAATCAACAAGGGTGAAAAGATTTGGTTACTCTGTATATTAGTGTTAATGGGAATAGATTATAGAGGAATATTTGTGATATGACCTTCTGTGCACTAATTGAAATAGTATTCAGAGTCAGCATTGGCATAATCAAGTTAAACACGGAATCATAAATCATCATGAAAAGTGCTGTCACAACTTGCCGTTAATGCCCTGGACTGCTGGGCAGCCTCGAGAAAATATCTGCTATACCGATCTTTAGGTTAATAGGAACAGAAATGGCATTTAAAGACTATTTGGATCAAATCTGCTCTGAGGTTGAAAGTGTTCCTCTGTTAATTTACTGGTAATTTGAAGTGATGTAGTTAGGGTTAGAAGGAGCGCAGCTGAGCCCCTTATAGCAAAACAAAGGGCTGTGGGAGTTTCTTCTACTATTTATTTAATTGCTTTAGGGTACAATGCTAATCAGTTTTAATATACACGTGTAGTTTCCTTTGTTTCTCAGATACAAAACACTTGGCAAGGTGATCCGATGCCCATTGTTAGCACTACAGCGTAAGGTGATGCACTTGACAAGAAACACTCCAGCATCCTTATATTTGTCAGGCAGAGAGGTTTTATTGTGTATACATGGAAATATTTCTGACAAGTTAAACTATGAAGTGTCCTGTGGAGGAATAAGAATTTACTAGCAATGTTTTTCTTCTGAACGTTCTCTATTGATTGAATAGAATCCGACTAACAGGCTTAAGAAAAAGCACAGAGGAATTTGTTAAGAGATGATATATACTATTGCCAATAATGCCGCATGTCTCAATGCAGGGAAAGGTTGTGCTAATTTAATCAGTTACTCATCAGATCATGTAGACAATAAGATGTATGATGCTAAGAAGTAAAGGGCTTGTTTATTATAATTTGCCACAAATGCCATAAATTAATATAAATTCCAGCAGGCAACTGATAATAGAATCTTTTCAAAAGTACCATATTTTACTTCAAAACTGGAAACACCTCAGCTCTACCCAACTTTAAATAATGTATTTAGAACTTCACAGGCAAGTTAGGTGCATAAGGGTAGGTCTGTTTGGTAAATAATCCTAGAGGGAAATTTCTTCCTAATTGTCTTTCAGGTGAGTCAGAAAGGAATGGAAGAAATAATTATTTACCTGTTCAGGACATGTTTGAGTCGCTACTAAATTTCAAAAGGCCTTCCAATTTGCCTACAGAAAGAAAAAAAATAGATGTAGAAAATCTGCGGTCAGTTTAAAGTTTAGGTACGTTAGGTTCTTCCTCTTCAATTGGAGGGTTTGGCAAGGCTTCAGGTTACTTGAGTTGTATTTTCAGGATTTTGCCTCTAGCAAGTTGCAGAGCACAGGTGGCTGGTCTCAACCCAAACTCAGCTTCTAAATAAGGCAACTGAGGTTCAGGGTGAAGCAGCTTGTCAAAATCCCAAAACTAGCCAATAGGTGCAGCATGTAATGGTAACTGCTCAACATAGATATCCCTAAAACAGTCCTCTGAAAATTCTCACTTTTGATTCTTGTTAAGAAAAGTTTCTTATCCTTTCTATGATATTTTGATTTTGTATGTAATATTTTTAAAACTTTTCTACCTTTGACAATGATCCTCGAAAACTTTCAGGTCATACCCTTAGTAGCCAATCACCTGCTACCAGTTAAGAGTACTAGATAGGTTTTCCTACAATTAACAAGTATCAGAAATAATACCTACTATGAAATGACTACATGTTAGCTAACAGAGTATGTTCACCACTTTTAAGAAATGGAGGTCAAATTTTAGGAAAATTACTTTAAAGAATGTTTTAAAATTATTCAATCACTTCATTGGGATCATAGGCTGATGATCTCTTTGCATTAATTTCTCTAACAATAAAATGGATTAGTTGTCATAATGCAGAGAATTGCCTACCTTTTGACTAAGACGCTGGTTCTACCTCAAATATGCAGAGTGAAGAGAGAAAGGAGGACTCTAACACCCCAGGAAAAATTGTATCTCTCATCCTTTCTTCCTTTGTCGCCAGACATACAAACATGAATTAGATATATAGTTGCTGATGTTGGTAAACTCCCAATTTAATAGGGACCTATTCCTAGAGTCAGAGAGCTAGATGTGACCTTAAAAAGCTCTCAGTGGGTTAGTGGCAGGAGCAGGGTTTGAGGCCACATCTCTGGACTCCTGACCGAAGGCCCTAATTCTCCACCACGGAGCTGTGCACAGTCCACCCCGCCCCATCCGCAGCTCTGGGATCCAGTGGGCAGGAAGGGAGGAATGCCAGAGACAGTCCCCACGTATCTGGGGATTCTACAAACATGCTCAACAGCATCGGAACTGGCTGTAGTCAACCCATAACACAATCACCCTTTCACAATAAGATATAGTCCCCTAAGCAGAAAATCTGAAAGGGACAGTCATGGAAATATCAGGGAAATACTTTGTAAAGTACAGTATATGATTGTCTAACCACTGTGCTATACACTTGAAACTAACACACTATAATATTGAAAGTGAGTTTTAATCTATGTATATATATAAGGCTAAGTGTCCATCCTTCCCTCCAACTGGTAGCTATGATGCACACTGACCACCAGGGGGCAGATGCTCAATGCAGAAGCTGCCATGATGGGCACTGGCCATTTAAAAATAAACAGCACCACGGACCTGGTACTGACCAACCAACACTTGACTTCCCCCAAGTGGGACACAGGCCCTGCCATCACCCCAAAGTGACACCCCACCAAATCACAGCCAATGCTGCCAAGACCCCCCACGGCACAAATGTGGCCTATTGCCAAGACCAGCCCCGAAATGGTCACTGTGGGTGCCGGGTAACAACGTGAATTTAGTTGACACTTCTATTATACAGAAAGAGTGAATAGCAAAATTAAAATATTCCTTCTAATTAATTTCCTTTCAATGTGCACAAATCCATGTACCAGGACACTAGTTTAAAAATAAAAATAAAAAGATAAGATTCAAATTTTTAAAAGAAAAATCTTCCTCTCATGGCAAGTAACAAATTGTTGTTTCTCATTTTTCAGGTGATACTTTCCATGTAATATCAATTAATATTTAAGGCAGTCAAATATATGTGTGTAAGGTGTGTGTTTTTTTCTTTATTGCTCTCTGCTGCCTTCCGGAAACTGAATACTGTTTTTGATTTGGGGTCTCCTTTCTCATTAATGACCTAAAATAATGCCTGGCACATAAGTGCTGCAGAAATATTTGTTAAATTTTAAAAGTTATTCAGGTTCTGTTTAAAATTTTTAAGATTTTTGTTTGCATATTTCTTAAACAGTAGAAGGGTGCATGGAATGGATGTCTGAGTGGAGATGTACCAATTCCACACCTGACGCTAAATTTAAAATCTTTCCTCCCAAATACCATCTCCCCACCTTGGCTTTATAGGCTGACCTGCCATCCGTGAGCAGGGCTGTGTCTCTCCTCCTCTTAAAGATCCCCAGGAGCATAATATAGTTGGTGGGAGTGCAGGACAGAAAAAAATACACACTGCTTTGCACACAGCCTGAAAAATCAAGGCATAAAAGAGGGAGAATAAATCAGTGCACCCCATTCTGTCTTTGCATGCATAATTCATTGGTAGAAATAAGTACCCAAAATATTTTACCAGTGAGTGTAGGACAAGCAACTTTATTGTTCATTAATATCTGAATCAATGCTACATCCCAGATCAGTCCAATGTAGATCATTTGGGCAATGTATTTAAGATATATAAATAGCATCAAGTTTTTGAGTTTAAAGATATTTTTATTATCTTAAAAGTAAAGTCCATTCTGTTTTAAGTTGATCTATAAAAATGAAAATAATGCAAAAACAGTTATATTCTTTTACAAACAGCTCAGACGATCAAAGCATCAGTGCCTTAAGATTTTGAATGGAATTGGCATTTATTGAACCTCTACAATATTTTGAACACTACAGTAAGCATTTTTTAACATATTAACTCACTTAATCTTCCCAGTTGGCCATGAGATTAGTGCTATTTTCTCCATTTGCAGATGAAGGCACTGAGGTCCAGAGAGATACATAATTCACCCATGATCACTCAGATATTGAGTGGCAAAGTCAAGATTTCATCCCAGGTTTCTCTGATCAAACATCTGTTACTACCTCATGCTGCTTCTCTAATTGGGTCAACAATTATATTTTTTAAAGCTCTGCTTTTGAATATATATATATATATATATATATATATATATATATATATATTCCATACTATTAGGTCAGTGGATAAATGTCAGCAGAATTGCAAGGCTTGAATTTGGGGTCCATTACCTACTTACTCCTTTTTTTATTTTTTAAATACATATTTTATTGATTTTTTTTTACAGAGAGGAAGAGGGAGGTATAGAGAGTTAGAAACATGATGAGAGAGAAACATCCATCAACTCCCTCTGCACATGTCCTACTGGGTAGGTGCCCGCATCCAAGGTACATGCCTTGACTGGAATTGAACCTGGGACCCTTCAGTCTGAAGACTGATTCTCTATCCACTGAGTCAAATCAAGTTTGGTTTTGTAGGGCTTCTTACTCCTTCTTTGCTCAGTAAGAATAACCCTTCCAGCCCCTTGCAAACATTTTCTTCTTGAAGTTCTCTCCTCTAGCAAGAAGAGCTTTTGGCATTTGGGGTTCGATGAGATGGTGGCTGGGATGGGGCAGGTGGAGAGAGCTCTGCTCTCCAGATAGTCTATCTGCCTTAGATATTTCTATTGCAATTAGACACCCAAAGGGATCACATACATCCAGAGATTTGCTTGGTAATAAGGGATGAAGGAAAAGAAGGCTAGGAGCAATAAATACAAAGGGGATAAACACCAGACACAGAATGTAAGGAAATGCTTTCTCAAAAAGTCTGAACTATCACCTTCCATTGTTATAAGAGTTCTGAAAGCACAGTCCACTCTCTGCAAAGTCACTCTCACAGGAATTATCTTGACCTGAGACCTCCATGCCAAGGCTGTTGGCCTGCATGCAAGTCACTCTCAGGTCTCTGTAAAGGGGTCAACAGGTTGAGCTTGAATCCCTCTCCCCCAATTCTCTGATAAAAGGGAATATTTAGCTAGATAATTTCAGGTAAATAAATCATCATGCTAGGTATGTTTTATAAATTATACTTTTAAAAATTTGAATATAACCCCCTAGATAAAAAGTTGCGATGAAATTCACTCTAACTACAGATATTTCAACCTGTGGTCTTTAAAAAAGCCTATAGCGAAATCATAGATGACATTTAATGCATTATGTGATCAATTAAAAATATTTTGTTGGTGTGAATACCCTGTAAATTGCATTTAAAAAATAAAATCTGTATAAATTATTGCATATTTAATATAGTCAAGTTTTATCACAGCTTTTTTTTAATCCTCAAAATTTTGCAAAGGCAATTATTCAACTCATGAAATAAGCATATTTATATCAACACTGTCAAATTCATAATGTTTTTCCAGGTCTAGTTTCCCAAGGAAGTTTGTCTGGGAAACATTATGAGCCTGCAATGTCTGTATATAAAAAGAGCCTAATTGAATTTTGACATAATAATTATATTCATCTTTTGAGATGTTGTCCTACACTAAGTCCTTAAAGATTTTCAAATTAAATTGTTCAATTCTAAAACTCCAATCATAGTTTATTTTAGTTGAGAGGTAAAAAAATGCTTGAAATATGAATTAATAAAATTCTATCCAATACATTACTCTGCTTGACAATGAACAAAGTGCTTGCAGGAGAGATAAATCTAATTTAACATTATAACTCTTTTAATAATAAAAATATATAGACTTAAAACCTCTTCGGTGACCCTGTCTCACACAGTATAATTCCCTAAAACTTCTAAGTCACTCAATGATAAGAGGCTGATCTAAACGCTTCCACTGCATTAATCAAATACCAGGTCTAATTAAAAGAGCCATGCACAAAGCTTTTTCAAAATGTTGCTCAGGTATTGCAATAATTTCTGATCACCCAAGCCTGGAAGACAAATAATTAGAGCTGCCAGAGCATTCTGATGAGTGATGTCAGCATCTCCAAGTGACCTTCCCTCCACTAATTAATTTTCATCTTAAGAAAAGAGACCCTGTTGTTGCACATTATTAATTGAGTTCACTAAAAGATGCGCCTGATTAATTTTTGTTGATAATACTTGTCATTCTAGGCAGCGGCTGTAATCATTCTATTGGGTTTTATTTTTTTAAGTTGATCTAAGTCCTTTGCAATGTGACTGATATATCTGATACAAAATATCATGCATAAGGGCATATCCTATAATGTGTCTGGGCTATTTTTCATTGCCGTTGTTTGCCAAGGTAAAATGAAATGTCAGAGGGGAGTTTTCTGATCTGTGGGTAACTGCGAAGGTGTCTTATCACTTTGCCCTGATAGCCTAGTGAGGCCACTCATTCTCAACTTCCCCAAAGAGATCACTGTACCCATTGTAGCCTCCTCTTGGGTCGTATAGTGAACTACCCCATCTCCAGAGAAAACACTGCACTCCTCTTACAGTTGTTCTTCATCCCATTTCTGTTATTACCAAAGGATTTCACACAACTTCCTTTGTTCACAGAATGAGATGGACGGTCTGCTAAGTAACTCCAGCCTTCTGACCCTGTGTGAGAACCCAGAACTTGGACTGTTGCCCTGTTCATTCAGAAAATATTAGGATTAGAAGACATTGAGAGAGAGCTATATTAAAGTATTTATTTCATTAGACTAAAATTAAACAGGAAATTCAGTCACACACCTAATGAATATAAGCTGTACTTTAACATTGGAACATTCACTTGTCATTGAATTGAACTATTAAAACCATCATATGTTTTCAGTGGAACCTTCTAAGTGTAGAATTAATTTATTGGGAAAATATTGTGTTTCAGTTTCTAAGTGAAAGTATTTCATTTGTACTGGGAAAATGAACTTGCAAGGCTTCTTAGATTTTAAAAGGGTCCTATAAAGTAAATTTATATAAATTAGTATAAGTGAACAAAAAATAAATTTCATGGATACATGTGCTTAAAAATTAAGAGAAAAAAAATGCTTAATGAAATGTCATTTTTGTTTTGGTAAATCTGAAACCTTTGCAAAGTATCCTGAGTCTTTGTTGAAGCAGGCAAGGTTTGGTTTTGTCATCCATGCTATATACTATTTACTATTTGCTTAGAGGTTGAAGGGAATCCATAAACATATAGTATAGAAGGAGAACTAACAAAACTATGTCTCTTAAAATCTCTTTTGAGGAAACCTCTTTTTTTGTTATAAGCCTGTTTCTGCTTTCTGTTTCCCAGTGGTGAATGCAAAATGGCCCTATACTACCCTAGATCTAACATCAGGTCAAGCAGTCCTATCATTTAAGCCAAATTCCCACCTCTCCATGAGCAATCTTCAATGGAAGAAAACATAGCACAGACTAATTATCATTAATCAATGCTATTATTAAATATCCACCAGGAACTGGATGATTTGTACATCTTTTAAATTTTGGGAGACCTAAAGCTGAGAAATTTCATGCTTTGTCTTCCCAAGGAAACAAAAATAGAAAACCCTAAGATTTGGGGTTAAAGTTTAATTCTTACGTCAGTTGAAGTATAGATTTATAATAATAAAAAAAAGCAACATGTATTGACACCAAACCTTATGTTTCATGGAATGTTTAATTATCACAGTATTTTAGAACTGAAAAGAACTTCAGCCATCACTTGTCCAACCCCAGTATTTTACATATAAGGAAACTAACTCCCAAACATTTGATTAATTGAATAACAAAGGACTTAACCCTTTGTTGTGCAAATAAATTAATAAAAATAACAATGATAAACACTAACTTGTATTTAGTTAAAACAACTTATTTTGAATCCAGAAATAGTATGCAGAGCATTGCTTGGTATCTGTATGCATCATTACATATGTATATATCAGTATGGATGTCTTTTTTGCTCTAGGATACTAAGGAACCATGCCTGTTTACTCTGCTGTACCTATTCAGATTATTGCCTTTTTCAAATAGGAGGCAATAAATGGAAGAACAAAGAGGAGGAAGGGAAATAGATGAAGAGAAAGAAAATTTAGGGAAGAAGAGAGGGAGAGAGGCATAAGATTATTTGGTCCCATTTCAATTTTTTTCTCATTATGCTTTCAAATTTTAACATGCAAACTTAGAAAAGGTTGTCTTCATCTGACAATTTGTGGGCAAGTGTAACTTCTTTTATTCAAAAAATTAACCTCAAATATTAAACAAAAAGGATAAAATAAAATTGGGAAGGTTTTATTTTATAATATTCCTCATAAATTCACTTAGTGCAGCTTCTACAAGCTTCTTACTGATGACCTAAGCACATGATAGTGACTGATCTCAATAAGTGATGGTGTATTTCCAAAACACTGTAAATGTGTATTTTTCTTTTTAATTTGAAAAAGACATAGTGATCTGAGGGAACAAACTTTTGGACTCAGGGAAGGAAAGACAAATATGATCTAGAATATATTCCCAAGGACGTTGAAAAAGAGGATGGAGTGGACTGTCAGGTAATGCTCTGAATCTGGTCAGTATATCTGAAAGAACAATGAGACTAAGAAGGGATTTTTTTTTTTTTTTTTGTGATGTGATTTAAATCAATATGGAGAGATCATCTTCGGGTAATATATCTGACATTAATTTTCTAATTAGATTTCACCTATAGTCTGTCAGCATTCTGTTCAGAAATCATCAATATTTTACTTGGATGAATACATCAGAACCTTTCTACTTTCTCTTGTGGCTTTATGCCTATTCTAATATTATTTCATTTTAGTAATCATACTTAACCAAACTAGAATCTGTAAAATGGTTTTCTGAACTTGGATTCTGACGTTTAGCTATGCCGTCACTCTTGACACCAAATGGAGTCTTCAGTTTTGTACAAAGAACACTTATACACAGTAGATGTCATTCAATAATATTTGGCCCTAGGATGTACATCCATCTCAGCTAATTAACTTCAATTTTTATCATAATTTATATTGACTGAGATGTCCTCAATCCAATAAGTATTTACCCGGCGAGTGAACAAATTTAATCTGTAGCCACAACATGTGTGGACATGAGGCCTCCAGACCCCCAATGGCATTCACATCTGTATTCGATGTGAAGGATGTGGTAGTAGTGGGGCTCAGAGGATACGTATAAAGTCTGGAGTTAGAAAAAATATATACTGTGAGATTTAGAGTTAATCTTTAGCTGGACTCTTTCTTAGAAAAGTTACTTAAATTACCTAAGACTCAATTTATATATCATAAAACTATAAATATATTTTACATTTACTTCACAGAATTGACAAGAAATAAACAAAATATTAAAGCACCCAATTCAGTGCCTGACACATCGAAAGAGCTTATTAAACATAATTGTATATTCCATTGAGGTTGATTAATCCACTTTATTCATGGAGAGATTTTTGCCTTTTTACCAGACCAACTTAACCTTCCCTCTCAAGCAAAGGAAACATGAAGAAACAATAAACTCTATAGAATCATAGCTGGGCCCAACCAACTGGGTCTACTACAGAAAGCGTGGCTTCCAAGACTGGTCAATGTTGCATGATGGGATTTGAATTCTAAAGATGTAGGGCAAAGTTTAAACCCTTACTCAAGATCAACCTTGTTAGAACATTTGAAATCATATGTCATAAAATACCTCATATTCAGCAAGTTTTAAAAAGGGTTGCTCAGAAGGTTTTAGATGCAAATAGGGTAGGAAAAGGATAGCCATTGGCAGTGAAATTTAAAGTAACAATTATGCTGTTTTCAACCTGAATTGAAAGAAGAGTGTTAAAGCTTATAAAAGGCTGGCAAGCGTCATGATTTATGGTAGTTTAACTCCTTAAATGGAGTTTCACAGATCTTGCTAACTTTTGACACATCTCACATCATTTAGTTTTTTAGGAGATGTATTTGACCCAAGGTTTTTGAAATACCTTTATATTTGACCTAAAAGTCACCTTCAGCCTAGCCTCTTTTAAAGATAATTTTGACAGAAGTTAGCTTTGGCTTGTAGCCATACCTCCATAAGTTTTGACCTTGAGTGAGCTCCAATTTCTAGTAGTATTTGAATAAGTGACTTTTAGATGAAAGTAAGAGGTCAGGAAATAAAATATCAAAGTTATCAGAATTGGTTTTTATTATTTCTTTCTTGTTAATTGCTTGTGCACTAGCCCTTTCCTTCCAATTTACTACTCTCTGAAAATTTTCTTCATTGTGTGGGTCATTAATAGTAATTTTAATGTAGGTCTTATTCTATTATAACAAACTAGAGGCCCGATGCATGAAATTCTGCAAGAGCAGGCCTTCCTTCCCCCAGCTGCCGGCACCTGCTTCCCTCTGGCACCTGGGACCCACGCTTCCCTCATAGTCCCAGCTTCATCTGGAAGGGCATTTGGTATAATTAGCACATTATGCTCTTATTATTATAGATTCCAAGACTTGTCTGATGGAATGTGGTAGAATGGAAAGAGCTTTAACCTTGGAGCAAAAGTGTCTGGATTCCCATCCTGGTTCTGCCACTAACTAGATGGATCAACAATCTTTACCTTAGATGAGATGATTATAATCATCTCTCCAGCCTCACAGGGTCTTTACATAGTTTACATAACTTTTTGCCTGTGAAAGTACATAGAAAGCTGTAAAATGTTGCACACGAAAAGCCTTACACTAATTAAAGTATGTTTTTGATTTATGGTCTCAAAAATTTGAAGATCAAATACTATTTCAATAAAAGACCCTTGGAAATAATTTTATTTTAAATATATACTGAAATGAAAATATTTGTATTTATAGAATTTAGGCTATAAAATTCACAGCTGCATTCCTAAAATAATTATATTCTGAAAAGTTGACCCTATATGGTAATAACAGCCTCATAAGAGGTCATGCTGCTTCTCTCCTTGTCCACTTAGACTCTATTTTCGACAGTTGTCCAAATGATCCTTTTAAATAATGTCAGATCATTTCACTCCTCTCTTCAAATATATACAATGACTCCCTCTGTCACTCAGAGTAAAAGCTAAAATGCTTATAATAGCCAAAAAGACTTAACATGATTGGGTCCCTATTCACTCTCTGACCTCATCTACTACTGAGTTCCCCAGATCCACATTCCTTCCTTAGGACATCCATTGCTTCCTGCCTGGAATAGTTTACTCTCTGTTATGGCTAACTCCCTCATGACATTCAAGTCTTTGTTCGGATGTCATTTTCCCAATTAGATTTACCCTGATCACTCTCCTTAACACTGTCTCCTCCTCCATAAACTCAATAACACTTATTTTGCTCTGATTTTTCTTTTTTCTGTATCACCTTTTAATACACTATATAATTTGCATGTTTATCATGTTTATTATTTACCTCTAGCCACCATAATTTATATAAACTCCTCACAGAAAGAATTCCATCTGTTTTATTCACTGATATAACCTACATATCAGTGCCTGAACAGTATAGTAAGTGCTCAAAAAATTACTCATTGAAAGAATGAATGAAATAATGATAATACCACAGACACCTTTGTCAGTAGCTGGGCTGACTTCTCTGACCTATTCTTGTTCTCTGACCTTTCAGAGAACATCTGTACCCCAAAAGTTGAGAAATGTGTGGCTATAAAAAAAAAAAAAAGAAAAGAAAACTATCCAGCTCTTCCAGACACAGAACTCATGACCTTGGAATATTTTTATACCTTTTTTAACCAATGGTGTTAACAGGATTTCCTTTGTCCTAAGTCTATAGAACATGGCAACATTAATCTCTTAGTAAATTTGCATAAAATTTGCAAATATAATTTCATGATCTGTAAAACCAAAATCAAAGTATAATATAGCAATTTCACTGACTTAATCTTCCAGAATTCTATCAAGAAAGTAATCAGATTTTCTTATCATTATTTATCCTTTTTTAAATGCTTATAGTCATCATCCTGCTATTATCCAGAGGTTGATTAGGAATTTTCCCCTTCATATTTATTCCAATATTTAGTTGAGATTAATTAATTATATCTGGTACTTAGAATTACCTGGTTCTTTCACCTTTTAAACTTACAAGATATTGCTTTTTAATTTATATTTAGAAATTTAAAGTTTCATACTGGTTCTTTAAACCCAGTATGTATTGGGTCAATAATTCTACTGCTTGAGTGTCTTATACAGATGATAAAGTTAGTGCCTATAATGAGGGCTGTCATACCTCCCTTCATCAATACTGTGATTTTAGTGGTGGCAACTGTGGTCTTCAGTTTACTGTTCCTAGTATCAGTCTTCTCCAGTTCACAGCTGTATACCAAAATGTTGATTCTGTCCCCAAATGTCCAATATGAAGCCAAGATATTCCATCTGAGCAGTCCGTGTATAAACAATAAAAACATAATGTGCAAATTGACCAAACAGCAGAACGACCATCTATCCAGGTGACACACACTGGCACCAAGCCAGCCAAGGTGGGTGTGATGCGATTGGTCAGGGAGCCTTCTCATTGCCCCATGATCTCCCCAAAAAGGGAGGCCCAGGCCACAGACCAGCAGCCTGCAGTAGGTAGGTGGGGCCTACCTCTGTGGGGCAATTAATACAGGGCTCCCGGACTGTGAGGGCTCAGGCTGGGCTGCCCCCACAGTGCAAAAATTTCATACACCAAGCCTCTAGTTGTAAATAAGAGATGGTCTTAGCAACTGGTCATGATTTTTTTAATTATTTCTATACATAGTCCATAGCATTAGCAATGTTGAGCCTTCCAATAATACCACAAGAGTAAGTCTATTTGTGCAGTCACTGAACCATGAAAGTTGTTATATTTTTAATCTAATCACTCAGTGACTTTTTTTTAAATACTTTGGCCAACTCTCTTTTTCTTTTTTCTTTTTTTCTTTTTTTCTTTTTTTCCCCCGGTTGGCTGAGCAACAAGAATGCCAAAGGGTTAGTGAACACTTTCCTAAGGATTTTCATTTTTCTTACTTCTAATCTAAAGCCTGAAATTCCCCGTTTCTCTTTTGTCTTCACTAACTGTGACCCACTCAAATGTACTCTCTTTGGTTTTTAGGGGAATTGAAATATTTATCAAAATTGAAATGAAAGGTAAACCTACATCTATATCTACTTCATGAGCTGGCAACTATATGTCAGATATAAAGAAACCTGAGTCTGTTTGTGTAAATAGGACTTATCAGACATTTTTTTTTTAAACAACACAGTGCTCCCGCCCCCCCCCCCACCCCCCCGTGTATAATCTGGTTTGTTTTGTAAAGTTTCAAACATGATCATACAACATCATTCTATAAATTTGTTTCCTAAAATTTCTTCATTCCTCTAGTTAGCCTTTAAAAAGTTCATTATTTGCTCCCTTACCAGAAGATATTTATCTAGAAACATTATGTGGATATTATCCAGGTGTGCTAACTCCAGGGTTTTGGCTATTGTCCAGCTTGAACAATTAGTTAAAATTCTCTTTTAGTTTTAACCAGATGTTATAGTCCTCATTTCCTGACCTAAAAGGCTCTTTCAAATTATGAAGAACTTTTAAATACTTGTCTCACTCACTTTCTGAGCTAGCTGCACCTTAGAGCTATCTTAATATGGTCTGATATTCAGCATATACATTTAATTGGTGAAGTTTATACAACATTTGGAATAAATCAGACTTAAAAATATTTACAAATAAGAAAGCAAACATTAATTAGCAAAGATTCACACATTATATATCTGTTGAGTTTAAAATCTCCTTTTGCCATAGTTTTAAGTTGAGATTTAGTTACTGAAGAAATCATTGCAATAATTTGAGCTTTATAAATTTCAGGTGATTTATCTATTCCTTGAGACTGCAATCTTTCTGAAGATATGCTTTTTCCACATTTTGCGGCTTATCCAGGACTTGGTCATTGCTGTTTATGTTGTAAGTCCTCAGTATACATGTACTAGTATTTACTAACATGTAAAATGAAGTTAAGTTATATATTTTTTATATTTGACTTTTTTAAAATATATTTTTATTGATTTCAGAGAAGAAGGGAAAGGAAGAGAGTGATAGAAATATCAATGATGAGGAAATCATTGATTGGCTGCTTCCTGCATACCCCTTACTGGAGACTGAGCCCGCAACCAAGGCATGTGCCCTTGACCGGAATTGAACCCATGACCCTTGAGTCCACAGGCTGACACTCTATCCACTGAGCCAAACCTGAAAGAGCTATATTTGACAATTTTGAAAAGCCACCAACAGAGTCAAATTATATTTAGCACTAATAAACATTATTCACCCTTGATCAGTATCATTTAATCTATTTTTTCTCTTGGTCTCTTATTTCCTAAATGTAGTTAACCCCTCATAGACCTTCAGGGAGCCCACGTAAAGCCATTGTTCCCACTCTTCATTGATTACCGTAATTCCCAAGAGTAGGCCCAGGATAGTTGATGGGCAAAAGCATCTCCCCTCAATTCTGAGCATCCAGGAATAAGAGTGATGGGATCTGTGGAGGAAAAAAATAAATAAATAAACATTTTTAAAATTCAATCAGGAGAAAATCCTCAAGATGCGGTCTACGCAATACACTTCTGAAAGAAAATACCAGCCAGAAGCTATCCTCAACCCTCCCAATTCCTTACCCTCATCACCTAATGAAACCAAATACTTAGGTATTGTAAACACAGTCTTCGGGTTGGCGGTGCTCTGTGTTTAGATAAAGTTGAGTTCAATATTTCTTTATTAATTTTAATGGTATAACAAGAATGGTGTATCATTTTGACATAAAGAGTTCAAAGTTACTCTGCAAGCACTCTTTCATTAATCTTTAAAACACATTTGCTGGGTGAGCAGCCAACAGAATCCTGCCTAAACATAAAAGAAAATAGAGAGCTTGTTGATACAGTGACTTGTTTAAAGCTGCCCAACAAGTGTTTAGAGAGAACGCTCAAGTTCCCACCGCCGCCTTGGCTGTGGGTGCCTCTTACTAGCACGTGAGGTGCTCAGGAGAACAGCAAGAAGCTGATGCTTGGGAATTGCAATTCGCTTGATAAAGGGGCCTCATTCTGATTAGTTCTGCACCTTTCAAAAGAGAATTGCATAAGTGAAATTTCTGAAAAGTTTAAAAGAGTATTTCACAAGTGAAAAAAAAAGTATTTTTTTTTCTGTCATATCAGTATTTTGAGTTGTATCCCTTGCACAGTGTCAGCTTTTAATTATCTAGAGAATAATTATCCATTTGTGGTTTATCAAAGTCCCTTTCTTCTCTATTGCTTCCTGCCCTTCAGCCATTTCACTGCTCATTAATATTTGCATAAGAGGCCAGATCTGCTGTTTTGCTGGTGAATCTGGTTAAAAGATCTGGTACATAAAGAGAGAGAAACCACTGAATATGTAAAATTTTGTGATTATCTTGAGTTTTAATCCATCTATAGTAGACCAGATAATTAAACTCAATAACAAATGATAATGTAATAATTCATTTGTCTGGGGGAAAGGGTTCACTCCTTTTTGCCTTTTACTTTTCCCTCATTCTATGCTTGATGCTTATTATCAAAGATAATTGAAATTTGACAAAAGGGGCAATCATCTGTCTGATGGCTTTTGACAATGTTCACTTTTTTAAAACTCTGTCTTTTCTCACCCCTAGAAAGAAACTTCAATAAATACATCTCACGTGTATTAAGGGATAAATAAAAGAAAGATGTGCTTGTTCCATATCCCTTGTGGGTTGGGACACTAACTATGGTCCTCAGCCCTCTGCCATCACTCCCCCCTCAAAGATCTCCCTGGTTACAGAGCCCAGGCCAGTGGTGGATTAGTAGGAAGTCAGGATGGCCTCGTGAATCGGGGTGGAGCTTCTCACAGGTGGCAGGGTAATCTTCCCAGTCACTCTGGGCAGTTCTGTATATTCTGTGATTATCTCACAAGGATATCCTTGAGGGAAAACGAGGCTGCCTCCCCAAAACACAACTAAATGGAACAGACAGAAAGGAACAGTGACCATGGAAGAGAGAGCAGCGGCAAGGATTCCTTTAGATCTGAATCTACACAAATAAAATGGAGTGTGTCGGTGAACTCCCCGTGCTGCTGCTCACAGCCCTATTCCTAGAGCTATGCTGACCACATCAAAACAATGCTGCTGCATAAGCAAGGAATAAACAAAGCAGAGACCCATTAGCTCAGTTTCCATTAGACACACAGAAGGTAAAGGGAAAAAAAAAATCAATAACAGGCAAACAGAAGATAAAATTGATAGGATAGAAATGTTAATTTTAGAGCTTTAAAACAAGGTATTGCAAACAATGGCATGCAATAAAACCTTAAATATTATTTTTAAAACTTTCAAAATCATTTGCATGGGGAAAAGAACTCTAAGCAGGAACACATACAGCATATTAAACTTTAGTGCATTTTTAATGACTTGTCTTAAACAAATTATGCATGAGATAGATTACATATCCCTCACCCACTTAACAAAAAGGCATACCCACGAACAAGAAACAAAACCAGGTGGCTTTTAAAAAGAAATTAAGTGTATACTGATTGGGAGAAATGCCAAGTGATGGAAAGGGCCTCATAGAATAGAGCTCTCTTGAAAGAAGCTAGATTGATGGGCTCTTCAGCCCAGACAGTAGGCAGAACAGTACAAACAATATCAGCCTCCACTTTGGGAGTCCATCCTGAAAATGTCCTCAGCAGACAGGAGAGGGGAGCTGAAAGAGCAGGACTCTGGGTGACAAGTCTTAGATTTCAGTTCCAGCCCCACCACTTAGTAACCCCAAACTCGGACAAGTACTTCACCTCCCCTTCTTTTCCTCCTGTGTAAGATGGAGATAATGATGATGATAATAATACTGTCTTGCTTTCCTAGCTTGGATTGAGGCTTAAACCTCACTATTTTTAAAGCTCCCACCTTACTAGTATCTATCTATATCTATATCTATATCTATATCTATATCTATATCTATATCTATATCTATATCTATATCTATCTATCTATCTATCTATCTATCTATCTATCTATCTATATGGCTAATATGCTAAGTGTTCGACTGTCTGGGTAATGATGTCATGTAGCAATGCCTAGCTTCCTCCTCTCCCTAGTGACTAGCCTCCTTACGGTTTCTGCAGGCTAGGAACATGACTTGCTTTATAAGCAGGTGGAAACATTTTACACTTTAATCAAATGTCTGTAAAGTGTTTTCATGTGCGTCATCTCATTTGATCCTCACAGAAGTTCTGGAGTAGGTAGATAGGAGATTTGGTGGAATCCTATTTTCTTTTCATTAGATGAAAAATGGAGATTTAGAAAGTTTAGAAACTGTACCTTGAAAATGACTTCAGGTTTTCTCATTGCACAGAATATAGTCAAACACTGTTGCAGTTAAATATTTTACCCTTTGTTCTACCTGCATGATTTACAATAATAATCTGCTTCATCTTGATATATACTGCTGTGTTGCTGACAATTACCTGGAAGAGAAGTTGGGATGCTTTACTGGGGTGGAAAAAGCTTAGCTAAATCATAAAGCAGGTCTAATTAAGCAAGTTTATTCTATATCTATAAAAGGCTAAGATGACTTGTGCATGCACAATACATATAAAGCTCTCACTGGCGCCAATCACACACATGTGTTTCCATCTATCATTGTCAATCGTGGATTTAGTTGACACCTCCAGTATAGAGAAAAGGCAAACAGCGATATTAAAATATTTCTTCTAATTAATTTTCTTTAAATGTGCATGAATTCATGCACCGGGCCACTAGTTATAATATATAGACATGGTTCAAAACTTCAGGGTGAATTGGAATCATCTGGAAGCATTTGCTAAAACACAGACAGCCAAGGTCCATCCTCAGAATTTCTGATTCAGTAGGTCTAGGGTAGAAGAGGAAAGAAATGCACTTACAAACTATCAGGTAAGTCTGATGCTGCTAGTATGGCGGCCACAGTTTGATAACTTTCAGTCAAGCCTTGTGATTCTAACATGGTCCACAGACCAGCAAGATCAACATCACCCCAGAGCTGGAGTCCAGACCCACCAATCCTTGTTGGAAATGCCAATTCCTTCTGTAATGCCAGAACAGGCATTTCGCAAGATCTCTGTGTGGGGGTTTGTATACACAGTATATAGGTAGTGGCATACTGCTCCAGAGTACCTTTGAAAGGAGTGGAACCAATAACAGATTGTGAAAATCTGCTGGAGGGTAGTTGTAAGAAAAGCCCCCAATCTAAGCAAAAATGCAGATTGTTGGCATTGGTATTTCCCACAGGAAGTCCTGTTTGTGAAACTGACAATATGCACCCATTGGAAATAGCTATTTTCACCAAGACTCCCTGCTGTGGGTGCCAGCCAGACTGCTGGTGCCTTGTGGAGAGCCAGGCCAGGTTGAACAAGTACTGTAGCATGTTTTCACTGTTAATATGAATTTTGTGTTTTTTGAGCATCATCGTTTCAGTCCTCGTTCTCTTTTCTGTCATCCTATGGAGACTTGCCTTGTGTTTCCTGTTGATGTGCTTGTTTTGTATCTAATTATGGGCTTGGTGGTGATAAGAATTTCGGTCAGAAGCAAAGTAAGCTGAAAACACCAAGTGCATTTCCACCAAAGAGTTCCTTTAGGCTAAAGTCACTGGGTTAAGTGTCAATGATCTAATATCAGCCTAGCATCAAAACAATCCCTTCATTCAAACAGGTCTTCCCATTACAGGGAATACAAATCAGAGCACCAGCTTCACATTTGTGAGATTTATATGACCATTTAGAGAAATTCTTCTTGTAGCTCCTCTGATAACATCACTGGCAATACAGAGCTGAATGGTTCAAATCAGATTTCATCTCTACTATGTAGTGGTTTAGTGTTTGAGGATAAACTTACGGACTATTAAATTTATAAAAAACAAAGACAAATATACAACATAAAACAATTCAAGTTCCAAAAGCTTTATATTAGCTTTTGGAATAGAGCAGCTACAAGAAGAAAAATGCAGTGAAGATAAAATCTTTTAAGATTCAATTTGTCTATCCTGCCATATAAGGCCTACTTGCTGGAGACATAGAATTATGCCTTTTAGTCTACAACTAAGAAAAGCAGCAGATACCATTGTGATCATAAGTTTTACAGTAAGATTATTAAGAAATATGCTAATTTCCAAGAATTACTAATAGTGTAAGTATTATGGCAATAATGTACATATTCAATATATCATTAAAAATCCATAAATGCATGGATTTTTTTTAAATTTTGCTTTCATGTGATTTCTTTCTTAAAGGTGAAGACATGGTAAACTATTAGAACCTGAGGGATATTTTAGGACTGAATTATTTTTCACCCTTACAGCCAGTCTTTCTTCCTACCAACATTTAAAAAAAAAAAAAAAAAAAGACTTATCTTTTTCACACAAATGAATCAGAACTCCAAGCACTGTCTCCCTTGAAGGAGAATGTGTCCTGCTTCTAATAGTTCTATCTTCTTAATCAGCTATTTCTCTATATAAAAGCTTCTTTTTTCTTGATGCTAATATATTGCAGTACTGAAATTTTTTCTTAGCTTTTTAAAAATTAAAGAATTCATGTTTCTCCACTGCCAGTGATAAAAATATTTCTGTTCCCTGCTTTTAGGCAACAGACCTTATTAATAAGTCATATTACATAACTTGTCACTTACCTGTGGAAAGAAGTGTGATCATTCCAAAGCTATATGTAGAGCCAAAAGTAGCTCAGTTGTCTTATTGTGTTTTATATATTTATCTTATTAATGACTCATTTCTGTGGGAAGGGATGATGTGCCTAAAAGATACAATGTATTTTTAAATATCCCTATTTATGCAGATACTAAACCCTGAAGAATATTAAATGTTGTTGAGGTAGCATTGCCTTAACAAACAAAATCTCCTAGGCCACAATTTATTTTATTTTTTTAAGTAGCCCAAATACCTTTTCTCAGACATCAGGAGACAAGGGAAGTTCGGAGCTGAATCTAAATCCCAGCTAGATGGTAACTCCTTGAAGGCAGGCATTCTGCATGCAAAGGGCCAGGGACTCTGCTTATTGAGTGGATGGATGAAGGACAGAACTTTCCCCAGTTATAACCGCTGTGTGCAACCACTTCCCTAAGTATAACCACATAGTTAAAAAAAAAAAAAAAAAGAAAGAAAGAAAGAAAGAAAGAAAGAAAGAAAGAAAGAAAGAAAGAAAGAAAGAACTGCTTCTAGATAGCAGTGTTAAACAGTGAGCTCTCATTAAGACCCTAGTCCAAGCAAAAAGAGAGGCTTTGAACTTTTGGAATAACTTCTGTTTACATCAGCTAGGACAGGATGTTAAGCTCCTTGAAGGTTTTTGTAAACCCCACCAGGCCTGATCCAGAGCTTTGTGCATAGTACATAGTTGTTCAATAAATTGAATAGGATTGACTCAGTAAAAGCCATGCACTGTTGATAAAAAATAAATACATTAATACACAACTTTAAATTTTACTTATTAGAGTCATACTGTTTTAAACTCTCCTTTCAGATTTTTTTTTTAATTATCAGCTAATGAATGCAGATGGTACAAAATTCAAAAGGTATAAAAGGGACATAGTGAAGAGTAAGTCTCCACTACTCTGGCTCACAGGTACTCAGAACTCATTGAAGAAGGAAAATCTGAAAACTCACCTTTTCTTTTCCTTTTTTTTAAAAAATATATTTTATTGATTTTTTACAGAGAGGAAAGGAGAGGGATAGAAAGTTAGAAACATCAATGAGAGAGAAACATCGACCAGCCACCTCCTGCACACCCCTCACCGGTTGCAGGGGATGTGCCTGCAACCAATGTACATGCCCTTGACCAGAATCTAACTTGGGACCTTTCAGTCCACAGACCGATGCTCTCTCCACTGAGCCAAACTGGTTTCGGCTGAAAACTCACCTTTTCATAAAAGGAAGGGTTTTGTTGTTGTTTTTAAGTACCCTGACAACTAATGTGGTCTGTGCTTTTTCTTAAGCATTTTATTTTATTTTTTAAATATATTTTATTGATTTTTTCAGAGAGGAAGGGAGAGGGATAGAGGGTTAGAAACATCAATGAGAGAGAAACATTGATCAGCTGCCTCTTGCACACTCCCTACTAGGGATTTGTCCATAACCAAGGTACATGCCCTTGACCAGAATCAAGCCTGGGACCTTTCAGTCCGCAGGCTGACCGATGCTCTACCCACTGAGCCAAACAGTTTTGGCTCTTTAGCATTTTAATCCTCATCTTTTTTTAGTCTTTTTAGATATGGAAAATAACTTTGCCTGTAAGATAAATAAAACTCAGTAACACAAACTGAGATCTACAAACTAAGTCTGATAGGAGCACATCTAAAAGCCATCACCTGAGACCAAAGGGCTCTCCTGTACCTTCTCTGCTATCAGCAAGAATCACTTTGCCAACAGCACCATCACAGGGCAGGTCTTCCCTCTAACAACCATGGTCCCTATACTAACCATCTGGATAGAAGATTGCATTGGAAGTTTCTTGTATTTCTGAGGTTATCCCTCAGAGATATTCAGTCAAACCGTACTTTAAGAAAGCAGTGAGTAGTTTACTGCTTTTCCAAATCCAGTGGATAAAGATAAACCACTCAGAATAAGAGTAAAGATTAAGGATTAAGATCAATAGACAAGAGCATATAACCGCAGTATTTCCTAATGTTTCAAATCTCCTGCTCTTGTATTTTGTTTTGCTTTGTTTTGCTTTTCTAGGCTTTTCACCTGCAAGGTATAGCAGTGCAGAAACTTCACTAATGCACAAAAGAAAACATATGTTTTTGTGTGCTAAGTAAACAAAGACACACAAAAATGCATTCTGGCCCTAACCATTTATGATTTTGCATTATGTTTTAGTAACTTGAGAGAAATTCTCTAAGATTTCTTTATATGCTTAGCAACTTTTACTCTAAATTGATTTTAAGGAAATAAAACAAAAAGAGAAAGAGTTAACTTAAAATATATATATACATTTTGGAGACAATGACAAAGGCATCCTATGAAGAATAATGAAACATTTCATACCATGCCAGCCTCTTTCACACAATTCGATAACACTGGCCTCAACCAGAGATAACTACTTTCTAGGCATTAGATAAGCATTAAATTGTCTTTGGATAGTTTTTAAGCACCTGCTATTTCTAAGGTACTACTTCATGCTAAATTAAATAAGAGAATACTACAAGCAAATCGTCTTGGGCATTGCAAGTTTGCAAATCAATTCCACAACTGAGGGTGCTATTTTGTTCTCAGAGCAGTTGGTGTAAAGTGATACATAATTTGAACGATCATCTACTAAAACTAGCATGCACATGCCTAATGCTGATTCTTCCAAAATATGTGAAAATGTACACTGTATATTTGGAGGTAAGACAGAGCTCTTAACATTCCCTAGGGATGTGTCTTTTTTCTTCAACAGCAATGGTCTTTGCTTCAGATTCTCTAGCCTAAAAATATTGTATGAATTATTTCAACTTTGAGAAAGTGAATCAGATTTAATCCAAAAAGAGAGATAGTAGCATTTACAGATTTCTGGAAGCTAGCAGCAAGATAAATCCAATGTGACAAGGCTCTGTGGGCTACTAAGTGGATTTTGTTATGGAAACTATACATAGGCATGCCTAATGAGAAAGTAGGGTGCTGGTTTTGAGAAAGAGGCTATTATTTTGAATACTAGGTGGCATCCAAAAGAAATACACTTAAGAATTTAAACACAGAATCTCTCCAGGGCCTGGACTTTGCTCTAAGCATTACTCAACTCAGAAAACATGGTAGGTGATCCTTCAGATAACCACACATTTTATAGGGTAATCCATAAGTCTTTCAAGCCTCTGGGCATTTCATTTTGTGAAGCAAGATTTCAATCTGGAATTGCCAAGGAGAAAGCCTGTGTCACAGTAGAGAGACCTAGGATTCAGAAATTTTAGATTCAAATCCTGCTCCAGACCCCAGTTTATTTATCTATAAAATAGTATAACACCTGCCAAAGCCCACTTCACCATGTCCTTGTGAAGTTCATTACAATGCATTCATTGGAAAGACATTTTGAAGTGCAAGTGTTTTAATACTTGGGAATTCATTGTGACCATTTAGGATTCCCTCTATGTCAAAATTGCCCCATGGCCAGAATGCGGCCAGGCAAGCTCCTCCACCAGCCCAGATTTTATCGCTAAAAAGAGCAGAACATTACTTCCATGAGTCAATCCCATTAATAGAGGAACTTTAATCTTTCCACCAGATTGTGTGTGATTTATAGGCCCAGATCTTGCTTTGTTCATCTCTGTGTCCCCAGCGTCCAGCAGAGTTGATTTTCACCAAATGAGTGAGAATGAGGTGAAACGAGTGAGATGTTTGCTATGAGCAGAGGACTATGTTAAGCATTTTGAGAGGAATAAGAGTGAAAATTCAAACAGAAGCAGAACCACTCGGAAATAGATACATACTAAGGAAGTTATTATAGGAATTTATCCATTTGGTTCTTACTCAATTGTGGGAACTGGTTGAACTGTACACAGAGGCTGTTGTTTTGGGGTTTCATGCTGAAGTCTAAAGTTAGCAGGGCAAGCAGCTGGGAAGAAAAGACAGTCGTGAAGAAGGGAAGCAAGGATGAGGCGCAACCTGCAAGGATGAGGGAAATCTGCAAAGAGGGACCAGAACCTACATCAGTGTCTCACTGTCTCCAGGACTCCAGTTTCAAGGATAAAGGTGTCTTGCAGGTAAACTGCATACTCTTCCCCAGAGAGCTAAACACACACCTGGCCCAGAAATTAGAGAACCTGGAGGAGAAGATTCCAGGAACCCAAACTCTGTCTGACACCAACCAGGTGAGCCAGCAAGTTAAGTGAGAGCATGCATGAGTTGTTACAGCACCTTAAGCCCTGTACAGATCTTCCAACCCAAAAGAAAATGGCGGCAGTTTCATTTCCATCTTCCAAATGGTCCATAAATGATGCAGAGAATGGAATTCTGGGAAACAAGTGTTAAACGTCTGCTAGTTTCCTGACACTTTGTTTACTCAGTGGAATCCTACAGCTCTGTAGACTTATGGTTTCTGTTTTATAGATGAACTCTCTAAAATCCCTTACATAACCTCCACGGAGTTTTGCATGCACCCACCCCCAGGCCTGCAGCCCTTGCCCTCTTCCTACACTTCCTCCTACAGAGCAGCTGGAGCTCTAATGCAGGTTCTCATCCTGGCTTTGAGCATGCCTCAGGGGAACTCTAAGAAAAATTGACAGCATCTAAAAAGAACTTCTTTAATTTCCCCATTCTCAGCAGCAATCTGGATACAGAGCTGATGATGGGCACTCTTCCACATTGTCACTTCAGCATCACTTAAAGAACTCCAGGGAGGAAGGAATTAAGAACCCAGAAAGCACCCTTGGAGTGGGAAGAGGTGAAAAAAGCTGATGGAGCCATCCAAGTCCTTAAAGTTTGGTTTAGGTCTCTTACTGAAAATGTTTCCATGTGCCCTCAACACATATAGCATGAGGATCCTTCAGGGGCCTGGCTGTATTTATACCTTGGGTTTCTGCATTTCCAGAGTGAGCACCCAGGTACCTTTACATCATAGCAACCAGAAGGCCCTTGTTACCTAAGGTTTCCAGAAAACAAGCTAACATTCCTAAATAGCCTCGTTAGTCATGTGGGTACATTTTACAATTCCTAGTTTCTAAAAGTCCAACTTCTCATACATCTATTTCTGGTAGTTGTGCTCTCTCCGGCACACTCCTCCAGCATCTCCTCAGGCTAGAAGTTCTACTGGAAGTCACATTTTATTTTATCACAGAGCATTTTTATAGCTTAAGAGTGAGGCAGAGAAGTCACCTGTGAGTCTGTAAATTTGAGGTTCATTACTTTTTCATGAAAAAAAAATTGTATTTTTAAATCTATTTTATAGATTTATGGGCAAATGTTACAGAGAGTGTGACATTTGAAAACTTTCAAATATTTAAATATAAACACTAAGAAAATCAACTAAAATGTAAGTTGTATTTTTAATGTCTCTTTTTGCTATTAATTGTGTGCATAAGTTGAGTGAGGCATAGATCAGTTCTATTTCATTTCAGAATTAGCATGTCTTTCTTCTACCCAAGGCAGGCCTTAGGCAAATTGGGAAGCTGAATATCTCAGAGCCCTCCAAAGCTACCTCCTGCCAGAAGGCATTGTAGAGTCCATAAGCCAGAAACTTCCAAACACAAAATTAATTTCTCCTCTGCCCCTTTTCTCTGAGTCCATCTATTATATCAAAAAAATTGGATTAATACATTTGTATACCAGGGTTAACAATGATCAGAGCTGATAGCACAATTTCTTTATACAAAGATCCTGAGCTTTAAGAAGTGATTGACAGAGGGGGGTTTTATTTTCCTAAAGGGCTAATGAGATCGATGTTTTATTAAAGTGGTCAAAGAAAGTCACAAAAAAACAAAAAAAAACAAAAAAACACAACAGATTTGCATTTTTAATTATAGAAAGATGGAAATTATACAGAAAAATATTGTGATCATAAAGTAAATAAAATGTGACTCATGGCAATTTGCACTTTTATGTAATTCATTATTTCCATGCAGTAATATATTTTTAGGAAGATAAAAAGCACCTTTCCCATCTCTCTTCCTATTTCACATTGCAGTTTTTTTCCCAAGGTCGTTAAAATGAAAGAATGACAGTAGACTTTCTTATCAACAGCTTGTTCCAACAGATACAATACATGGGTTGGGGATCAAAAAGATCATGAGAAGCATTTCTGCCAACATTGTAGAAAATATTGAACATCTGCTATATCTGGGATCCTGGGAGTTGTAATTATAATTTTTTGAAATCTGTACACAAGAGTTATAAATATTAGAACTGTAGCCTGTGAAAGCCATGAAATATTTAACTTGTTTGGCAGGCTTAAGCAAAACTCATAAACTTAATTTAAGCAAGCCAAACACTATAGTTTTACCAATTTTATATCTTTCATGTCATTAGTTAGATAAATTAAAGCAAGCTATAAAACAGCCTAGAGATTGCCAACTGAAAGTCCTGGGGTATACAAAAAAAGAAGTGCATTTTGAAAATTAACTCATTTTACTGTTGGTTTACCTTTCACCTTTCCCAGTTATCTACACTTATCAAAGATTCTTTGGTTTGGGAATGGGGATTCAGATTTGCTACTATAAAATGACCTCAGGGTAAAGAGAAAAGAAGGCTCAAGTATTTTATTTTATTTTTTAATATATTTTATTCATTTTTTACAGAGAGGAAGGGAGGGGGTTAGAGAGTTAGAAACATCGATGAGAAAGAAACATCAGTCAGCTGCCTCTTGCACACACCCCACTGGGGATGTGCCCACAACCAACGTACATGCCCTTGACCGGAATCGAATCCAGGACCTTTCACTCCGCAGGCCAACGCTCTATCCACTGAACCAAACAGGTTTCGGCAGGCTCAAGCATTTTAAGCAGGTCCACAATAACCACAATAAGAACGGGTGAATTCCACAGATACTGGTTTAATTTACAAAAAAAAAAAACATATGCCACCCTGAGTGAAAACCTTTCAAATATGAATACAAAGGTTAGGTAAGCAGCTCAGTGCTGCTGCAGGAGGTAAACTGAGAGACTAAGAGAACAACTAAGTTTCCATTTTGTTAGCTCTGTGACCCAGTTTCATCTTTGGGACTTATTGTTAGAAAGATATACAGGCTGGAATATATTTGGCTGTGTCCATCTAACATGTGCTTTTTAGAATTAACTCAGGAGAGTAATAACCAAGCCAGCTTTAGTGCCTATTTTTAAGATAAAAGTACTATACATATCTTCATTGTTTCCACATATCTTCATTTACATCCTCTCCATGTCCCCTACCATTATCCCAGACCCAGAATGTTCTTCATAACAGACAAAGGATGACGATATTCACATTATAGATTCTGAATGAGGAAAATAATTGGTGATGCTAGCACTTTATGTATATGAGACCCTCTGTGATTGAACCTCAAAGCAACACTTTTTAATACTATGTGTGACTTTTACACATTAAAAACAATAAATAGCCACTAGAAGTTACAAGGTACGCCCACTACCACACAGCTGATGGTCCTCAGCCTGGCCCTGAGGTCTCCTGATGCTTGGTGGAGTGCTCCCAGTCACAAAGAGTCAATAGAACATCTGGTCTACAGGAGACTGAAGCAAGAACAAGTCAACAGATTCCAGCCCCAGACAGTTGCTGGTGGTGTTTCCAGGACTCACGGTGCCCCTCCTCCTGGCCCTTTTCCACACCCTGGTGCTTTTCAGAGTCAGTATCTCAATGAAAGCTTCCTACTCCTCATTCCCTGCCTTCTCTCTCTCTCTTAACCCCTACAAAGGACTGAAACTGGCTGTCAGCTCGGGGGCTTGCCACAGTCATAGTAGCCTTTGTTAACAAGTTAAGAATCTACAGGAATCCTCTCTTTGCTGTCTTTACACTCGGTACATGAGAGCAGTCGAATGGATCAGCTGGGAACCCCTGGCTGCGAATGCATAAAAGAGCAAATGAATAGGAAAGTTCAAATGAGATATTTCACTGAAACATCCTGCTGATCCCGTTTCATTCTGCATTTAGGAAAAGAATACCCATGCCCAAACAGCCTCTTTCTCCCTGGAGCAGAGGATTGATATCACACAGACTGTTTACCAGGGGAACCAATTCAAGGCAGAACTGAAAGTTCCAATTCAATTCAATCAGCCTGTGTCATGTGTCTGGGGCCAGTCCAGCAGGGCGTAGGATGTGATCTGAAAGAAGCAATGTGAGTTGCTGGTGGTCCACACAGTCAGGAACCAATACTTCAGGGTTACTTGGATGGGCACCGAGCATTCCGGTTGTTTTAGTGTCTCCTGTGTGCCAGGCACCGTGCGAGGCTTTTGATCCGTGTTTCTTAGTTCAACCTCACAATAAGTTTATAGGATAGAGTTAGTACTAGTATGTGTCCCCCTTTCAAATAGGCATTAAGTCATTTCCTTAAGATTAAAAAGCCTATAAGTAGAAGATATAAATATTGTATGTGAATCTTCAGCAAATGGAAATTTTAGGAAGACTACATTTGACTCACTCTTGAGAATTGTTTATTTGTGGGCTGGCCTTGACCTGGGAGACAAAGCCAATATGGAAGGGAATATGCTAATCAGGCTGTCCTGGTCCTTCCCACTTGGGACAACTGTGGAGGTATTAAAAAACAATCCGAGTTAGTTCTCAGGGTGACCCTATGCAGGGAGGTGAGCCTGCATTCCCTCTCCAGCTCTTTTCTTCAGTCCCCCCAAAATAGCTATGGTCCCTGCAGGGCATGTGGTCCCATCTCCTAGTGACCAAGGAGTGAGGAACAGGACAAACAAGGGCCCTTGTCTTTTCTCCTGTCTTCCTTTTCCTTTTGATTCTCATCACAGGTAATGTAAAAACGTAATAAAAAAGGACCGGGATCAAGACTCAAATATTTTCCAACATGGAAATTAAAAAACACAAATTCCATGACTCATCATTACTTCTCCTTTTGCAAAGAACAATAAGCTGGAAATTTCAACATCTTGGCAGTGGCTTTCAACTCAGTTCCTTCTGTAGTTGAAAACTGTGTTCCTGCTTCCCTGGCACTGAGTTTTCTCATCCACAAGGAGGGCATCCCCTCTGATGACATGGGCAGACTGGAGCTCTTGGGGTCAGGCCCAGAGCGTGATGCCAGGAGAAAACAAAGCCGGAGTTTTGGGTGAGACCCGCAGTGCGTGCCGCCAAGCTCCTGGGTGCTGACACCTGGCCACGCGTGCTCTGGCTGTACACAGGCAGGGTGTGCTCAGGAAGCCTGTCCCGGACAGTTGTGCAAAAGGGGAAACTTACTGCGCCGAGACCGAGGAGTGACAGAGGCCACTCCGCTGGGATTTCCTCATCAAGCCACCACTGATGGGAACCTCATCTTCCATTAACATCGCTGGGCCTGTTTACATGTGCGCTATTATGAGCTACAGTAATCTGTCCACAAGAGACAGAAATCCTGGTATGTCAATCCTGAAAGCCTGTTGACATTTGTCCACTTGGCAGATCATAAAAGCCCCTCGAAAATCACAGGAGTAAATGTGTAAACCGCTTACCAAATTATATGATGTAAACGCCAAGAGGAGGCCTTCTGCAGGATAAGATCGCTGAATCGTGACTGCCTTCTGAACGGAACTTTAGCTGGGTCTTGGGTTACATGTGAGGTTTTGCCAAGAACAACGGAGAGAGACAGAGATATATGAATTCAGCCCAAGAGCTGACTTTCAAGTTCTCTGTCTTCAAAAAGGCTGGAGATTCTTTATTAGATGTAGTTTTATATAAACAATCTCTGCTAACAAGGTTTTCTCCAAATATCAGTTAAGTTTTAACTAGTTCCCTGTAAACATTATATGAGTGCCAGAAATGATCTCGGAGTTTTGAAGAAAAAAAACAAAAAACTAGAACTAGAGAAAGCTCCGTGGCATAAATACACAGATAAAATGCACACTGAAATGGTTGGAAGCAGTCAGACTGCAAAGGGGCTAAGAGTTCAAGATCACTGCCACCACGTTCCCAAAAAGATCTCCGGAGAGATTTCTCAGACGACTGAAGGGGGGTGTAGTAGGATAATTATGCATGAAGCAATGCTAAGCACTGTCTCGTATAGTGCAGGTGAATCTCTACCGGAAGCTGTTATGCCTGAATTGAGGCTTAGCCCAGGCTCTTTGAGAAATCAGGTCCAGAGTCTAAAACCCTCTTCCTATATCAGAGTAATCTCCATAGGTTCCGTTTTAAATCCCTTGCCTCAGTTTAACAATTAATTGCTTATATTTGAATCTTCTATAGAGACAGTACATTCGTGGTATTACATCTCTCCACTGTTTTACACATTGTACTGGATATTCAGCTAGAAGTGAGAGATGAGACTCAAAGAGGAAAGAGGGGAAGAGAGGAGAGAGAGGCCGGGAAAGGGAGAGGGAGTGAAATGGGAATGAATGCTACTGTGAATACCTAGGTAAAGATTTCCTTTAACAGTCATGCATCTCTTGCAAGAACAGTAAAGCTGATGATAAGCAGTAGTTTCCAGGTCTTCCCCCGGGTGACAGGAATCCCTTCAAGTGTGGAGAGCTCATATAGACAGGAGGGGTGGGACTTCCTCCTGTGGGAGGGGCCGGAGCAGGGTTTCTGGCACTAGCCAGGGTTCCCACCTGTTTACCAGGATGAGGGTTATAAATCTCCTTGCTGGCACCTAAGGTTTCGCTATGGGATTGTCAGACCTGTGACTGTTCTTCAACCCGTGGACTCCAGGTGCATATCACACTTTACAGTCCTAAGGGACCTTACAGGGCAGCCAGTTCAGCATTCTGTTGAATGCACACATCCTCTCTCCAGCATCTTCACTCACGTCTCATCCAGTCTGCACGGACAGAGACAGGGGCTGAATGCCCTGTCCCCAGGCTCAAACTCTCCAAAACTAATTTTTCTGAAATAACCAGTGCATTTTCTACCCACTGGCATTAATTCTATTCCCTCAGGCCCCTAAAGAACAAATGCAATTTCTCTCTTCCTGAAATATGAAACAGAATTCAGGGCAGTCATGCGTATCATCGGTAGCCTTTTCCTCGCCTTTCTCCTCAGTTTAGGAAAAGAAGAGAGAGAGTCTAGGATGCAGGCAGCTGCCCTTACCTGGGCTCCTTGGTTTGGGGACTCTGTGGCACACCTTGGCAGTACCACATTCCTGTGGGCCTTTATGGAGAACATCTCTTTGTCGATTTCTAGCATGTCAACTGTGCTACCTGTACTGATGGAAAAGATTTTTAACTTAATCCATGTGACAAACTCTACATATCCTCTATTCACTGCACATACATTGAGTGGATGACAGTTCTGTGCCAGTTCTAGATTTTATATTAAGTCCAGGGGAATGTAATGATGATTGAGACAAAATCTTTGCCTTTGAGGAGCTGAGTGTCTAAAGGGAAATCTAGACAAACAGACAGGTCTGCTACATCATGGTTAGGATCACAAGAGCTCAAAGAAAGGGCTCTAACCCAATCATTGGAGGTCCTAGAGGAACTGATGTCGAGAGAAGCAAACACTGCTTGAGAGAACAGTGCAGAGCAGGAGACTTCTATTTTTGGCTTCAAAATAGAGAGAAAAATAAACAAGTAAAAGGAACAATGACAGAATGCCTCCCAAAGGGAATAGGCAGGCCAGGAAAAGAGTGAGATATATTCCTGGAATGTCATAGCATGTAAGGGGGATGGGGACAAGTGCTTTTCAATATCCTGTGACTATATCACTGCATGGAAGATATGAGAATGATGCCATGGTTTACACCAAAGATTTTATGTATTGAACTGTGTGCTTGTGATTACATTACATTTGAACTTTAAGGGTTAAAATAAAAATCAGAGATCTAAGCACTGAGATGCAAAGAAAATGTTCTTGGCTTTGTGGAACTCATGGTCTGGTGGAGGGACCATTTTTTGAACTTGCATGCTGTCCAAAACATTATTTTCAAATAGCAGCACTAGTTATTTAGTTTCATGAAAAGTTTTTAAATTGTTTTGAGTATTTGAGTTAAGTCTTCTGAGGCAGAAACACAAAATAGAAGTCTTCTACTCCACACTGTTTTCTCTCCTCTTAATCAAAAATAGTGATAGTCATCGCAAATAGTAATCCCTATCCTTGAGTGTTAATTGAAAATCAAAATGCATTTTGGTCAGCGATTAGCTCAATGACTGTTCCTTCTATTGACCTTTGAGTCTCTACAGAGCTAAAATGATAAAGAGCTGAATAGAGCTGGAGGGGAGACAGGTGTGTAGAGTGCAGACATGGCAAGGAGTGGGCTGTAGGAAGACGCTTCCTGTGAGAAAATTCTGAAACAAAAGGAAACCATCACTAGCAGTTAAATGTTTACCAAGAAGAAAAGACTAGAGGACTAAAGAAGACAAACTTAGTCAAAGAAAGCTGTTCTGATTTCTACTTAAAACCTTTCCTTGCCCCCATTCAAGGAATGTTTTCTTGAAATATTCCTATTTTAAGTGGAGGTTTCTCAACTTTGGCACTATTGACATTTGGGGCTGGATAATTCTTTAGGCCGGGGGGGGGGGGGGGAGGGGGGTGGTGAGGGGGGGGGGCGGGGGGTGTTGTCCTGGCCATCATAGGACATTGAGCAGCATCCCTGGCCTCTGTCCACTGCATGCCAGTAGCTCCCCCAAATACACATCAGTTGTAACAAACAAAAATGTCTCCAAATATTTCTAAGGTCTCATGAGGAGCAAAACTGACTCCCTTCAGGACCACTGATTTATGCTAACAGGGATAAAGAGGCAGAATGATTTAGTGAGATCGTGAAAGGGATATTTATACGAAAAATTATTTTCATTTCACTATTGTAGATTATAAATATCCTCCAAAATTCTTAGCCTGAATAATCTTTAGAGTTTGTTTGACACACATGCACACACACAAATGAAGTGGATTTTTTCTAACCATTTTTACATTGTGTTAGTACGCAAATCAGTTGTGCGTAATATAAAAACTAAATGGCTTTCCAATTCAGCTTCCTGGGGTTTCAGAATAATTTTATGTTACTGTATCAGTGTTGGGGAAAAAAATGTATCTCATCAAAACTATTCCAGAAGCACCTCATTTTGATAGAAAAGTACTTTGTGATGATTACCTAATAGGCAGCATTTGTTGAAATGCTTTTAATAGACCTTTTTTATCACATGGAAAAGAATTTCAATGCTGGTTCAGTCTCCTGTTTCATTCTGTCATGAATCAATTTGTAGAGACATTTAGAAGTCAATAATCCACTGCAGCTTTGATGACAGGTGATTAATTTCTACATTTTAGAGACATAATAAGATTTAGCAATAAAAAGGCCTTGAAGTAACCTACCAAACAGCTTTAATCTCAGCCTTGGGACTGTTGCTAAATATGAATGCTTGTACACAAATGTGAATGATTTAAGTTAGTAGGTTTTATTGCAGACTCCTTGTGTTTTCGTTTTAATCTTGCTTTACAATCAGCCTATCTATACAATCAATTTATGTTGGATTTTTTTTTCCAACACAATGCTTGGAGAGAGGAGGGGGCTAACAAATTATTTACACACAAAGGGTTGGTTCTACAAAAGAAGTCATTTCACATGCTTATTGCTGAGGGGATGACTGATTTTATTGTTGTAGTCAGGGAAGAAAAAAAAAAAGTGAAGGTGGCCTTCAAAAGATTCAGACAGGGGACAGGTTCAAAAAATGGATGGTGATGAATGCTGAACAATAGCTAACATGTCCTTCCAAATAATCAGCTGCTCTTGTCTTTATCGTGCCTTTCTTTCCATCTTTTTTATTTTTAAGATTAATAGAGGCCTCAGAATACTTTCTAACACTTATCAAAAGATATCTGTAAATCCAAGTGCTAATAAAAAAAAATGAAATTAACCTCACCTAAGAATTTGTCTTCTGCTACGGAGAAATGTTTATAAAGACCCAAGTGCGGATATTTGTTTAAAAATAAATATATAAACAAAGACTCTTACATCTGATGCTCTACATAATTTATCATTTCTGACCAACAAATGGTATGTTCTTAGAAACACTAAGTATTCCTAAGGCAGATGTTCCCAGTTCGGTCAAGTTGTACATGCTTGTTAAATCTTGGTTGCTGGAACTTCTGCTTTGTTCTGACATGTTTTTGATGTGAATGGAGGATCATTCCTGAGAGTCTTTATGGAAGAGATGTTCTTTTGCTTTGTTGTTGTTTTTTTCTTTCAAAAGGAAATGACTAGAAGAGATGTGGCTGCTTGATACAAATACACACAAAAACAGGAGACAGCATGCTTCTGGGGAAGATCCAAGAACAAGACTTAGAGACAAAAATAAAAGACATCTCAAGAGACCACCCAACCAACCCAAACTCACACTCACCTCCCATCACTGTGCTCTTTCCTTTCCCCAAACACCACAATCGAGATCTTGTTTTCCTCATTATTCTTCTTGTTTTAAAGATTAGACATCTATTATATTTCACTTTTTCTTTTTTATCTAAACTTTGGCCTGACTCCCATTAAAGTGTTTCTTAAAATAACTCTTTTTATTCTCTGATTTAGGGGACCAAGCCCTTTTGACTGGGTTGTCCCAGTACCCTCAGGCTTATCCTGCCTCCAGCCTTATCCTGACCACCCCCTGCACCACCCCAGTGCTTCTGCAAGACTAATCTTCCCACAGAACTCCTTGCTTATCTATCTGCCTTTCTTATGTTCATTCACACATTCAAGGAGCAAGTCTGAGCAATTGAATGCTTGCCGGGAACTCTGTTAGGCACTAGGTATTTAAAGGTGAAGAAGACATGGTGTCTTTATTTAAATTCCAAATCTGTCCAGAGAGACAGACACATAAATAAGTAGCAAAGTGCTAAGTTGTGTAGTAGATCTGTGTGTATGTATTCACAAAAAGGGCTGTAGGTACTCAGGTGAAATTAATACCTCCTAAGGAGAAGATACCAGGGATGGACCCTGCCAAATATTACCAAGAAGAGAAAGACTATTCATACAGAGCAAGTAATAGAGTAAACACACAGACTCAACCAGTCCTTAAGATAGAAACATAGATATATGATGATGATAGCCGGATAGATAGATAGATAGATAGATAGATAGATAGATAGATAGATAATAGATGATAGAATCTTCTCTGCCTTTCTCTCCCTCTCTCTCAATTGCTTTCTCTCTCCCCCCTCTTCCCATCTCTTCTCATCTCTTGCAAATTTCTTGAATTACCAGCCTATGATTGCTGCCTTCTCACTTTTTTCTCAGTCTACCACTCCACTGCCCTGCTTCCCCTCCACTTAAAAGATAAGTGACTTCTTAGATGCCAAATCAAATGCATGCTTTGCCATCCTCATTGTACTGCATCACTCATGCATTTTTGTATATGCTTTTACTTGAAAACTTTATTTCCTTGGCTTTGACACACATGCAAATTTCCTTGTATGTCTTCTCCTATCTCTAAGACTTTTTTATGGGCTCTGCTTATTTATCTACCTTTAAATTTAGGTTCCTGAAAGATATATTTTCACTATACACACCTTCCTTTGGGGCAAGTCATGATTTCCATGTTTTTAGCTAGCACCTATCACCACTCTCCATCCGTCTTCAGACCAGACCTCCCTCCTGAAGTCAGGACCATTATATCTGACTACTAATGTTGGCTCTAACTACCTATAGAACATCTGTCAATGGGCCACAACATGTTGCTGTTTAAGAAGAAAGGAGGAAAGACACACAAAAAAAGTGGAAAATATACTTCATTTGATAAACCAGAACCATTAGTCAGAGAGGTAGTCTGTAAAACAAGGCACTCATGCAGGAGTTATACCAGATGATCCAATTAGGATGAAAGGAGATCGCACACTCATACATGAATCTAATAAATAAGTGTGTGTGTGTTGTGTGTGTGTGTGTGTGTGTGTGTGTGTTTTGTGTGTTTGTTTAAGTGTTGTACAGGCATAAATTATAATTTTATTGATTAGGATGCATGATCCAAAAGATTTGGAGATCACTGAAATAAAGTAAAGATCCTACCAACACTGCTGTGAGTTCAGTCCTGTTGGGAACAATTGATTTACTTTCTAAATAATTACATCTCTGATGCTGTGAGTTTTTTTCTCTTTGTTCAATAAACAAAAAACCAAACTTAAAACCTAAAAATAACAGTTATCCTAGCCACATAAACTTATTTTACATTTCATGATACCTTTTGAGTTTCAGGGACTAAATTGTAGTGACACCACCAAAATAATAATAATACCATGAATATTTAATACCAAGACAAGAAGTTCGGGATGACTGTTCACTGGTCTTTCAACAATTTTCATTGGCCAAATAAAGAGCTCAAAACACATAGATACACACAATACCTGTGTGTATATATCTGTTCATCTCTCTTTTGTTTAAATAGAAATATCTAGGTTTTACTGAAGTTCTTGTGACAGGTTTTAAGTATTATATATGCATTAATTTCTTTTCTTTTTTTAAATATATTTTTATTGATTTTTTACAGAGAGGGAGAGAGATAGAGAGCTAGAAACATCGATGAGAGAGAAAGACCGACCAGCTGCCTCTTGCACACCCCCTACTGGGGATGTGCCCACAACCAATGCACATGCCCCTGACCGGAATCGAACCTGGGACCCTTCAGTCTGCAAACCGACGCTCTACCACTGAGCCAGACCGGTTTTGGCGATATATGCATTAATTTCTTTAAACTTTAGAAAAACCTGCTGAAGTACAAACTATTATTATATCAATTTTACAGAAAACAGAAAATAAGTAATTTTCAAATTTGATAGAAGTATATAAATAATCAAGAACTCTAAAATATAAAATTCTTAATTCGATATGAAAAGAAAAAATTTACTTCAACTTCTCTTTTAATATATTTTTATTTATTTCAGATAGGAAGGAAAAGAGATAAAATATCAATGATGAGAGAAAATCATTGATCAGGTGCCTCCTCCAGCTGGGCTCAACTGGGGATTGAGCCCATCACCTGGACATGAGCCTTGACAGGGAATCTAATTGTGACCTCCTGGTTAATAGGTTGATGATCAACCACTGAGCTACTTCAACTTCTTGCTTTAAAATATATATATATATATGTCTTTATTAATTTCAGAGAGGAAGGGAGAGGGATAGAGAATTAGAAACACCAATGAGAGAGAAAAATCAATCAGCTGCCTCCTGCACACTCCCAACAGGGGATGTGCCCACAACCAAGGTACATACCCTTGACCAGAATCAAACCTGGGACCCTTCATTCCGAAGGCCTATACTCTATCATTGAACCAAAACTGCTAGGGCCAACTTCTTGCTTTTAACGTCAATTATAGATTTACCTTGTATAGTTGCAACATAGTGAGGGGGCAAGAAAAATTATTAAAAACCATAACTAGCCTTATGATTCACTCTTCGGTAATTTTTCCTGATATTTTTATGGTCTTTAGTACAAAAAAGAGTATGAAAATGGAAACACTGCTAAGACAAAGGGACAATTGTTTGCTGTGTTAACCTCAGAGACCTATTGCAGTGCAGTAACATCTGTAATAAAACAGCAGCTGCCTATTTTTTCACCAATGTCAAATCATTATAAAATACTGAGGAGAAGGAGGAATCAAATCTTGCAGTCCTCGAAATCTGATATGAGGTCTATCACCAACCCTGTTAGAGACAGGTAGCTTTTACAAGAGGACAAACACACTGTAAAGGAATGAATCAAAGCAAAGGATTAGATAATTGAGAAGGTGACAACATATCAGATAGCAGGAGGCAGAGTGAGGTATGGAACAGGAGTTGCCTGCCCAGTAACATACAAGAAGAGTTATGACATTTATGCATTTTCATTTCTACAGGTGGGAACCTCAAATCATTCCATAGACTAGCCTCTGAGTACCTCTAATCCAAGCCTGCCAAGGCTCAGTTGATATACTTCTGTATTGTCAAAGATGGACCCAACATATTTTCAACAATATTTTTTTTGGTCCTAACAAGACACATTTTAAGTCTAAATAACCTGTAAATTCAAACCTTATTTTCTGTGTTTAAGAAATATGCCCTTATAGGTTCTATTGTATATGGCCATAGATTCAGGAAATATTATATTATTTGACCACCTACTCTGTGCCAGATTGTGCAAGACCATTCTCTTATAACCACCCATTCAATCTTAATGTTGTGTGTGTCATTATCTTCCTTTAGTGGATAACAAAATAACGATCAGAGTAGTAAAGTGACTTTTGAAAGATAATATATTTTAGAAAAATGCTTTTCTTCTCCTGGTATGGTAGCTCTGATTGCAGCTGGAATGTTGAAGGACGGCAGGATGAGAAAGTGCTTGATTTCTACCTGAGCTCACCATAAAGTTCAAGGTGCTTTCTCTCTTCTCTCAGGACTTTGAGTAAGAATCTCACATCCAGGGAGTTCTCAATCAAGCTGTTCACTTGTGGCAGCAAGTTTTTCATTTTATTTCAAACAAATCTGTCCTTTATTAAGATAACATAAAATTGGATTATTTTTTATTTTACTATTTGCTACATTTTACAATTTTTCAAGATTTGCTTCTCTTAGTCTTTAGCAAATGAAACAACAGCATATGGCTAAAAGGCCTAAGGATAAGCCAGCATTCCAACAAAGGATAATTAGCCCTCAAAATAGATTCCAACCCCTCCTAACAGATCATCATTCCAATTTTAAATTATCCTCTTGACCTTAAAGACAAGGCTCTGTGGGAGCGAAACACCTAAAACCACTGCTCTTCATAATTCAGTCGAGTCATGAATTTAAAGTTTCCCCCAAAATAGCAATAAATCCGGATCCAAAGACAGCTTAGGAAAGCTATAGGAAAAGCGTTGCTCTCTCACCTCAAGGTCTTTTCAGTCCGTACATAATTTAATTGTTTAAAATGTAGGGTCTTGAATTTATCGGACTTTCTGAAATTAGTCCGATGTCTCAAAAAGTCTGCATTGTAACCTTAGAAGACATCAAAGGAAAGTCAGACCTGGAGACCACTTTAGTGTGATCTTGCTGCAGATTTTATCTTGAAAACAAATTTTCTAAACTTTTGATGGGATTCCATGTAGGAAGTCATGTTGAATGAGAAGCACATACTGAAGTGAATGAAATAAAGTTAATGGTAATTCTGGCTTCAACCCTACCAATGATTTAACCTAAAAACCCCGAACTCAGAACTCTGAGCACTTTGTGGCCACACTTGAAAAAATGCAGGATCTTTGACTAAGTTATTTGGAAACTTCATCTTACAATTCCCACCATGGCCCCACAGAGGGAGGCCCAGGATAAGGGCATGCAGTGCTGCAGCAGGTGGGTGAGGCCTCCCTCTGTGGGGCGATTGATCTGGGGACCCCATTATCAATAATGATTGTTCTACAGAGGGGGGCACAGGCCACCAGCCAGCAGCGCTATGGCAGGTATGCAGGGCTGACCAGCAATCACCCCACAGAGGGAGGCCCAGGCCAACCAAACAATCACATCTCACACCTGTCACCACAGAGGGAGGCAATAAGTGGCAGGGGGAGAGGGGCAGCACTGCCCAGATGGCAAGCAGTAGCAGTGGCGGGGGTGGGGCCAGCTGCCAGCAGCTGGGGGAAGGCAAGCCCCGATAGGCCCTGATTGTCAGCCAGGCCTAGGGACCCTACCCAAGGGTCCCAGATTGAGAGAGGGCTTCAGCCCGGCCTCCCTACCCCCTGTAAAATGAGTTTTGTGTACTGGGCCTCTTTGATAAATGACTAAGGAAATGAACAAATGAGTGAACCTGTTTCAACCTCTTCATTTTATAAATAAGACCCAAAAACAGTTAAGGAATTTGTCCTGAACTACTAACAAATAGAAACTAATACCTAAATTCTTTAGATTTTCCTCTGTGACTTTCCCTGTTTATAACCTGTCTGTTTGGTTTTTAAGGTTTGGAAAATTTAAGCCTGTATTGAGCAAGATATAAGTCAATTGAGGTACTAACTTCCTTCAAAATGCCATAGTTATAATGTGCCTAGTTATAGAAATCATCTGGTGTATTTATTAAAAATGAAGGTATCCAGCATCTCTCACCAGGCAAGTCCAGGAAATATTGGCCTAGCCAGCTCACTGGAAAAGAAAGAGAGATCCCTTTGCTCTCTACAAGAACACCTAGTTCAAACTAAAGAGGAGACACTGTTCTGCCATTGGGGCTGCAATAATACAGGATTGCTGGTAAGTCAAAGGTCACTGATGAGAGCAGTGAGAGAGGTGATTCTGAGGGCAAGAAAACACCTGAGAGAGACAGCACTCGCCTTTGATTCATTAATTAAATTTGTAGAAAGGCAGCTACCCAAAAGGTCCTGCAGCTGCACATGTTTCACTCCACCTTTTTTATGAGAAAGAAACAAATGACCTAAAGGCAGACCAATGTAGGTTTTTTCTTTTCCAGAAACTAAGTTTTAGCACCACTGCTAAAATCAATACTCAGCCATTTCTATGTTTCATATCTGTTATTTGGGCATTTTCACCACTGCTACCATTGAGCAGAAATGGTTAATATATAAATATTTGCTGAAGAATGAATGAATGAATGAATGAATCATTTCCTCTTCAAACACTTGCACTGACATATTACACCTTAGCTTGATAGTCCTTTTCTAGAATCAATGTAATTTCCTTTCAAAGACATCTATACTAATAAAAGCCTAGGTGGCATCTCGCCCTCACATCATCACAAGATGGCCAGCAAGGAAGAACAATTGTGGGCGATCAGGCCAGCAAGGGAAGGCAGTTGGGAGTGATCTGGCCAGCAGTGGAGAATAGTTAGGGGTGATCTTGCTGGCAGGAGAGCAGTTAGAAGATGATCAGGCTGGCAGGCAGAAGCAGTTAGGAGCTATCAGGCAGGCAGACAGGTGAGCAGTTAGGAGCCAGCAGTCCCGGATTGTGAGAGGGATATCTGACTGCCAGATATCCGAAGGGTCCCAGATTGGAGAGGGTGCAGGCTGGGCTGAGGGACACCTCTCCAGTGCACAAGTTTCATGCACCAGGCTTCTAGTCTATATAAAAGCCTAAGCGACCCATTACGATGAAATGACTGGAACAACCAGTTGCTGTGATACGAACTGACCACCAAGGGCCAGACACTCAACACATGAGCTACCCCCAGTCCACAGGCCCCGATTACTGACGGGGCCTGTCAGCCAACCTTCCGGTCCCTCCCCCTAACTGACAGGCCCAATTGCTCCATTGGAGCTAGTCCCCTGGGCTAGGATGGGAAACCGGGGATGGGTGGAAACTAGGGGGGGTCAAGGGCTGGATCCAACCTCCCAGTTTCTCTCCTCCCTCCCCCCCCACAGCCAGCAGGCCCTGATTGCCTGATCGGAGCTGGGCCCTGGGCTGGGACAGGGAACTGGGGGTGGGTGGTGGTGGATGCAGGCAGAAAGGGAAGGGGAAGCAGGAGGCAGGGAGGAGGGGAGGCAGGGAATTATGCAGTGGCAGCACGTGGGTGGCAAGAAAAGGAGGAGGCAGGGACATGGGGAACTTGATCTTCCCTGATTGCTGGAAAAGCCTAAGGACCTCACCCATGCATGAATTTTATGTACCAGGCCTCTAATATGCCTTATAAAGAATATTATTATGGATTAGAGGCCCAGTGCCTGAAATTCATGCACTCAGGGGGGTCCCTTAGCCAGTCCTGTACCCGCTCACAGCCCTCGGAGGATGTCCAATTGTCAGCTTAGGCCTCCTCTGGACCTATGGCAGCAATTGAGCATCCTTAGCGCTGCCATGGAGGTGGGAGAGGCTTCCACCGCCATTGCTGTGCTCACCAGCTGTGAGCCTGGCTTCTGGCTGAGCGGCGCTCCCCCTGTGGGAGCACACTGACCATCGGGGGAAACTCCTGTTTTGAGTGTCTTCCCCTATTGGTCAATGCATGTCATAGCGACCAGTCATTCCATCGTTCGGTCAATATGCATATTCATCTTTTTATATAGGATATTAAAAGAGAAAATGAAGGAAGAGTCAATGACAGAATCATAGCAAATAGAGGATTTAGCAAACATGCATGATGAAAGCCGTAAGGAAAATAAAACATGATGAGTAAACTGAAGCATTACAATTGCAGTTCGGTTGCTGTGATGGAAGGCATGTAGATGTGCTTAAGAGGGATTTGTGTCTTTTTGTTTGAAGTTTTAATGAACTAAGCTAATGTAATCCTGGAAAATTTCATGAACACTGTATGTAATTGCTGCAATGTAAGTTTTACAGGGATAAAGTCAATGTCTGTTTTACTTACTATATATATATATACATTTGCCTCAGAGCCTGCCACATGGTAGACAATAAATATTGGATGGATTGAAGGATGGATGGATGGATGGATGGATGGATGGATAAATAAATAGGTGGATGAAAGATGGAAATAGAAGGGTGGCTATATACTAACACATACCTATGCCCTTTTTATATTCAAGAGACAAACTGTAAGGAAAAATCCATTCCATACCTCTCACATCTTCCAGTAGTTTACTAGCAATATTTGGCATTCCTTGACTTGTAGATGCATCACCCCAATCTCTATCTAAATGTTAATTTGGCATTCTGTGGTGTGTGTGTGTGTGTGTGTGTGTGTGTGTGTGTGTGTGTCTTCACATTGCTCATTTTTATTATGCTGGTTATAGTGAAATAGGGCCCACCTTAATTATCTCATTTTATCGTGATTACCTCTGCAAAAATCCTTCCTGAATTTGGGGGAGGAGGGTCAAAAATTCAACCCATACCAACTAGTTATGAAAATTAGTGGTGCCTCCTAGGATGCATATAATCTGCAACAAAATAAGATTAGTTGTTGTTTAAGTTCTTATTAAAGGGGAGAGGATAGCCCAATAACAAAGGGATAGTAAGTAAAAATTAGTACAAACTACTCATTATTACTTAGCATTTCTAAAATGTCATTGATATTCTCATTTAATTGTTCTGTGCTAGTTTAGTAAGTAAGCATGTTCACTTATTGTTTAAACACACAGTTATTGTGTAAAAATATTTATAAGAGAGCCTTAATAGATTTAGTTCCAATATCAGTTCTCTCTCATCCTCTTTCACATTTAATGGTTAAATTCCTCCAATACAGTGTTTTTAAAGAACCTACCCACCATCATTAGAAAATATATAAAGTATTGCATATCTTTTGAAAATATGTCAATCTAAAATAAATTTCAAGTTATGACCCTTGAAAAGATAATGTCCTCAGAAAATTTGCTTACCCAAATAGCTTATTTCCTGACATTGATGAATAACTGAGATTGTGCTATTTATAGAAATAATTTAACTGGATATATACCAATGATAAAATTCAACTCATTGTATGTAGAACAAGTATCTTTATGACGAAAGAAAGGGGATATTTTAAAAATATCCAGCCAAAACATTAAAAGCTTAGCTATGTTGTATAAACCACATCCATTGGGAGTTTGAAAAACATTGAGAGGAAAAGATCAGATTCACTGTTATAGTAACAATCATGGTATTTGGCATTTTTGCTCTATGAAAGAGGCATCAAACTCTCCTCTGAGTATGCTAAACTCAAAAAAGAGAAAATTAAGAAGGCTAAATGTTAAGTCCCACATTCAGAAAGTTCATAAAAAATATATTTATGATCATACATTCATGGATTTTAACTGAGAAAATAAAATGAGTGAAGAAACTCTAAAAAAAAAAAACATATTTCACTGTCTAACAATTATAATTAATCTTGAAGAGGGAGAATTTTTTTTTAAATCAACAAGGCTTTGATATAAAATCAAGGACCCATTGTATTTGAACTAATAATAGAATTCTACAAAATGATCCAATAAAGGAATTCACTTAAAGACAGTATATTTCCACCCTGGCCAGTGTGCTCAGTGGTAGATAATCCTCCCATGAACCAAAGAATCTCTGGTTCAATTCCCAGTCAAGAGCACATATCTGATTTGCAAGTTCAATCCTCAGACCAGTTGGGATGTGTGTGGGAGGCAACCAGTCAATGTGTGTCTCTTTCATATCAATGTCTCTCTCTCTCTTTTTCCCTCCCTCTCTCCCTTCTACTTTCTCTAAAAATTAATAGAAAAAATATCCTCAGCTGAGGATTAACAAAACAAAAAGACAGTGTATTTTCTAAATAGCAATATTCAGTTAGAAATATGCAATTTTTAAGTCACACTTACAATTGCATCAAAATGTATAAAGTGTTTAGGAATAAATTAAGCATATATGTAAATGAGAATATGTAGATCTATATGCAGAAAAATGGAGAACTATAGCTAATTATTGAGATGGTTTAATACTGTATAAATGTCAATTTTCTTAATCTACAAATTTAAGATTTTTCCATTGAAAACTTCAACAGAATTTTTTGACAGAATATATGTAAAATTCATCTGGAAAAATAATGTGCCAGCATAACCAAGAACATTTTTAGAAAGAAAACTTGCACATGGATTTTCCCTGGCTGATCTTAAATGTATTTTTATAAAGCTATTATAAAGTTACAGTAATTATATGACTTCAACAGACTACCTAATGACACAACCTATTACTAGTATATGGCTGGGAAAATATATAAGCTCCCATAAATTTATAAACTTAGACTTCAGTTTCAAGAGTAGGGAAAGCATTGGCAAACTAAAATTTATCTAAAGAAAGCAACATTGCAAAGTGGATTGCTCAATGGTAGAAATTTAACATGGAGGGCATTTCCGATGTTCCTTCCCAATTTCACTCTATGAAAATGATGTAAAATGTATGCAGAAGACTGTGACTCCAAGTCTTTTTTTTTTTTTTTTATCAGAGTCCTAATATTTTATCAAAGTGACCTAGGGGTCCCTGTGGCAGTTTAGGAGGAAGAAGAAATGGGTACATTCAAGTTCGCATATCATAAAGATCACTTAACAGGAATGTGATGAAGTAGATGGTGAAGGACAGTCAGCAGGAAGACCAACTTGACAACTATTGTAATACTAGGGGCCCAGTGCATGAATTCATGCACTTTGAAAGGAACTGTGGGCTGTGAGGCTGCGGTGGGCACAGGAATGAGTCTCAGCCCATTCTCCACGCCCCTCTCCAGTCTCTCCTTCCACAGCCCAGGGTTCCCTGTCTGCCAGCAGCCCTGCTCCCGCCACTGCTGCTCCCATGCACTCATGGTGCCGACCCCACTTGCACCCACTGACAGCATGGAGCAATTGGGGCCTGCTCCAGCAGGGCCAGCACCTTCAAGGCAATTGGGGCCAGCATCCACCACTCGCTCCCATTGATGGCACCGAGCGATTGGGGCTGGCACTGGATGCCAGCAATGGGTGTGAGCAGCGGCTCTGATGCTGGCAGCAGGTGCAAGCACCAGGAAGGACCAGGACACACAGGAGCAAAGAATTTTCAGTAACCACCAGAGACTCACCCTGATAACAGTGACCAGTGTCCGCCTTGGTCTGGCGCCCCTGCTCACCTGCTCCACCATCCCACCTGCTGTTGTCACCCACTATGTTTCATGTGCAGCCCCTTGTGGTCAGTGCACATCATAGCAACCAGTTATTCAGTTGTTCCACCATTCTGTATATTTGCATATTAGGGTTTTATATATAGACTAGAGGCCCAGTTCACAAAATTTGTGCATGGGGTAGGGAGGTGTCTCTCAGCCCAGCTTGCACCCTCTCCAATCTGGGATACCTTGAGGGATATCCGACTGCCCATCGGACATCCCTCTCATAACCCAGGACTGCTGGCTCCCAACCTCTCGCCTTCCTGCCTCCCTGATTGCCCCTAACCACTTCTGCCTACCAGCCTGATCAATCCTAACAACTCCAATGCCAGCCTGATTGATGTCTAACTGCTCCCCTGCCAGCCTGTTTGACCCCAACTTCCCTCCTCTGCTGGCCTGGCCACCCCTAACTGCCCTCCCCTGCAGAGTTGATCACCTCCAACTGCCTTCCCTTGCAAACCTGGTCCTTCTCAACTGCCTTCCGCTGCTGGCCATCTTGTGGTGGCCATCTTGTGTCAGGATCATTAATCACATGGGGGTAGCCATCTTGTGTGTTGGAGTGATGGTCAATCTGCATATTACTCTTTTATTAGATAGGATAGAGGCCTGGTGCATGGGTGGGGGCCAGCTGGTTTTCCCTGAAGGTTGTCCTCGATCAGGGTAGGGGTTCCCTTGGGGTGTGGGTGAGGGGCCTGTGGTGGTTTGCAGGCCAGCCACACACCCTGGAGATTCAAGTGGAGGCCCTGGTATCTGGAATTTATTTACTTTCTACAATTGAAACTTTGTAGCCTTGAGTGGAAGCCTGGGCTAACCAGGGTGTGTGGAAAGCTTGGCTTCCTCTATTGCCAGGGGAACCCAAGCCTCTCTCAACTGCTCTCTGTGGCTGCAGCCATCTTGGCTGGGGTTAATTTATGCTCTGATTGGTTGATAAGCCTGGCTTGAGCAGAGTGATGGTTAATTTGCATATTACTCTTTTATAAGGTAGGATAATAGTCCAAGCAAGAAGGTTGATGGAGCAGAGTAGCAGTGGAGGTAGAGAAGGGGGGGAAAAAAAACAAGAATTATTCCTACACTAATATTATCTTGGTGATCAATAGCACATTATAATAGGTAAAAACAAAAGTCCAATATAATTCACAAGTATTATGCCTTAAGCAACTAGGTAGTAAGGAATAAAAATTGTTGGTTTAGAGGGGAAGACACTGAGCTCAATTGCTAAGATTTTACTTTTAAGAAAGATTGGCATTTTTACTTCTTTTGTATATCTGATGTATTTATTTTACATATTGGGCTCAACACATAATTTTACTTTTAAAAAGATTCCATTGGTGTTTTATTTTTAAAAGATTGAAAACTGAATTTGAATGAGAGCCTTTGCATAGTTATGCCAATTTATAGTTTTAAAAGAAAAAAAAAAAACCTAGATATAAAGTTACATAATTTCCATCCTATACCTTATCAATGTCAAAAATTTCAGCTCTACAACTTGTGATCCCAGCCTGTGTTCAGATCACTAGATCACATGTGGTACAGAACCTCATGAACATTGAACTTCTGACCTGATAAGCACCTTAAAGTTCTCCTTTGATTGTTCAGGAATCTGAATCCCAGGTGTCTGTCCTGGTTCAAACAGCAAAAGTTAGAATTAGATTAGAATCCACTAGAGTAAACCCTAACTGAGCATGTGACCCACTGCCACATCCTGCCTCACCACTGGAGGATAAATCAGGCAGAATTAATAGCATTTGATGACACTTTGAATAAATTGTATTTTTATTTAAAAATAGATTAAGTATATTATCTATTCAATTCTCATAACTCCATGAATTGGGAATAAGATATCTGCTGTATAGATAAGGAAAAGTTTGTAGAAAAAATATATTGCTCAAAGTCATGTAGCTAGTAAGTGTTAAACTTGATCTCAGAGCTTGGAACTACAAGCTCTTTACAAGAGAAATTAAATTAAACACAGGAAAAACTACTATTAATTTCACACAGGTCTGTTACAAGATGGTGAAAAATAAAATACACAAAGTTTATGTATCCTAAATAAAATCAGAATTTTTTTTTAAAAACTGCTTACTAATCCATTTTATCCTGACATCATAGATTACCTTTAATACTAACCTTGCCCTGATATATTTGACCTTTATTTATAGAAAATGAAAAACAGCTGTAAGGATTGATTTTTAGATCTCTTTATTCTAAGTAAAAGACAAGCCAAAATCAAATTTCAGTATGTCTAGTATTTATGCATGCAAAGGCAGTCTAGCAAGTGTCAACATTGGGTATATATTAGCATTATGGAAGATCAGCAGTTATTGGGTGAAAAGGCCATCATCAATAAGAAAATCTCATATAACAATAAACACAGTTTCAGAGTATGGTTTTAAAAATATACACAACTCCTCGTATAGACTGCAATTATTTTTAATGGTATTCCTTAAGTTTATTTTTCTAAAATGTATAAAACTAATTATCAATGCCAGATTCCAGAGAACTTCCTTTCTGATCAAAAATTGAAATAATTGGTCAATATGGTAAAAAAAAAAAAAAAAAAAAAAATTGGATACCAAGAGCTCTGGATTCTTGTTCTAGGCAACATGGCAGTAGGATTAAGGGCAAAGACAACCAACTATCTGCATTTCTATCCTGTCTTTACCACCTGCTGGCTAGGTGGCAGTGGCTCTGTGCTCAACTTTATAATGCCTCAGTTCACTCACCTATTAAATGGGGATTACAATAGTCATACCTACCTCACAGAGGTATCATCAAAAGTAAGTTAATACTTACAAAGCACATAAAACAATGTCTGGGATGAAGTGAATGTTGGATAAATTTTTGCCAATGAAACAAAATTTAGACAAGTCACTAGGTTAGTCACTTAACTTGCCTGATCCTTGGTTACCTTCTCTATAATATGAAATGATTTCACAACCTCTAAACTCTGCTTTAGTCACCTCTTTTGGGGATAATTAGAAGAAACTATATAATATAATAAGAAAGGTAAAGTAGGAGGAAAAATAAACATTGGACATTAAATCTTGGGAGACTGCTAGTAGGCTCATGGTGCTTGGTGTTTGAACTTTGTAAGCAGTTTGACCTTGGCAAATCCTAGCTTCTCCTGAGCCTGTGTGACAACTGACAGATTCCTTAGCTTCTTGGAGCCTCAAAATCCCCTTAATAGCAATCTCTAATTCATAAGTAGTTGGTAATGAGAATAAACATACAAAGCATTAGGTTTGGCACACCATAAGACAGTAATAACCAGTGTTCTGGTGGTGATAAGACGGATGATGATCATGAGGTCTATAAGGAAATGTAGCAATTTTATAACTAACTCTTCTATCAATTCATAAAATCATTGTAAGCTATAAAATTATATTAAATGTGTGGTGTGAGGCTTAGTTCAACTTAATTTCTACTTTTAGTTGTCAGACCTATCACACTTAAAATATAAAAACACTAGAGTCCCAATGCATGAAATTCATGTAAGAACAGGCCTTCCTTCTGCTGGCTGCCAGCACCTGCTTTCCCTCTAGCACCCTGGATCCGGGCTTCCCTTGCAGCCCCATCTTAGTCTTAAAGGTCGTCCGGAAGAACGTCCAGTCTAATTAGCATATTTTGCTTTTATTATTATAGAAAACTAGAGGCCCAGTGCACAAAATCATGCACAGGTGGGGTCTCCTTGCCTGGCCAGCGATCAAGGCTGATCAGGGCCCATTTTGCCCAGTCCCAATTGGGGCTCATTGGGGCCAGCTGGAGGGACCAGCTCATTGGGGCCAGCAGTAGGTTGGCTGGCCATGGGAGATTGGCTAGCCATGGGAGGTTGGCTGTGGGAGTGCACTGACCACCCGGGGGCAGCTCCTGTGTTGAGCATCTGCCCCCTTGTGCATGTCATAGCAACCAGTCGTAACAGTTGCTTAGGCTTTTATATATATAGATATAAAAGTAGAAAAATAATTTGCCATCACAACTTATCTCTTTCACTTAAAAGTGCTGTATTTAAATCCTCATAACTTTAAAGTTCTCACATGGAATTTTTTAAATGACCAATTAACTATGAGATGATTTAGTTTTTAGTTTCAGGGAAGCAGAGCATTAATAACTCAAGCATTATGTGTGATTGCAAAGCAGTAGAAATCTGTCCTTCAGATGTGAAGAAGTTTCTGTCAGTGTCATTATCAGAGTGATTGGTGCAGCTTAAGTAAACAGAATTACTAACAATTTTACAGGCTGACTAGATTTTAGTAGACCAAATAATATTTTAAACTATATTCAAGACTTCCCATAAAACATCTATATCAAATCCATAAGAATGTCTTTGGAAGAAAAAATGATGCTAAGCACTAATTTTAAGTTGTTGGGTTTTGTTTTGTTTAATCCTTATAAAATTTCTAGTATTTTCTGTTTGTATTTTACTGCATTACTGTTTTTGATAAAATATGGTAAATGCCATTGAAAAATTAAATAATGTACAAAAAAAGATAAAAATGGTCCAAAAACTTGCCATTAAGGAATAATCTCTGTTAATACTTTGAAAAATATTATTTTTGACCTCTTTTCAAACATATATACATATTTGAATTATGTACATATGGTGTTACATTAATTATATCATGCCAAATGCTTTTCCTTAATATGATTTTCTTTCAACAATATGCTGTGGTCATTCTTTTTATCTCAGTCAATGTGGATCTATATCATTATTTTCATTGCCATATTGTACTCACTAATACATATTAGCAAAGTTCACTTAGTCCATCATTGATAAACACTTAAAACATTCTTTTGTGCCAAAACAGGTTTGGCTCAGTGGATAAGAGCATCGGTCTGTGAACTGAAAGGTCCCAGGTTTGATTCCGGTCAAGGGCATGTACATTGGTTGCGGGCACATCCCCTGGTTGATGTTTCTCTCTCATTGATGTTTCTGGGTCTCTATCCTTCTCCATTCCTCTCTGTTAAAAAATTAATAAAATCTATTTTAAAAAAACAACATTCTTTTGTAATTATTTGTGGAATGTGATTATCTTCTCCCTCTGCTAATCCTTATATCTAAATAAAAATATTATTTAAAAATATTTTTAAAAAATGAGATTCCCATTCATAATCAATTTAAATTATATTAACATAATATATATTTAATATGTTTGTATTTAAAATATATATAAAGAAATATATATGTCATATAATAAAACTATAAAATTATTAGAGGCACAGTGCATGAAATTTGTGTCCCTCAGCCTGGCCTGTGCCCTCTTGCAGTCCAGGAGCTCTCGGGGGCTGTTCGACTGCCAAGGTGGTGAGAGAGGCTCCTACCACCACTGCTGCACTCGCCAGCCATGATCCCAGCTCAGGGCTCCTGGCTGAGCAGTGCTCCCTCTATAGAAGCACACTGACCACCAGCAGGAAGCTCCTGTGTTGAGGGTCTGCCCTCTGGTGGTCAGTGTACTTCATAGTGATTGGTCATTCCGCCATTCAGTCAATTTGCATATTAGCCTTTTATTGCGTAGGATACTAAAGGACAAAGATAAAACTTGAATAATGAAAAGATAAACCTTGTGACAGATATGAAGATTCAATGTTAATAAAGTTAATCTTTTTTAAACGATTACATAAATTTAATGCAATCCCATTTAAAATCCTAACGAATTTTTTTAATGATTTTAAATGTTATATAAATAATAAGTATGCAAGAATATTAAGACTACTCAAGACAGTGTTTTAAAAGGAGAATCAAGAGAAAAACAAGAGCAAGGAGGAAGAGGAAAGTGCAGTAGAAGATAGAGTATATTATATAGCCATCATGATTAAAACAATGCAGTGCTGTCATGGGAATATGTAATGTGATCAATGAAACAGTACACATTCTAGGAGGTAAATAGTGATCATATGATATTGGAATCATTTCAAATCAAATCTGAACTATTCAATAAATACCACTGGGGCAAATTATCATCATTTGTAAAATAAAATAAAATAAAATAAAATAAAATAAAATAAAATAAAATAAAATAAAATAAAATAAAATAAAATAAAATAAAATAAAATATAAAATAAAATAAAATAAAATAAAATGGTAGATAAAACCTGCCTTTAGACAGTAACAAATTCCAGATAAACAAAATATTTGAATTTCTAGAATAAGCCTATAAGTTATTATTAGAGAAGAAAACTATGATGATCTCTAATACAATATTTTAAAAAGAGACACCTTTAAACATCTCACAAATTTTAAATAATAAAAGGCTAATATGCAAGCTGTCCCCTCGATCAGGAGTTTGACCAGGAGTTCAACTGGGTGTTTGACCAGGGGGCGAGGCCAGCCAGACAACCGCCCGGGGCCCCTTCTCCCAGCTGGCCCGACCTGATCGGCCCTGATCAGGATATGCCAGCTGGACCCCATCCATGCACGAATTCATGCACAGGGCCTCTAGTAGAAATCATAATGGGAATGGATGTATCTATTTAACCATATAAAATTTTTATTTTTTATATGATTTTTTTTAAGAAACAATATACCTAATATTGAAAGTTAGGCCACAAACTGGTATTTTTTTATACCATTCCATTTTTTCATTTGAAAAAACACTTTTAATTTAATACTATTTCCTAAAAAGTGGTTTTATAATGCCTCAGAAATCCCAAGACAGGCTGACTCCTGGCCCACATCAACTATATTAAAAACTGCTTGGTCAGTTCTTTCAAATAAGCATCCACCTGGTGCTTAGCAATGATTTTTTTTTTTCCTTTGACAAATTATATCACAAGGTAAACCTATTCAATTGTTTAGTCTTATTTTATCATACCAGTAATTCTCACATTTGTCACTGAAAGATAAAAAGATATCTCTCAGCCTCTGAAGAAAAGTGGGGAAAGGGTTTCTTTCCACCTACCTGAGATATGCTTCCTCCAAGTACAAGGGTCCCTGTGGCAGTTAGCTCTAACTGATGTGCGTTTTCAACACTAAGCACTTTGTGAACTGCCCCACGCTAATGTAGGATGCACAATGGAATCATCATATTTTACTCTAAAATAATTTTTTTTGTATATTTGTTCCACTGTTGCTGCCAGAAAGATAGTATAGCAATAACTTAGATGAATTTATGTCTCTATATGATGAGGATTAAATAATTTAAAACAGTATCTTAGCACACTGTATGTGGTCAATAAATGGGTTATTAGTAATATTATTAAAAGGATTATTTATTCTAAATTAAGTCAGAAACACCTTTGAGGCAGGAGACCATTACCTATATATCCCAGTGAATAAACAGAACATATATATCTATCTGATCTTGGAACTGAAGTGAGAAACAGGTTCCAGGTGATAATGGTAACACACCAGTAATGTCATGACAAGGAGGGGTCAGGGAAAAGCAGAGTGGGAAAAGAGGGAGGGAGGACAAGGGGAGAGGCAGTCCATTGGTTTAGCAGAGTGGATTTAAATTGCTCCTCACACAAAAGTCTTGCCAGTCATGACAGAAGAAGAACCCAAGAATGAGCACAAAGACACCAAGTTGCAGACACAGTGTGGCAGACAGCATCACATCAGCTCAGTAACTGATCGGTCAGGCAGCTTGGACTTCTAAGGTAACTGAAAAAAATGCTGTTTTAAAGGAAAGTCCGTGCAAGTGAAACAGAAGCTGGTGCCCTGGGCAGATAGTATGAGGCAAGAGCTGTGGTGACCTCTCAGAAGGGACTCCGGACTGGACCACAACTAAGACTAATCCCCTTGCCATGCCAGCTATACTTGTTTTTAAAAATAAAAGGACTAACCTGCTCTGTTTTCTACTTGGGCTGATTCATCCCTCCTTAGGCAACCTGGTGGTCCCAGCTCCCGGGAGGTCACCATATTGATACCAAAGTTAGTGTGGACATCAGATTACCATGGTGTACTACAGAATTGTACATCTAAAACCTACATAATTTTTATTAACTAATGTTGCTCCAATTAATTCAATTAAAAAGAAAAATATTATCAAATAAATTTAACAAAGTAAAGGGACTGAAAAGTGATATCAGAACCCATCTACACGAATAAAAGAGAAAGATGCAAATTGACTGTACCTTCATGACACCCACCAGCCAATCAGGAGTAAGTATGCAAATTAACCCAACAAAGATGGCAGGTTAATTTGCATACACAGGTACCAAGCAGCAGGGAGAGGGGCCACAAGCAGGGATGGATGCTTGCCATCACCATGGAGATGACACAGGCATTCCACACTGCTCCAGCCACTCAGGGCCTCTGGGCTCTGTGGGAAGGCGGGTGGGGGCGGAAAGAGGCGGCTCTGGGACTGGAGAGGAAAAGCAGTGCCAGCAGCCAGGGGCCAATAGCCAGGGAAAGGAAGGCCCATTCTTGCACGAATCTTCATGTATTGGGCTTCTAGTATTGTGTATATTCAGTAAAGCACATGTTCTATTTTTCAGACCAGGAATTCAGTCAGTCTGAACAAATCAATAAACCCTGTTATCTTTTCCAAAAATTCCTGGATTAAAGGACACATAAAGATCAAAACTCTAGAACCCAGAATGGACAAAAAACAAGAATAAGAACATTTTCAAGCATCTTCCGACTCGCCAGCTCCTGAAACGGCTGAGCCAGGCGCCAGCGCCCAGAGCCCAGTGCCCCAGCCCGCCCAGGCAGAGTCTGCCGGTGCTCCTCCAGCTGCTCTGGGCTTGTGCCCTGCACCTCTGGGCCACATGCCCCCCACCCCCCAACCGTGCGGAGCGCACCATGCTGCAGCTGGGCGCTGGCTGGGGGAGGGGAGAGGGGGCACTCCCTACGAGCTGCTAGCCTTCCAGAAGGCGAAGAGCAGGACCAGAGCCTCAACAGCGCTGATGGTCCAGAGCGTGACCTGGCCTGGCCGAGCTCAAGTCATCGCTAGTCAATGAGTCTGAGGGTGTGGTGGGCGGCGCAGGGGTCCTGGATGCCTGCACCGGCCGGCAGTGAGGCCGAAGTTGGAGCCAAGGCTCTCCGGCGGGAACACACTTGGCAGAGACTGTTCCCGGACAAACTTCTGGAATCTCTGGAGGAAGGCCTGAAGGCCCAGGAGTGCGCCAGCAGCATGTACAAAGACACTGTCCACTCCGCCTCCAATCAGCTCATGCACGACCCATCCCCGGGGAGCAGGGCAGCACCCTCAGCCGCAGCTCCCACTGTAGGATGTGAACAAGAGGAGAACTTTGCTGAAGGAGGAGGGATGGCCTGGGTGAGCCACTTCCCGCTGACTGTTGACTTTTGTATTTCCAGCTTGCTCACAAGCAGGTGTAGGCCTTATCCTGGTGCTTGGTGATGCTGGGGTGTAATCTTCTCACAGTAAATTTGAGCTGAGACCCCCCCCCCCAAAAAAAAAAAGGAAGGAAGGAAGGAAGGAAGGAAGGAAGGAAGGAAGGAAGGAAGGAAGGAAGGAAGGAAGGAAGGAAGGAAGGAAGGAAGGAAGGACGAACATTTTCAAATAGTATGTTAACAAACATTGCAACCTGGGCATGCTACACAGAAGATAAGGATCTCTTAACAGTGTAAGAAACCTGGAAATTCCCAGAGACTTCACAGTTTTGTCTGTTTTGGTTCATAGGACATCTGCTTCAAACAAGCCTTCTATACCACAGAAAGAGGAAGTTTCCAGCCACAATATTTAATTAGTACCTAATTAAGAGCATCAACAGGATAAGTGATGCAGGTTCTGGCCCAGTGTTTATACCTGGATATGGGCAAACAGTTTCTAGTGAGTCTTGGCTGTCTGACAGCTCTGAGCTGTCATTGGCACCACAGCGCCCAGCGAAGGTGCTGCCGCTCCTAGGCAAGTGTACGCGAATGAGCATTCAAAGCAACTGGAGAAATCCAATCACACCAACTAACTACCGAAAAGAAAATATGGAAGTCTGTATATAGTAACATTCTCACATGTGTGTGCTTCATATTGAGCCTAACTTATTACTCCGGCCGCCTGAAAGAGTTTATCATCTTCTACACTTACCTGAAGTGCCAGCTATTTCAAGGATAACCTCAAGAATATTGTTCACCCAGGTAGAGTCAGTACAACTGCCAAGAGCCAAATAGTCACTGGATGCAAGTGAAATCCTTGATGAACTTCAATTACTAAATTGGCCTGCCTCTGGAGAGCAGCCTGTCTCATGCCAAGCCACTGAGGAAATAACGTCACTGTGAACCTGGAAATATCTGGGATTATTCATCCTTTTTGCCACTAAGCAACTCTTTTATAAAGGGAAACGTGGTGACTGAGCTCCTTGTACTTTGTTACACAGGATCCAGTCATACGACCTTCGTCTAGCCATCGAACCTTCCTGGGCCTCAGTTTCTTCACCTATAAAATGAGGGGATTGGCTTGAGCGCTTTCTCTGAGCGCTTCAGTTCTCAAACGATATGATCTGGTGCTGCGTATTTATATAGCATATTCCTTCTGCACATTTCACAATCTCTCAAGAGACTCTCATTAGTATTCTCAATATCGCTGTGAGGCAGGCAAGTGGCAAGGTTTATTATCCCCATTTTTTTAAGAAAGAGACAATGAGACAGTTTGCTGACACAGCACTCTTGACCAAGTAGAGACTGGAAGTTAGGTGTCCTGATACTAATCAAGAACTCTGCTAAACCACTTTGCTGCTAAACTAAACGGAAGGTCTCTGATGAATAAAATATTTTGTGCTCCTGGAAGGAAAAATATAGTTTGATCATCTTGCAGAGATGTAATGATTTAAAACGCTGATTTCCAAATTATAGCCCATGCAATATTCCTGGTGGTGTCCTCAGTTCTCAATGACATATACATATGCATATTTTCTCTTCTCTGATACAAATATCAAAATGTGAAGCCACTAAAGTAGGAGAATGTTAAGTCATGCTTACAGAAAAGGGAAAAGAGAGTTTGGGAGAAATAATTAAACTTGCAATGGAAATTTTTCAGAGAATAAGCTATATAATCAATATTAATATAAGAAATTATATCTAAATTCTATTATACATATCAGTGAAATGAGATTATCATCCAAGGAATAATCCAAACAGCTTTCAATAGTATGTATGTATTAAGAATAAAGGGCCCAGCTTGCTGGTGTGGCTCAGTGCCTTGGGTGTTGTCCTGTGCATCCAAGGGTTTCTGGTTTGATTCCCAGTGGGAAGAGTGCAGGAGTCATCACTCTCACATCATTGTTTCTCTCTCTTACTCTCCCTTTCTCTCTTTCTTAAAGTCAATAAAAAAATCTTTAAAAATAAAAAAAAGAACGAAGGGCCTAATATTTTACCCTTTTGTAAATTGGCAAGTTAGCGTACGGTAGTTTCATGGGTGCTGGCAAAAGACATGATACTCCTAGCATAGAGAATAGAATGTTATTACTAGCAGTAACAGCAATAGCCAGAGTATCATTACTTTTGCTTTGGTTTCCCAAGCCCAGTTCCCACAGGGTGATGCAAAGAAACATTACCTGCATCTGCAGTAGATTGCATTAAAGGAGACAAACACTGAGCTTAGGGATTCTGAATAGTTATTGTAATGGATAGTAAGCATTCTCCAAGGTTGTTCACTACATAAATCTTCCTGAAAGATAGTCCAGAACAATAGCAGTCAGAACCTCTACATGTAAAAACATATAAGACCCATGGAGAAAATCTCTCAACTGCATTTTCTGATTTTATTTGATAACTTAGAGAATTGTTTCCTAACTATATTTGTTTTATTTTATTTGACTAGGTATATCTGGAGTTCTGAGAATTCTTAAATGCTCAAAGCAAATAATGTAACAATGTTAATAAAGAATGGGACATTTTCCTCACGCTGAACCTCTACCGATGTCTCCTTGTTTTTGTCACCATTCTAGTAATTCAACAACTTCACACCAGAAAAACAACTTGTTTGGTCCACACTTCCTGCCTTACTCTCACTCCCTTTTACTTATTAAAGTAGGCTAATGTCCTTTCACGGTAATTTTAAAAAAACTTTAAAAAAAAAATGAAAACCACCCTGAAATCCATAAAATCCCACATGACCATAAAATTAAAATTTAAAATTCCTTGTCTTATTTCCAGGCACCCTACAAATTCATAAATTTCCTTTCTTATTTCACAATCACTTGCAACTCCCTTTGTTTCTCTTCAGCTCTGAACTTCAAGACCTAGTTAAACACCAATTGTGGCCAGATATCTAGAAAATAAACAAAGTCCTTGCTTATCCTAGTCATAGATAGAGGCTGACCAGCAAGCATTTGTTCCTGAGTGAAACTGCTCAGTATTCCCACAAAGTTCCTAGCTGCACCTGAGAAACCACATATGGGGTGGGTGAGCATGTCAACTGGAGAGTCAGGAGGTGGACATGCTTCTTTCTAGCTACAGGGACCTTGGTTTGGTGATTAAAGCTCTGTGTCTCAGCCTCCCATTTGTAAGATGAAAGTGACTACATTTAGCTCTTGGGAAAAGAATACATGAATTTATCTTACCTAATTATAGACAAACATGTAAAATTGACCATACCTCTGCTACACCCAAAGCCAATCAGGAGTGAGTATGCAAATAAGCCCAACAAAGTTGATGGGTTAATTTGCATATACAGGCACCTGAGCAGCTGGGATGGGCAGGACACGTGTTATGAGGAGGAGAAGGGTGGTGGAGGGAGCCACAGGAGCAGTGCTCCAGCTGGGATCGAGGACTTGCAGGTTCCCAAGCAGTCTAGGAATGAAGCCAGGGGAAGGAAGGCCTACTCTTGCATGAATATTGTGCAATGGGCCTTTAGTAGTTATATAAAACACTGCTGGGCATATAGGTGTTCAATGAAGGTATGCTGATGAATGAACTTTTCTACCTCACGTTGGGTTCCATCTTACCAAATGCAAATGTTAATAGCATTATTGCTAAAATACGGACATTAACAGAAATATGTAGATAATGAATAGCACATTCTTTGTAATCTGCATATCATTCCTAGTTTGTTCTTAAAGACTGGGGTGGGCAGGATAAAGAGATGTTAATCTATTCACCCATTAAAATAGAAAATGATTGCAGAAAATGTACTGTATTAGATATATCACATTGACTATTAAATAAGCATTTTCTGCTGTGCTCAAGATTTAACATCAAACTGCTACTTTTGTTTCCTAAAATATTACGTATGAAATTATGACTGTTGAGCTATGACCTTCCACTCTGTACATGGAAAGTTTGGTTTCATGTAAATACAAATCGTTATTGTAAGTGGAAATGCGAAGGTCTTAAAAGTGGTACGATCAAGTTTTATTCCCTGCAAACAAATATAGAACAAAAAGAGGTAAATAAATGGCTATGACATTTTGGAATATTTCAAGGGACCACAAGAACAATAAGTGCATTTTGTGTGCAACTGTCTTTGAAGTTCTAATCTCAGTTCATGCCACTAAATCATCAAGGAAGGTTATTTTTAACTTGTTATGTAAAGGCTTTAGAAAAAGAATCAAGGATCTCTCTCTGCATGTGAAATGTCAAACAGGAGGTTTTTGTAATTCTTAGTGTACTAAGGTGATCTATGTACGGATCAGAAAAAATTCATCTACCCCCAAATTGTCCCAAATAGCATGAAAAGATTAACAGAATGGAAATAATATATTTTCCTAAATATCTTCTTTGAGATACTGTGTAAGTGGAATCTTTGTGTGTGGCTAAACCACAGTACAGATTTAACTAATTAACGAAATATTGTCCCTGGAGACTAGATGTAAACCTGATTAGGAGGCCCCTCTGGGAGGAACACTAGCCTCCCTGCGAGTCCAGAAAAGAGCTTTAATGCCAGAGGGAGGAAGGACTCTTCCCTCGTAGGGAAAGTCCAATCTTTTCCCTCCCTCTGTTCCCTTCTCTCCTCACTTTTCTCTCGTTCTCCTCCTGTCATCTCTCTCAAGTACACGTGTAGATCAATAGTTTTTGCCTTTCTTAATCTAGTCTATCTCTTTATCAAAAATTAAAATTTCCATGGTGTCATCCTTCACTTGAAATAAATGGCAATATGCATGATATGTAATGTTTTCTCAGCTAGTGAATTTTATCAAATCATAAGGCAACTCTGTGATTATAAACACGCTTACTTTGTGTCTGCCTGAGAACCCCAGGGCCACCTTTCCTGCAAGAGAGTGGATTTGCTCTTTGGTATACACTGTCCACCTTCCTTTAATGCTGTCTTGAAATTTTTATTTTGAAAATGGGAAACATAAACGGTGCCATCTCTGCAGCTGAGGAAAGAACAGAAAGATCCAAATTTCTCTCACACTTTAATGTGGGTGAGCCTTGATCTACTTGTTAAAATTCTTGGATTGCTAATAAAAGTCATAATATACCGAATGGTGGTAATTTGGATGAAACAAGCATATCAATCATTGAGGAATGGGCTCATGGCTCTTTATCTGGGCAGAATCATTAAGTAGAATTTATGATATATAATGTATACTATTAAGCAGCTTCCATTAAACTTGCCTGCCAAACTCATTCTATATAGAGGGACGTTTCTAAAAGCAAGAGGTATGCAAGAGCACCACCTATAGTAAAACTTCCGCATTTATTTTACAATACTAAAAAACCCTAAAGTTATCAGGTTTTGAAGCAGAAAGTTTAGAGGAGAAAAAATATCAAGGAAATAAGATATCTGGTTTAATTTATAAGTCTCAACCATCTTGAAAATAAGTTATATAAAATGTATTCAAATATAAATATGCAAAGGCAACTTTTTTGTAATTAAGAAAATGGTGCTCTGATTTTACAGATAATTTAAACCATGGGGATAGCTTTTGTTCTAACTTAAATAAATAATAATTCAAACAAAATCGTTGCACTCTTTAAACATTCCTCTGTGGTTGTTTTCTGTTAATTGTACTTTTAATAATTGGCATTTTTGAGACCTGGAAACAATAGCTATTCAAAGTACAAATAAATCAACTTCTTTCTGATGTTTAATTTTTTAGAAAACACACCGCTCAAATACTTCAGCATTAGTGTAAGACAAATGAAGGATACTAAGGAAATGGTGACTGGTTGTGAAATATCCTTTAGGAGTTGGTATCCACAGAAATTTCATCTTAAATACTTGTTACTTTGACCTAGAAGCTAATTATGAGGGAGTTGAGCCAAAAAAAGTGCGATGAATAAAAGAAGTTTCACCGGCATTACAGAGTAAGTTGCCAGAAACAGCTTACAAATTATGAATCTAGGCAGAGATGAAAAGTTGAGTCTAAATTATTATTTGACTGTCTCCTTAAATCAATGAAGAGCAAACAGTGATTACAGCGGACCTTTAATTTTCAGCTATAAAAAGTCTATAAATGGTGGCTGGTTCAACAGGGTTTCACTGAGGCCTTAAGAGAATCTTATGCTGCTTTTCCAAAGAGAGTATGCTTAAAAAAAAAAAAAAAAAAAAGAACCTGTAGAAGTGCAATCATTGCTGCAGATCACATAGCTCCCTGACCAAGTGGTTGAGCAGGAAACGAACCAGGAAAGGAGGATGCCCTGAAGTAGGTCCTATTGTCTTAGGCTGGGGCCCTTTTGCTGGTTCCGTAGGCCCATTGCTCTTTTGGGTGAGGCTGGGTTTTAAGTAGATTCAGCGCTCATCCAGCAAGGTGCCAACCAGAGAGCACTGCAAGCTGTGTTTGCAGAGCACGAGGAGCTGGGACAGCAGCCGCCTGCCCACAGTGCCCTGCGACGGGGCCTCCTCTCGGCCCTGGGAGGCCCACTTCCCAGGATGAGAGGATAATTCACTGGCGATAGCCCATTCAATCTTCAGCCTCTCGGCTGACGCTGCCAACAGAAGTGCCAATTAATGCCAATTACAATGGTGACTTTTCTGATATGGGCACCTACTCTTATAGGCCATCAAACAGCCATCATATATTAATGACTGTCAGTCATTACCAATATGGGCGAAGTTTGAACTAGTGACCTAGAGGAGAACTGCTCTTTATCCCACTTCCAACTCCCTGGACCGTCCAATTCCCCTCCCCCTTTTCTTGGCCAATGTTCTTAATTATAGTTTTGTACCTGCATAATGAGTGCGCTGCATTTTGACAGTGACAATTGCTGAAACCGTGACAGCAGAAGTGCAGCTACTGCCTGCCATTTAGCAGTCCCTGTCACAGCCTTCAGGCCTGGGAGGCCAGAGCAGACCTTCAGGGGGCACTACTATGTCCCTTGTCATTCAATCGGCTATTTTTTTTTTTATTATTTGTCTTTACCGCTGCTTAGAAATAAGAACATTTTTATGCAGGTAAATGTGTCATGGACGTCTATGCAGATGCTGCCATTAGGCCTTTCTTATCTGCTCATTATTTTCTATAGCCTTATGAGACAGAAACTCCCCATACAATTAAATATACTGCAGATTAATCTGGAAATGCACCTTTTGAGCTCAAAAACAGGAAGAAAGTTAAACACAGTAAACATTCTAAGTGATAGAAAAGTCTCAGATTCCTTTTATAAAACACCCATCTTAACCTTTCTTTCCTTACTGTCAGTAAATCCAATTTGGGGTGCCACTTCTCAATGGCCACTGGCTGTCTAACTAGAGAGCGATGGTGTTTTCAAAGACCCGGAGACTCACCTGACTTAGCTCTCAAAATACACTCCGTCAGCAGTAGTTGGGAATATCTGTTTCAAGTGTGCATGAGTCCTAGATCTGGGAGGGCAGGAGGACTTTAAGAGAAAGAAATTGTTACTAAGTCTCTTTGCTCTACCTTTCAAGGAGCCTGAATGAAAACCCAGCAATTGCTCCAAATTTCTCACTCATCAAAAAAAACAAAAGAAGCCAAATGGTAAATAATGTATCAGGCTTCCAACTTTTCTCTGAAAGTGGCACCAAAAGACAACGTGTGAAAAATATTCTGGAATTTCACTTAACTTCTCTACATACACAATATGTTCCCCCCCCCAAAAAAAAAAGCTAATTTCTGATAAATGTAATTCCAACACATCAATTTAGAAATCAGGTTTCACCTGTACTATGCACCCAGTGAAGTGGTAGCAAAATTAAAGTTAAAACACAAGCCCAAGGCTTTTTTATTTTTCACTCTTTGTCGAGGCCATTTATGTTTGAAATCCTAGCAACCTTCTGTGGGTCCTCCACATACACATTCCAGGCAGTTCAAAACCTAGCCAGGATTTCCCGAATTCACCCATTTTGCTGGTAAGGAAAGGGAAGGTCTGGGAGGACAAGGCAACCTTCCCAAGACACCGCAGCATGCAAGTGGCAGAACCAGGACTGAAACCCAAGTACTGTGGGCTCCAATGAACAATAAGGAGAATCGTTCAGGTAAGTCGTGGTTCCTTACGCCAATTCATTCTGTTTTGCAAAGTCCTCAACCAGTCTTCTCAATTTTTAAGCTTGCAAATCATTTCAAGTTACCAGATTAAAGCAGGCCAGGCAGCATTCTACGCTGAATGAAGGTGGCAGAAAACACTCTCGTTTCCATTCTAGCTCAGCAATGCTAATACCATAAGGAAAAGAGACTGTGAGGCAAGAAACCCAAGGCTTTCCCACCATGGATGGAGCTGCAGCCTGATCATATGCTCTGACTGGGAATTGAACTAGCAACGTTTCCGTGCATGGTATGACACCCAAACAACTGAGCCACACCAGCCAGAGCTGGAAAAAAACATTTTTCTTTTTTTGTTAAGCCTCACCCAAGGATATTTTTCCCCATTGATTTTTAGAGAGTGGAACAGAGGGAGGAAGGGAGAGGAGAGAGAGAGAGAACGAGGGAGAGAGAGAGAAAGGAAGAGAGAGGAAGAGAGATCTATGTGAGAAACACATCTTCTGATTGCCTCACACATCCCAAGGTACTGCCCTTTACCGGGAATTGAACCTAAGACCTTTCTATGTGTGGGCCAACACTCGAACCACTGGTACACACCGGCCATGGCTGAAAAGTCCTTTTTTATGTATCAACCTCATGAAAAAATATCCTAAGATGCCCCTTTACCTTGGTAGAATATTTAAAATGACAGAGACTTTTACAATTTACAAGATTGAGGGGGAAATTAGACCAGTGTACACAGTAAACAGACTATACAAGTGTAGTAAAATACTACTACTAATACTAAAGGCCATCTCGCTCTCCAGCTTCAGCCTGCCTTTCCAAATAGTAACTACATGAGCTTGCCTGCAATATGAAGAAAATGTCTCAGGAACACAAGTCACTGACTTTTGGAAAACACGGGTGAAACCACCCTTCTACCATGCTGGATAGGCTCAGATACAGTATTTTCTCTCCATGAAATATATTGGCTCAAGAAGCCCTCCAAGAGTTATGTAAAAATTGTGTAAAATGTTGTAAATAATTCTGAGGATTAATTTTTCCCCTAAAACTAAAATTCTAACCCCTGATGTGACCAGTCTTCAAAGGGCAGCAGCACCATAGCCATGTGAGGCTATTCTGGACCAAACGCAAGGAAATGAGCCTGGATGATAACCAATTTTAAGGTCACAGTAAGAAAACATCTAGGATCCAGGGATAATAAATATTACGAGGGTTGAAATGCAAAGTCATGAAAGATTAAAGGAAATAATAAAATGTTTGTGACTTCAGGAAATGTGACCTTGAGGAAATGTGTCACACCCTGGGGAATCCGCTAATAGGAAACCCACCACTGAAAAGTAGGCATTATTTGTTGGTACAGCTGAAATCAAATAGCTTCTGATTCTGTGGAAAACTTACGTGGGATGCTATGTCAAGAATTTCTGACAAGTGCTTTGGATTAAAAACTGAAGGTATCTTTTAAAAGGACAAAAATGTTAATGTTCCACTCTTGAGGCCAAATAGAAAAATAAATATATGAAAGAAGGAAAAAATTAGGATGGGAATATTTTATTTAAAAACATAATTAAGAAATGGTAACATCAAGAATAAAAAATAAAAAGAAAGAACTAACGCACTAAACAAACTACATAAAATGTAAGACAATGATTAAAAGGTAAAGATTGAGGTGTGTGCATGAGTCTTCTCCCTGTTCCCACTCACAGGATCTAGCAATTTCTCATCTTATAAGACCTTTAAAAACTCTTCTCTGACTTCCAAATCTTAGCTGACAGCATTTGTCTCCTTTACCTACATTTTTCTTTCGAAATTTAATTATAGTTTTCTTTCTCTGGCTACATTTGGAATGCAGCGATGTCAATTTTTCAAACAGTTTGCATGCAAGATGTTGTTTTATGTAAAGAAGGGGAAAGATTGACAAATCGAAACCAAACAGGGAGGAATTATAAATATTTTGCTTCACTATTGCAGCTTTCTCCATATGCCTCAAATAAAACATTTTCAATCAAGCTTCACTTCTGCAGAAAGCTTACCAACAAAGTAGTCTTTATTAGTATGTAACATGTGTAAATGCAATTAGCTTTCTAAAAAGAAACAACTGAAATATGATGTTTATAGGAAGAAACTAGATGTGTGTGTGTGTGTGTGTGTGTGTGTGTGTGTGTGTGTGTGTGAATACGCGCGTGCGCACAAATGAAATCAGAAACTGCAGAAGCTATTGACAGACTGATGACTGGGTCAGCTGCCAGACACTGGTTAGGGAAGTCAGTGTGAAGGTCACTAATTTCATTCTGTCTTATTTCAACAGGACCTTGAAACAAAGAACACAGCCTTAAATACATGGTGAAGAGGGATGGGTGATTAAAACAGGGCTTTTCTATCAGGTCTGTGTGATTTTTAAAAATAGGAAGGTAGTATTTAATCAAAATATATCGTCTAATTTTTATCTAAAAATGACTGAGAAGGTAAGGAAATTATATTCATAGCAGTGACAGGTTTTTAATTTTTGCAATGTTCTTTGTATTTTCCTTTCTATTTGCCAAAACTGCTATAATTTGAAGCAAATCAGTTCAGGTTTTTTGCTTGTTTGTTTGTTTTTAAGTGAATTGTCTGAGGTGTGTGGAGGATATTCTTTGGGCAGTTTCTGGACTTTATTTATTAACAGTTGCTGTGCAGAACTCAGAACAGTCTTTTGTTTTGTCAACTTCATTTTTCTCATTAACAATGGAATATCCATCTAGAATAATAAAAGTGTAATATGCTAATTAGACCGGACATCCTTCCGGATGACCTTCTGGATGAAGCCAAGGCCCAGGGAGCCCATCGATGGGGTTCACCGCCTCAAAGTAAGAGGCAGGAGAAGTAGCTCAGTAAGACCTGCATGTGAAGCCGGGACCAGTTTGGCTCAGTGGATAGAGCGTCGGCCTGCGGACTGAGGGGTCCCGGGTTCGATTCCAGTCAAAGGCATGTACCTTGGTTGGGGGCACATCCCCTGTGGGGGGTGTGCAAGAGGCGGCTGGTTGATGTTTCTTTCATTGACGTTTCTACTCTCTGTCCCTCTCAATTCCTCTCTGTGTAAAATCAATAAAATATATATTTTTTTAAAAAGACCTGCATGTGAAAATGTCACCTTTTTACTTCTCCTGGCTCTTAAATTCTTCAGGTATGGGATTTGCCAACCCCCTGTAAATGACAAGACCTTCCCTATACTATTTGTGGAGTGCCAGTTCCCTTAGGCTTTCTCCACTAGACCCCTAACTTTTCCTCACTTCTGAAGTACATTTTTGTATGACCCCAATAGTGCTCAATCACCAGTTCCCCTGATCATCTAACACAAGAAGGGGGACAGACACACGTTGTTGACCTCATAGACTTCACAGCTTTGGGGTACACAAAATAATTTTACTTCTCATTTCCTTCTGATACTAAGTTATCAGATTGCATTTCTACATAGGAACTTTAATCAGTTAATTATCCACATTGTTCTTACTGACAAAAATGTCCCTAAAATAGGAGAAAATATTTATTAAAATGTTTTGAAGAAACCTAGTCTTCAAAAGTTACAACCTATTTGAAAACTTACATACACACACATGAACAGTAACTATACTACTGTGTTTCCCCGAAAATAAGACATCCTCCGAAAATAAGACCTAGCGCATGGAAAGATAAGACATCCCCTGAAAATAAGACCTAGCGCAACTTTGGGAGAAAAAATTAATATAAGACACTGTCTTATTTTCGGGAAAACAGGGTAGCAACTAGAACTTATAAATCAGTGTTGATAACCTCTTTAAAATGTTTTATTTGAGGCATATTAATTTCACAAAATAATATCACAGTGAAACTGCTGCTTCATGAACTTCACACATGAGGCATTCATTTACTAGTATATACCTTGCTTTTCTGAATTAATGCTTAAATGTTTTCATCTAAATGAAAAAGACTACATACCATAGTATCTGGCCTAAAGTGTCCCTGAAGCTTCAGTTGCAACAATCATAATAAAGAATGTTCTTGTTTAATCTATAAAATAAGTACATTTGATTTTAATTACTTGGATAATGACTAAGCAAGTTCATCAGGCACATCCCTTCCAAGAGATAATGAAAGACACAGAGGAGCAAACAATATTCCTGCGAACAGACCATCACATTCTGACTCTGAGGATGACTCCACTAATGAAAATCTGTCTTTGCAAATGACTCATTTTCTGAAGACTGCTCTGAAGATGTTGGAAATCAGAATGATGCATGTGGAAATGAAATTAATCAATGTGAAGATGGGGAACAGCAGTCTATCACAGAAGGGCTGTTTGATAATAATGAAATTGAGGAAACAGTCAGTGGTAGAGAAACAAATGCAAGCACAGGAAATGTCAATGATAATAATGAATAAAATAACTAATTCTTAAAGTTCATAGGAAAATTAGCACACAAAGACAAATTATCATCCAGAAAAAAATGGCAAAGACATGCACCTACAATTACTTTTGAGATTACTCCAAATTTATGAAAACCCTAATATGGCAATAAATTTAACAGAAAGGCGGGGGGAGGGGAATGAAACTTTCAGAACTTTACATCAATAGTAAAACTGTAAGTTTTACTGCCCAGTTTGATTGGAACAATCAAGCATAAATAGCAGTGGGAGATAAGACAAGGAACTTCTACTGGAGTTCCAGAGAACATTTGAAAATGTCAGTATAAATCCTCTTCTTTAATTGACTTGCCTGTTTTTTAATCACATTGTTCCAAGTCCACAGTCCTATCCTCCTCCAGTTTGTCTGTCACAACAGGACAGCTCTCAACTGCTTCAACTGCTCTAGATTCAGTCTTTAAAGCATAGATGTTTTAGGTCTCAATTTCATTCTGTTTATTAACTCCACTTCCCCTATAAATGCTGTTGCTAGTAGTCCTCATGGGGAATTCACACATCGATGGAATGCACCCGGATGGATTGTAGTTACCCTGTGCATCTAGTGGCCAAATGCCTTCAGCTCTGTTTTGCATGCTGTCTAGGAGATTCCTTGCTATTGTGCAAATAAACTCTTCTCCATACAATAAGTATTCCTTTTTCTCACTGGCAAACTCCCCACTCCAAAAGAATCATTTGAAACCAAGACTGAGTTTATCCAAATAAGGTATTATTTACTCAACCAAGGTACATGCTCTTGACTGGAATCGAACCTGGGACCCTTCAGTCTGCAGGCTAACACTCCATCCACTGAGCCAAAATGGCTAGGGCCATAGCCTGAAATTTAATAAGCATTATTAAAGTTAAAAAAAAATTATGTTGAATGGCAAACCTAAAATCTACATACAAATTGTATGTATAATTTAAAAAAAAAAAAAAAAAAAAAAAAAAGGTTTTGGCCGAAACCGGTTTGGCTCAGTGGATAGAGCGTCGGTCTGTGGACTGGAAGGTCCCAGGTTTGATTCCGGTCAAGGGCATGTACATTGGTTGCGGGCACATCCCCGGTAGGGGGCGTGCAGTAGGCAACTGGTCAATGTTTCTCTCTCATCGATGTTTCTAGCTCTCTATCTCTCTCCCTTCCTCTCTGTGAAAAATCAATAAAATATATTTTAAAAAATAAATAAATAAAATAAAACATTGGGTAATCTTTATAAGTTAAGACTATGCTCAAAGTTCATAGATGCTTTGTTAAGTGTAGTCAAATTCTAAAAAAAAAAAAAAAAGGTTTTGCTCTATCTCTATATAATTCAACAAAATTGCTAATGAATGAACACCAAATATTCCTTCAATGTGTTATTGTTTAAATTTCTTAAATATAAACATGTATTTGCATTTAAAATAGTTGTGAAGAGGAAGAAATATTATTAGAAAGTAGCATTGTCTTTTGCCTCTGCTCTCTGCCTGATCCCCTGATCCAGACTTGCAGGATCGGTTTAAAATGTCATCCTACTCAAGAAGAAGCCCAGGGAGCAGGGTCCTCATTGTATAGATGTTTAGGGTTGCTGTCTGTTGCACATATCTCATGAACATGATTCCTTAACTCTCATAAAGTAAGACTCAATGGCCAATCAGAAGCCCTGGGTAAATGGTGGGAGGAAGCCCAGCAAAAACAGTAAGACAGCTTTAGGCTTCGCAGGACACTAATTAATCATTTTGGCTAGAAAGTCCCTCTCCCCATGGAGCTTAATGGCTTCCAAGGAATGTTTGGATGAAACATTTCAGCAGATGGATCCAGTACCTACATTAAGATTCTGCCACCCACAGCCTTATGTATTCATTTATTTCTCCATAAAATATTTGATAGTGGGCTGAGGTAAAAGTCTGTACTAAGAATGGACTAAAGAAAATGTATGACAACTTACCTCAATTTTTCATAGCTGAGTGTAAACTGAAATGGAGATTTATAATTAATATTATGTCATCAAAAGCTGAACATTTCCATTTCATATTTTTTGACTAATAAACCAGAGTAGCAGGAGGACAGAGGCATGCAAGGAATCCCTTATGTTTAGAGAAATAAAATGAACCACATGGAAAGAAAAAAAAAAACTTTGTAGAGCATGTTCCCTTTAGATATTATATGTAAATTATAGGTTACATAACAAGTGTCATTTTTTGAACACCTACAAGACAGATATCATTATTCCATTGCCCAGATAAGGAAAGTGAGGCTAAAAGTCACCCAAAACTATTTGACTTGTAATGAGCAGAGCCCACATTTAGACTTATGTCTTCTATGTCCAAAGCCCTGGCTCCTTCTAGAATTTCACTTCATTATATAGCACAACACTTTATCAGTTTTTGTTAAAAGGTTATATATATATATATATATATATATATATATATATATATACACACCTAAGCAACCAAATGACCAGTCAACCAGTGCTATGATGTACACTGACCACCAGGGGGCAGATGCTTAATGCAGGAGCTGCCCCCTGGTGGTCAGTGCACTCCCACAGGGGGAGCACCACTCAGCTGACGAGCAGCACCAGACACTGGGCTCACAGCTGGCAAGCGCAGCTGCGGCAGCATGAGCCTTGCTTGTCTCCATGGCAGCAGCACCACCACACAGTGGCAATCCGGGAGTGGTGTGGTACCCAGCCTGAGCTCAGGTTCCTCCCCAGCCGCTTGCCGCTTTGTGCACCACTACATTCCTCAGGGGATATCAGACTGCTGATTTCGACCCCATCCCTGCAAGCCAAAATGGGCAATCCAACATCCACCTAGGGATCCCGGATTGCAAGAGTGTGCAGGCCAGGCTGAGGGACCCTACCAGTGAATGAATCCATGCACTGGACCTCTAGTACATCTATAAAAAAAAAACAGGTTGAACTTGTAAAGAAGACACACATAGGGAAAAAAGATTTTAAGAATTCAACCTTCTGCCAAGAACAGGATCTGATAAAAGAACTCAGGCACAAAATATTAGTTTTGTTTCTACCAAAAATTAATAATGATCAACTTTATTTGCAAGGCTTATTGGCAAAGGTTAAAATAAATGTTGATAAATTAAGACTATTAACACAGACTGGTAATAGTCTAAACAGCAATTTAGTGACATTGCCATCTTATACTTTAATGAAAATTTGAATTGATTGTATAAGGAAAGAATCTCTTGTTTACTCTAATCTTAATATTATGGTTGATAATTTCTCCAGCAGTCTTGATGAAAATCTACCTGATATAACAACGCCACAGGAAACTAATGATCATAATGAATCTACTTGTCGCTGAAGTACAAAGATGGAGCCTCATAAATCTTTTAAAAATTACTACAAGCAAGCAAGCGATCAGAACAAATTATTATTTTATCATTGTTTATATGTTCTCTACTTTACAGTTATTGTCTTATTTCCTGGGCAAAGTGGTCAAAATACCTTTTTAAATATTTAAACCTTTACTATCTTTACTCCACAGAAACCCTTGAGAATTGGATTTCAGCAACCTTTGTTTAATTTTCATTATGAGATGGCTGTTCAATCTTCTCTTTGCTTCTTCATCAAAAGATAATCAAAAGCCAACTGATAAACAATATTAGTATTCAACTCTTAATAAAACATTTTGCCTATTTTAGGACTTTGCCACTTGATTGTAAATAATTATTCAAATTCACAGTATGCATATATAGCCATGATTTTATTTAAATCTTTTCTTCCAAAATTGTGTCTAAAAATCACAAGGTATGTTATATTGCTTACTTTATTACTTTAAGCAAGTGAAATGAAAAGTTCAATAAATTAAGAAAAAAGTTCCATTAGTCACATCATCTCTGAAGAAAACAAACTTAAAAATAAAACAAAAATGACCAAAGATAGTTACAATCATTTAGTTAACTGTTTCCACTGTAAACTTTTTATTTTTACTAATGGATAGTCCAAATGTGATATATATGTGAGCAAAAGCGACTGTTATGACCAAACAACTGGAACAACCAGTCAACTAGTAGCTATGACGCACACTGACCACCCGGGGGCAGACACAGGAGCTGCCCGCTGGTGGCCAGTGCCTTCCCACAAGGGGAGCTCCACTCAGCCAGAAGCCGGGCTATGGCTGGTGAGCGCAGCTGCAGAGGTGGGAGCCTCTCCTGACTCTGCGGCAGTACTAATGAGTGGGGAGCGACAGCAGCAGGTGCAGCAGGCCAGAATGAGCGTGAGCAGCACAGCACCTGACCCAGGTTCGGGCTCCTCCCTGGCCGCCTGCCACAAAACACACTGCTACCTCACATGAGGGGTCCCGGATTGTGAGTGACTATGTCATAGCTTATAAACTGCTACATCCCACACACAGTTAAACAAGGATGGTGGCTTCTGCAGTATTTGAAAAAGAGATCTGTGCCTGCTTAATCCTAATTCATCAGAAGAATCTCTAAACTATCCACATCCTATTTATTCTACATGGGGGTGAACATGCATTCATATATATTGGGAGCAGTCTGCTAGATTTAAAAACTAAAACCTGCCAAGACTACTCTAACATTGAAAAAAACAGGATGATGCTGTGATGACATGCATGGAGTCTGGCTTGCACTTTTTGTGGTCAGCCCTGATTCTGACACTTATAACTGTGTGACATAGCCAGTTGCTTAATTTCTCTCTGCTTCAGTTTTTCCACCCATAAGATGGGAAAATGGTACTACTGCCTCAGAGGGATCATGTAATGTACTACTTTTTTATAATCAGGGCAAAAAAATGTAGCTGCCCATACAACAGCAAGATGCCTTTCACCTGTATGAAAAGTATGGTCACTGCTGCACACAGCAGCCCAGATTGTAAGAGGGATGTCCGGTTTAACTGACAGTCAGACATCCCCCAAGGGGTCCCAGATCATAAGAGGGTGCAGGCCAGGCTAAAAGGAATGCTCCCTCTCCCCACTCCCTGTGCATGAATTTCATGCACTGGGCCTTTAGTTTGTCATAAACAGAAACTAAATGCATGCTTGTTACGTTTAAATAGGGAGAATAGATTATCAGTCTACTTTTAAATGAAAATCAGGAGGTTTTATTATCTGATTACAATATTTAATTTAACATTTCTGAAATCTTGGAATGATAGTGTCATGTTATAATCATTACTTATATAATAAAGAACATTGAAATATGCTGAGAATCTTCTCTAGCTAGTCCAGTCTTGATCTGGAATGAAGTAGATTTCTTGGGTAGTGTTGTAAAACAATAACACAACAGCAGTCCTGAGCACAGATTTGGGTGGTGGACATATACCTTGACTAACAAAAATAACAGTTTACAGTTTGAGTCCTGTGTCAAATCAACTTAGGTTTGAATTCCAGCCATGGCAGTTACTAACTACATGACACAGATAAAGTTCCTTAACCTCTTTGTGCCTCAGCTTTCTGGTTTGTACAGTAAGAGTAATTTAAAAGGCAGCCTCAGAGGTATGTTGTGAAGGCTTAAAGAAGTTAATGCATGTAATTAAGTAGTTAGTGCAGGGTCTGGTATAAAAATATAGGAGGAAAAATAGAGAAATATAAATCATTGCATTCCATAACCAGCCGGTACAAATTGTTGTTGTTCTTCTTCTTCCTACACACAACCGATGTGTACACTGAGGATTCCAAATGAATTAAAAGCCATGCACATTCCCCTAATCCTAGTCATTCCCACCTTAGTCCATCAGCTGAACTATTTTCGCGTACTTCTTGCTGGTTCTCCAGACTCCATTCCTGTTCAGCTCTGGTCTATTCCACATGGACACTTAAGAGTTCATGATCTGGAGCCTAAGTCTTCTCCCCTCACAAATGGATTATAAATCTAATCCCTCACAAGATTATTGGAAAAATGGAAGGATTTGATTGTGCACAAATCTTAAAAATATAAAACTGCAAATATTGCTGTTCAGAGGAATTCTGATCTTAGCCAGGAGTGACTTATTTATTTTAAAAAAAACAAAACATATCAATGCTTATTACACATGTGCAAAGCGGTATGTAAAGTGCTAGTGACAAAATATCAATGAAACATGGTTTCTAGCCTAGAAAGAGCACAAAACCAATGTATTGAAATCCTTCAAAGTGTCTGTCCAGTCTTGGCAGTGGCTTTCCCTGCCCAGAGACCAAACTGATTCATTCACAGAGTGGATTTGTACAGACAGACACCGATTACCTGATTATATTCTCCTGGAAATAGTGGGTTGGACAGGGCTAGACAAGTAAAATAAGATCAAACCACCAGGTGCACTTCTCCAGAGAACAGGAAACTGATATCCAGGGACAACCAGTTAGTCTGGGTAGGTGATTAGAATTGCAAGTCATGTAAATCTTGAGTTTCCATGCATCTCAGTGGTGACAGGGAGGCAGAAAAGCTGGTCTGTAGAAGAAGAATAAATCTGATAAGAAAAAAGGGTGCCTAGATTTCTGATGACTTCTATTACTTATTTCAAGTCCCTGCCTGAGCTTGGATACGTTTTTTCTCCTAACAATACCCACTGTGTTTTCCATTACTTTCCAATCAAAAGAGCATTTTAAAATAGAGAAATATAAATCATTGCAATACATATAGATAGATAGATAGATAGATAGATAGATAGATAGATAGATAGATATACACACACACACACACACACACACACACACACTAGAGGCCCCAGTGCTCAAAATTTATGCACTGGAGGAGTGTCCCTCAGTCCAGCCTGCACCCTCTCCAATCTGAGACCTCTCAAGGGATGTCTGACTGCCGGTTTAGGCCTGATCCCTCTCCTGCAGGCCCAGTCAGTCAGTCATCCCTCTCACAATCCAGGACTGCTGGCTCCCAACTGCTTGCCTGCCTGCCTGCCTGATTACCCCCTAACCACTCCCTTGCCAGCCTGATAGACGTCTAACTGCTCCCTTAACAGGCCCGATTGCCCCCTCCCCTTCCAGCCTGATCACCCCCAGCTGCCCTCCCCTGCCAACCTGGTCTTTGACCACATGGGACAGCCATCTTGTGCAAGGGCATGATGGTCAATTTGCATATTACCTCTTTATTATATAGGATACTGTCCATATTATTAACATCAATAAGACAATTACTACTATAACAGAGGCATATAGAACAAGCTTTAATAGCCTGGCTACAAATAACTGGCTGAGATTATTTCATATAGGAGATGACATTTGAGTTTGTAAGCTATTTCTACATCTTGTAGATTACCTGTCTTCCTGACAAAGGAGCCTTTCTCCAGCACCCTTGCTCTGCTTATGTCCCACTCTAGTCTGACAACCCAGTCTGAGCATGCTCTGTCACACTCTATTAACTGGCCCATGCTGGCTTGAACTCCAACATGCAACACTGTCTTTTTAAGAGGGGAAGTAAGTTCTGTTTTTCAGTTACCTTCCCAAGTTCATATAAACAAGAGATTTCAAACAATATTATGGTTCAAATCCTATTCTTTTCCCACAGTGTTGGGATGGTGCAAATCTCCTGTGGCTAGAGGGACACAGGTTAAGAAATTTGCAGAGCCTTGTTACCTATAGGCCAAGTCCAAACAGTTTGGCATAGAATTCAAAACCCTCCACAAATAGGTTCCAGTCAGTCATTTCTACATATTTCCATATCACACTCTAAACCAAGCCCAAACACACCACCCATTTTCATGCTTCTCATGTTATTCTGTGACAAGTATGGCCTTCACCCCATTTCTATCACCTATCAAGCCTTCTCATTCTATGGATGAACAGACTTTATCACCCCTACTCTGCCTGATTTAGCACTTCAGTTATCCTTCTAAAATAGTTGCTAGACAGAAAGTTCTCATTCCTCATTAGATTGTTTGTGTTTGACGCATTAGCATTTCTACAGAATCACAGTGAAACATAGCTAACCAGAGCCTGATAAGAGCAGAGACAGGCTTAGAGAGGGGGAAAAAAAAGCAGATATGAGGGTAAGAGATCAACCAAAGGATTTGTATGCTTGCATATAAGCATAACCAATGGACACAAGACACTGGGGGGAGGGAAGAGGAGGGCAAGTGCGGGGGGAGGGGGCCTGGCCAGGGAAAGATCAATGGGGAGGGGGGGGGGTGTGAAGGAGACATATGTACTACTATTTGTAATACTTTAAAAAAATAAAAAATTAATTAATTAATAAAATGATATTTGCTACAAAACAGAAAAAATAAAAATAAAAATAAAGCTGATATGATCTGAGGTGTGCCTAAAGACCATGCCAGCAACAAAATTTTTCCCACCCAAGTATTCTCACTCTATTAGAAACCTATTTCTTTGGGTCCAGCATTACTTGGTCTTCTATTAATATGAAAATATTTAAGTAACCTAGGTGTAAATTAATTTGGAATACATTTCCTCTGTGACAAGAGGAACAAAGCCAGGAAAGAAGCAGGTGCGTATGAAATGAGGTATAGAAAGAAAGGGAAGGTCAGGGCAAGGGGACATCCAGGCAGCAACATATACATTTGGCAGGCTTTAAGAATCATGCATTTAATTTATTAGAAAAGGAGCCATCGACATCACTATCACTGACACCACCAGGATTTTGTTTCATTCTCTCAAAGAAGGTTGAAATGTTATTTCCATTGATTTTTTAACACATGGCAACATGTATTTTGTCTTGCCATCTTGCTGCTGCAATTGGGAAGCCACTGACTAACTAAAGCATTAGTAGATGAGAGAGTTCAATACACCCATTTTGTAAAAATGATTTGATAATGAAGTCCATTCAGATGTTGGTCAGTTGTCACAGGAGATGCTAAATACCCATCATGGAGTTGCCCTTGGTACAAACTGCCTGGTGTCTTTTACACAGCAGGGCATGAAAAGTGGTGAGGACTGCAGGGTGGAGGGGAGGAAGGAGCTCGACTCCATTTTTTGTTTTGTCCCTGAACCTGGAATGCACTATCAATCACATTGTATCACCAGCATGAGGAGTTCTCCGTCTGTAAAATTAGGACAATAACGCTGCTCCTCCTCAAACAGCAGAGATTGAGAAAGAGCTATTTCCCTGCATTAAACATAGGAATTGGCCGATTTTATGATAAACAAGGTAAAATAAAACATGTCATTCATCACAAAATGGCCGCACGATGTTTATTTTATAAACGCATATGTTTAATCATCTGTAATTTCCTAAACATTTAAGAGGGCATATTGAAAACAGTTTACAAGCACTTCATAGCTCAGGTAGTTTTAAAAGGTTTGTTTTTATTTTACCCTTTTGTCTGGAATCTATGCTGTAGTCTATGGGTTTAACGGTTACAATTAATGGTCTAGCACCAGTTAATTATTTTTATGAATGTAAAGAAACGGTCTCGGGCCCTGGCTGGGTATTCAGTTGGTTAGAGCATCGTCCCGATAAGCCAAGATTGCAGGTTCAATCCCAGTCAGGGCTTGATATGAGAATCAAGCAATGAATGTATCTGAATAGACCAGTACATATCCCGGCCAACTGCATGGAGCAGGCACCTAGGTGCAGCCATCACCTCTACACCAGCCTGCATTGCACCTGTGTTCTGTTGAGTCACAGATAAGCACTGTAGTTCTCCGATTTCAGGCCCCGTTCTTTTGGTATATTTTAGGAACATAAAGGGATAATGTCTGCTGGCTGTGTGTAAATTGGACTTGGACAAGATTATAGTCATGAATATCAAATAGAATTCTATGTAAAATACACTTTAAAGTGGAAATATGCATATATTAACCATCTGTACAGAATTACAGCCCTCTTGTCTTTTACTGTGTTGGCTATTATAATTGACCAGCTACATTGCAACAGTATTTAAATACTGTAACATTCTAAGAATAATCCCCTTTTCCTATTAGGTCCCTCTAATTTTTTGTTTCTGCCAGCACACTCCATGTCGGTTAACAACTATACTCTTAACATAATTCTAAAATATTGAACTGTATGCTAAATAAGCAAAATATTTTAAGATAATGTCCTGAGGGAATAGTATTTCATATTATAACTCAATATGCCCTAAGGTAATTATTCAGATATCAATATGCAAAAGAGCAGTATGTTGTAGTACCCTATATTTCTTTTTATTTTGCTTCTTTGTAGCAAGCAATAAATTTCAAGGTGTAAAGAAAAAATATTAAAGGAAAAGTCTGCAGTTGATTTTTTTTCCCCAACAAGATTGTTTGCCTGGAGAGAGAGGAATTTCACTTGGTCCTTTTCTAATTATTCATGTAAATTAAATTCTACAAGAGAAGAAAAATTCATAAAAGTCACACTTACTCATCTGAGAGGGAGATATGGCATATGAATGGTGCCCATAACCTCGGAAGGTGAAATGTAGAAAATATCACAAGCAACTCCCACATTAAGTTAAGTGAACCAAAAAAAAAGGGAGATTCTCGGTGTGAAGGAGACTTCAAGGATATCCTCCCTAATCGCCTCTTAATAGTCTTGAATCTCCGACACGAAACAAATCAAGAATTCAGAGAACATGGAATTATTAATCAATTACGTTTGATACCAAATGTAAGCACTACTAGACACATTTTAAATTTTAAAACCCTTTTAAATATAACACTTTAAAAAGCACAGAATGTGATTTCCATTTTTAAGACATTAATATGTGGCACATCCTAGGAAAAGTTAAAGGCATATTTTTTGTATTTTTCTGAAGTCCACATTCTTTTTTCCTCTTAAACCTAATGTACATTACGATGAAAGTTAACAATGAATGAATACAAACTTGTATGCCGACTAACAGTCACTCGTCAAAGTGAACTCAATCCAGCAAATATGTGTTGAGTGTTTCTTGTGTGCAAGGCTTTGTGCTCAACAACACAGTACAAGTCTCATTTTATATAAACAGTTTAATCAATTATTGTACAAAAGGCTTAATCACTGAATGAAAGTATGTCCACCAATCATTGGCATGTCTTAGTTTAAATCTCCTTAGAATAAAGTTAAAAATGGTGAGGGATGGATAAACCAGAACTGGTGACTGGTTGAATATGGAGTATGAAGATGGAGAAAAACAAAAATAAAATCAAAGGTAAAGTGAAGATAAAAGCCCAAGACAGTGACAGAAATTGGGAGAAATTTGTTGAGACCAGGATGACAATTTAAGTGGCAAATATGTTGAGCTAGAAGTAAGTCAGATAACAAGAACAAATGTATTAGAGGCAGCTGAAGGAATTTGACCAGAAGTTGAGAGCTCTAAAAGGTTGTTTTAAAACATACAATGAAAAAGAAAGTACCAGGAGTGGGCCATTGGACCCTGAGTCGTGGTCACTCAAATCTAGTAAAGAAAAAAAGAAAAAGAAAAAGAAAAAAAAAGAACAGGCAAAGGAGGACAAAAAGTAATTGTTGAGGAGGTTGTGATAACCTGCAGGGTCAAAGCATTGACAGATAAAACTGAGCTGAGGAAAAATTATTGATGCACAAATAAATGGCATCAAAAAGGCTAGCAGCTGAGAGGATCACTGACAGGGCCAGTCCCAAAAGATACGCAAACTAGAGGCCCAGTACACAAAATTCCTGCATGGGGGTGGAGGGTCCCTCAGCCCGGCCTGCACCCTCTCACAATCCAGAACTCCTTGGGGAATGTCCAACTGCTGGTTTAGGCCCGATGCCGCATGGGAGATCTGGTCTAACCAGCAGTCCAGGACTGCTAGCTCCTAACCACTCGCCTGCCTTCTTTCTTCCTCCCTTCCTCCTTTCCTTCCTCTCTTCCTTCCTTCCCTTTTTCCTTCTCTTTGTTTTTTCCCCCTCTTTTATTCTTTTAATAATAGCCATTCTAATGTGTATGAAGTGATATTTCATTGTGGTTTTGATTTGCATTTCCCTAATGATTACTCAGGTGATCATCTTTTCCTGTGCTTATTGACCATCTATAATAATAAAAGTGTAATTATGCTAATTAAACCAGACAGCCCAACAATGATTGGGAGGAAAGGCCTTATTGCCCCTAATTGTTTGCCTGCCTGCCTGATCACCCCTAACCACTGGCCTGCCTGCCTGATCACCCCTAACTGTTCACCTGCCTGCTTGATCACCCCTAACCGCCTCTGCCTTGGCCCCCGCTGCCGCAGCTTCACCTAGAAAAACATCCAAAATGACATCCGGAAGGTCGTTTGGCTGTCCTATAATTAGCATATTACACTTTTATTATTATAGATGGTCAATAAGCACATGAAAAGATGCTCACCTGAGTAATCATTAGGGAAATGCAAATCAAACCACAATGAAATACCACTTCATACCCATTAGAATGGCTATTCATGGATCAGAAGAGAACAGTGATCTCAGCTTTATAGTGTTAGTATGCCAATATACTCTACTAATTACTTGTTTTCAAAATCTAATTGACTGATATTTTTTTAAATATTTCTTATAGGTTAAAATGTAGGAAAATTATACTTTTTCATTCTTTTTCTTTGCATCTTATGATTTTAGTGGTAGACACTGCCTTCTAAAAAATATTGTATTCTTTAACTAACTTGTTTCTGAACCATTATTATTTATGTACTTATTTCTTGAACATCTACTATATTAAGCACTGTACTTGGTGCTTGGTAAGATTTTTAGGCGGGGGGGGGGGGAAGAGGGGGAGGGCACAGAAAATGGAAAGAAAAAATAAAAATAAAAAACTCAGTGATCTCCCCGCCTTTGAGTAATACCCAGTTTAGTAGGAGATATAGGCATATACAACTATCTATAATAATCCTATATAATAAAAACCTAATACGCTAAGTGTCCAACCATTAGACCAGTTGCTACCCACCAGGGAACAGACGCTCTGACCAGTAGGTTAGCTTTCTGCTGGGGTCTGGTCCATGGGGGCTGGACAAGATGGCTGGACACACCCTGGAGCCTTCCTGAGCTCCCTCCCCAGCTGGCCAACCTCTCTCGTCCCTCCTCAGCCCCAATCATGCAATGGAGGGGACCCTCGGCCTGGTCTGCACCCTCTTGCAATTCAGGACTTCTCAGGGGATGTTGGAAAGCCAGTTTCAGACCAATTCAAGGCTAAGCTGAGCCTCTAGTTTATAATGAGAAATAAGCTGTTACAGATATGCAAGGGACTCTAAGAGCCCAGGGAGAAAGTAACTAATCACCTCTCTGAATATGGCATCCTACTAGATCTCAGAGGCTTCCAGAATATAAAAGAATTTGTCACTGCCTTCCAATAGCTTATAATTCTAATGAAATTAAATATATACACAAATAACTACATACCAAAGTGGTGATTATAAGCCCCACTACAGTGATACAAAAATATAAGTTCCTAAAATTGCCCTCACATCTGTCTAGAAATGATAATAATACTGCCCTTTATGAAATATTTTCCAAGATTTAGACACAGTGTACAAGTCTTTGTATACATAATTTTCAAACTTATGGGTTGAGAATTGTAGCAGGCTCATTCTAATATGGCCCTCAATGTCCTTGCCATCTGGTACTCATACTCTTCTATGCTTCTCTTTCCCTTGACTGGGAGCAGCAGGCTCTGTGAAGAGCCCAGGGCAGACCTGGTCTGAGTAGGAAGGAGTCTAGAGGAGAAGGCAGCCATAAGTAAGCCAGCTGATGTCAGGCAGAAGAAAGGATGAGCCGAATGCAAGGGGCAAGGGAACACGAGACGAGTTGGAGGAGCTGGATAGTTGCTGAGATGGAGAGAGAACAGGGCGCTAGGAATCGTGGTCAATGAAGCCGTCGAGAATGGTGGTGTGACTAATTTTCTTTCAACAAAGACATTAGAAACAGCACCTCCGCGCACTCTGGTGCCCATTTCCGTAGGCGCTTTCATTATTGCTGGTGGGAAATAAACAAAATGATCGATAGACGCTTAGGTGCTGATATAATAGACATTTCTACAACACTCTCCTTTAATTACTTGTAAGAATATGATTACTCTAAATAACTTCCTCATTCAAATATTTGGGGTTCTGCCAAAACCGGTTTGGCTCAGTGGATAGAGCATCTGTCTTCAGACTGAAAGGTCCCAGGTTCGATTCCTGTCAAGGGCATGTACATTGGTTGCAGACACATCCCCTGTACGGGGTGTGCAGGAGGCAGCTGGCCGATGTTTCTCTCTCGTGGACCTTTCTAGCGCTCTATCCCTCTCCCTCTCTGTGGAAAGTCAAAAAAATATATTAAAAAATAAAAATAAAAAAATAAAATAAAATATTTGGGGTTATTCACGAATAGCAAGCTTTCTTCACTGATCAAACAAGGAAAAAGAAGATGTAAATTTTAACACTGTAAAAATGTGTACTCCCTAAATCTTCATTCTTTTTTCTATGCCAATACATCTTCAAATAATGACAATGTATATAAACTTTTAAACAGTAAGTTTATCTGTTGTTGTCAAGCATCACAGTGAACTATGCATAGTAATTGTTCCAAGCTTAATGTATAGTAATATCTGGTATTTAAATAACAAATCTGGAATTTTGGAAAGCTATTGAAGTTCATGAAACTAACTAAGAAAAGGTCCAAAAGCGACCTCATTTTTAAAGTTCCTGTGGTAAATACCAATAGATATTAATATAATTAAATTATACAAGGATAGCACTGTAAATAGCAGACTGCTTGTGTGCATTCCAATGTGTGTGAACTTGACACATTTTGAATCCAAACAGTGCAAAGAAAATGCAGATTTTATCTAAACCTATGAAAACAATTGGTCAGCTGCTGAGTCCAAGGAGAGTCTAAAGTTTTCTATCATTTATAAGCAGTCTCCTGCCTTAAATATAAAATCATTGGCTTACACAGTGAATCATTATAAATCTCTCACAAGCTTTTAAACCAATCAGTCAAGCTTAGAATGCAGTGATTTGGAGAATCATAGCTCTGAGGCTTTGGGGCCTCACTGTGCAAGGGTAATAAATGTAAATGATTTTGTAACATTGTAGAAACATAGGTTAGTTCGCTCTTTACCTCCCAAGGAGCAACTGGCTTTGACGAAGGAGGTTTACCTTGATCCTGGGGAGGGGGGATTGAGGTTGGATGGGGAAGGAGAAATATCTGTTATGTCATTTTCTTTCTTGAGTCCTAGGAGAAACAATGATAACAACAACAAAAAGCAGTTAATCTGTTAAACATAGAAAACTGCCACTTAGAAACCTGGATTCCTTCTGTAATTTGTAGCATATTCAGTGAGAAAGAAACTTTTCTAAGGCAGTGTTATCTAAGTAATGTCATTTACCTAGTTTTCCCTGATCCAAGCAAAGAAGCATAATTACAACCATCAGAGAATATTCATTGAGTGTCACTGTCGTTCTAATATATATATATATATTGTAGTCTTATAAAATCCAAATTTGGAAATAAAGCCTATGCAGAGTTCGGATGATTTTTTTTTTTTCATTTCAAACTCTGTTTCATAGAGAAAGCAAAAGGATTTACTAAGAATAATAACAACATTTAGAAATGAGAATATATACATATTAGCATAATTAATTAAACCTTAATTATATACAACAAAACTATAAATGATATGAAGTGAGGTTTTGGTCAGACTTACAATTTCTCCTCACTAGGAACCTGCTAGCATCTCTTAACCCAAACGGATTATAAAATGGTCCTGCTTTAGGTCTGATCTGGCTCTGTCATCTTGTGCTGTTTTAGTTCTATTCATGCTCTTTTGTGTCCATGATATTTTTGTCCTACTAGTGTCATCGGTGAGGTCTTGTAGACCTCGTGTCAGAACATTAATTATTTAGTCTTTGTTTCCTTTCTCAATGTTCAGGTTTTAAATAAACAAATTCCTCAAACTGCTTTGCCAAATTCTTTCTACTCATCACCTCTGCTCCCTGGAGCCTCTCTGAGCCCTGGCGTCCCCTTCCACGCCTTTAACGTTCTTCACCGTAATGTAATGCTGAAGCAAAGAAAGCAGTTTTGATATCCTGGCAGTAGGATTCTTAATTAAAGTCCAACCTGGGGGAAAAAGTCTGGCTACTCCACAATGGGGAGAAATGCAGACAGCAGGAAGCATTCTAATATAAAATATCTTCCCACCACCCCTTCTCAGACCCTGCGATAGATGTTTTAAGTGTGCTTCTATTTAACTATTGTGTGCTCAATATGATATAAGCTAAACTTATAAATACTAAAGGCTAAAAACTATAGATTGATTTATTTAAGCAATTATTTCTACTTTAGCACTTTATTTTGAAGGACATTTTTTCTTTTTTATAAACATGTTTTCTTAGAATTTTAGATTGTGATATTAAGCAGATATAGTATCACCATTCATGTACATCTATGAATCAAAAATACTTTATACCCTTTTCTTATTGAGGACTCTTTCTGCATCCCTGCTTTGACTTTTATTAATCCCCATGTCTGTATTGTATTTTACACTTTATGTTCTATCTATTAAAATATTTTTATATCCAGCTATCACATCACTTCATTCATGTAATCATATATAATTATTTTTGTTTATATGTCTCATCTTTTCTATTTAAAACACTATAGCAAACACACAATTAACACATAGGAAAATATTATTTACTTGTTGATTTTGTACATATGTTACTCTTATCACCCCCAAAGACTATATCTCTTAAACTTGTGTATTTACCACAATATTGTGATGAATAAATAAAGATGTATTGGTTGACAAGTGGATTAAAAGGGAAAAAAATGTATTGAACAGCCCTGCTGGCATGGCTCAGAGGTTGAACATCAATCTATGAACCAGGAAGTCATGATTTGATTCCAGGTCAGGGCACATGCCTGGATTTCAGGCTGTCCCCACTGGGGAGCATGCAGAAGGCAGTCAATCAATGATTCTCTCAACATTGATGTTTCTATCTCTCTCTCCCTCTTTCTTTCTCTCTGAAATCAATAAAATTATTTTTAATGTATTGAGTATTATGGAGGAAGGGGGAAATACATTATGAAATGCTGATAAAAAATTGAAATATTTTAGATATATCTAATATTTTGTGATTTGAATTTATTTTTTAAATTATTAGGATGCTAAAATGAGAGAGCTCAAAACTTGGAAAGGTACATTTAATACAAACAGAAGTAAGTTCTCACAGCAGGCACTGAACTATGAGATCCTACATTAAGAGGTGATACAAAATGAAAACAAATGAGGTTCATGAGGATAATATATTATAATTCATGCAAGAAGCATAAATAGCTAATGTTTACACAATTCTTATTACAAGCCAGACTCTGAGACAAGCATACTTATTATGCCATTTGATCCTCATAAGAAGTTAGACCTTTTATCACCCCTCTTCTATAGATGAAAAACTTAATGTACAAAAGAGATTAAAGAAGGTAACCCAGAATGTACTGAATTCTTATTTTCCACAAAGGCACTAACTAGGCTGCAGAGACAGAAAATACAAGAGAGCGATCAGTGCAATGTGAGAAGTGACCTGGGACCACCCACTCACTCTGACTGGGGAATCAGGGGCGACTTCCAAGCGAAACTGATACAGTTGACAGTGTGTTAACCAGGCAAAAAAGGCAAGAGAAGGGTATTCTAAGAGAAGAGTAAGCATGAACAAGTCAAGGCAATCCAAGAAGGCATAACATGGTCTGCTAACTGCCAGTAGCTGATGGGGCTAGAACCTCAAGTAACAGGAAATAATGCTCAAGTAGACCAGAATCCCATAATGGTGTGCACATGCATGTACTTACATATACAAAGGAGTATTTTATTATGAAGTAAAGGTTTGTAAATTTTTTTTGCTCAGTGATATTTATATTGGTTTGGAAGCAAAGATACATCAGATAACCAGAGAACAAAAACTGAAGTGTAATCATATATCACAAATGATTGAGAGAGAAAAAATTAAGGGAGTGGTAAGAGTGGAACATGATTAGAGTAGGAGGAGACTTTTTAGAGAAGTAGGTCCTAAATTAGCTGAAATGGACCATTTAGGATGATGTGTACATGAAATTTAAAGAGACATGCATGGTTGAGGTGTATGAATATATTCCTCTCCAATAAATAAGTTTTTCTTGATTTGCTGTTAAAACTATAACAGAACTTAACATATTCAAGGCACAGAATCTAGGATGTCATACGGTAAATATTCATTTCTGTAGAGACAATACCACCTATATTACAAGACTTCATTTTTTTGAAAATTTGTAATAATGGTTGCTTAAAAGTGATTATGAACAGAATACAATTAATTAAAAACAAGAAGAAATTGACTTAAAATTCACTCAAAAACAATTTAGTTAAAGCAAAAATTTTAAGAATAAGGTAAAAGACTTTTTAATCCTCATCAGAGGATATTATTATTATTATTATTATTATTATTATTAGAGAGAGAGAGAGAGAGAGAGAGAGAGAGAGAGAGAGAGAGAGAAACATCAATGTGAGAAACATCAATTGGTTGCCATCCACACAGGACGATGCTCCAACCAACTGAACCACACTAGCCAGAGCAGGTAAAACATTTTTAATAGTTCTACTAACTTCACTTTATTTCCCTATTTTTTCTACAACATGACCTACAAATAAAAAATAGTTTGTATATTGGTAAAAAGTATTTATTGTTTTGTGAATACCCTGTTTCCCAGAAAATAAGACAGTGTCTTATATTAATTTTTTCTCCCAAAGTTGCGCTAGGTCTTATTTTCAGGGGATGTCTTATTTTCAGGGAAACATGGGTAGTTGTGAATTTTATTGTTTGTTGAAATCTATACTTTGAAACACATTTCTTAAATTATTTAAATTTTTTACATAAGTATTGTAATAATAGTAAAATGAATAACATCAGATACTGAAAAGTCTATCAACTCTGTTTTCCCCAATATATACAAAAGGAAGTGGGTTCAAATAAGATCTGATGGAAGGTTCTTGTTAAATATAAGGAAAAATGTTGGCACTATGGTAAAATAACATGATGAGCTTATAAGAAGTTATGGAATGACTTTTTCTAAAAATCTTCTGCCAAAATAATTTGTTTTTTAATTGAATAATTACTTTTCTGAAACTAAAAGGCATGATGAAATGATTGTACAACATCCATCAGAATTGATTTCATCACACGCGCGTGTGTGTGTGTGTGTGTGTGTGTGTGTAAATAAACCAAATTAATTCCGGTATTTTTTAATACCTGTATTTATATTATTGATAAAAGCTATTTGTGTACTAAATATTCCACTAAAGGTTTCTTTCTGTTCATTGAGTTTTAAATCTCTTGGTCAAGTTTCAAAAATGATTATGCACAATGATCCAATTACATCGTTTATGAGTTAATTTATTAACATTAATTATTGTTTATGTAAAGGTAGAAAATGAGATCTTGAAAAACCTAAGTTTAAATATAATATCACAGAGCCAATATTTCAGCAGTAACATGAATCAGGTAATAAATAGCTCCCTTTGATCATTGTTTTAAAATCTCTTGAACCATGCTTTGATTAGTTCTATTTAATATTTAACATCTGGTTAGTCAATTTCAATCTGCAGGAAACACTGCTGGAAAAATTCTATGCTGACTAAATACATTTATAATACTACAAAGCTGACATGTAATTGATTTTAGTTCCCATAAAAGGATTATGTTAACTTTCCTAATCTATATATTTGTATTTTGTACAGTCTAGTGAATTTACACCAGAGATGCTAAGTTTTTATTTCTTATCAATATTTCACATAAAATTGATAGGATTATATTTTAGTCTAAGTACCACTTTCCAATTTTTCCTTTGAAAAGAAAATAACATACTAAAAAATATTACTGCACAGCTGTGACACTAATACAACAGAGGCTGGCTGGCTGGCTACCGTACTTCTAGGCACTGAAAGGCATAAGGTAGTGAAACATTTTTTATAGGTTATCAGACTCCAGAGAGAGTTTTAGATTTTTTTTTTTTAAAAGGCTCTGGGTTTGCTCTTTTTTTTTTTTTTAAGTATTGTCTAATTTAGGAAATTGAGAATTTTCTCATCACTAGATAAAATGTGACAGTGTTTGCAAAGATTTGATAGAGCTCATATTTTGGTTATTAGTCACTTAAAATTATTTCCTATTAAAATACAGAAGTATGCCAAATTTATAACCAATATCCATTTCCAAGAAGGCCATGAATTTTATAAGAGAGAAGTTTTGGTTTTATCTTATAACAGTCTCAATCAACAGAGAAGCTAAATTTTTAGATAAGTAAAAATTACCTTTTCTATATGATTTCAAACACCATTATATTGAAAATTGGTAGGTTTTCTTTTAATTTTGGGATTCAGATTCTTCTTTGTATTTGGGGTGGGGTGGGGAGTACAGTCATAATATTATCTAAAAATTTGCGAAGACAATATCCTAATTTTCTCTACATATGGTCTGCCATTATAATTGTAATAAGTTAGTAAGGCACTACATTATGAAAAGAGGAAATATTTAAAGCAAACTAGAAGAGTAATGAAACTCTTATTTCTAAAGAAAAAGTCACCAAAATTGCAACCTGCCAGTGAATATGTTAAAGGAAATAAAGATCTGTTTATGACTATAATGACTGGCTATCACAGCTCTACCCAAGTTTCCCATAAGTCTTCAATAAACCATGTCTTAGGTATTTCTAGTGCTTGGACCATTACTGAGCACATGCTTGATAAATGAATATGATTAAATTAATATTGAACTTGATAAATATATATTAACAAATAGAGTGCAATGATAGCATGTTTATAGGAAGTAATTCTTTTTTCAAATGCTCATAGTACAGGCTAATTGAAAGAGGGTTAACAGATTTCAGTTGTTTAAATTCAGCACTTGCATTCTTCTAATACAATTATACAATGATGCTAAAATAAAACCAGTTTTTGCTGTAATAACTTTGGCTTTTACTCTGGATGAAATGGGAAACATTGGGGAGTTTTGAGCCATATAATGGCATAATCTGGTAAAGCTTGAAAATAGACCAATGGAAGCAAAGATGGAAATAAAAAGACCAGTTAGGAGACTAATGCAAAAATCTGGGCATAAAATGAGGATGACTTGGACCAGATCAAGTGAGGGAATTAAAAAGTGATTAGATTCTGCACACATATTTGGAAGGTAGCAAAGAGAAGATGTAAACCAGAGAGAGAAAGGAGTTGTAGATGACTCCAAGGACTTTGATCTGAGCACAAAGGAAGGTTGAGTTTGAGATGCTTATTGGACATCGAGTAGCAACTGTCCTCAGATGGACATAGGAGTCTGGAGGAGAGAGAGCCACCAGCAGCTGTGAAAATTATTGGACATGTAAGGTCCGAGAAGTCTCACTCTTCTCACAATTTTACCTCCATGCCTGGGGCACAGGTCATTCAATATGGCCAAAAAGCTTATAATTGGTTAAAACTTGGACATTCAGGAGGATACTATATTCACCTTAGACTATAATGGCTATGAAACCTCAATAGAGGAGAGCAAAAGAAAGGAGGCATTTTTGTACAGTTCACTCTCCCTGACATCTTGTGGGATTTCTGGAAGTGTATAAAATGGCAAATACATTTGTTGTAATTCCATTTCATTTTAACAGTATTTATTGAGCGTTTGTGATGGGATGGTTACCAAGGGACTTACAAATTAAATAGAAATCCCATAAATTTTGAAAAATATAAAATATTATGGCTCTCAAGATACCCATAGTCTAAAGGGGAAATATACACAAAATAGGAGATACGCTTTGATGGCAGTGGTTCTTAAGCTTTAACATGCTTAAAACTCTGCAGGGATTCTTCTGGTAAACCTGGAGAGGGACCAAGTATAGTAACAAAATTCCATGTTGTTCTATTTAGTCTGTAGCTCTAAATAATGGTACTTTTAAATACACACGATGAAAATTATGCTTATTTATTTATATGTTCTAGGTCTAGCCCAGATATACAGTGGGGTCCACCTGTCCCTACCGATCTAGATAAGACCTAGCCTAATGGAAGTCTGAAAACCAAAGATTTCTGTGTGTTCTGAGAAAGTAAATTTTCAGTCTTAATTTCAATTATGCTTCTCCAGTATCTGCTTCTATACATGTTACATACGGTTGCTTCTCTTCACAGTTTTCAGAAATGTGAACCTTCCTTCCCTAGCATACCATTCTAGTGGGACAGAGGGAGAGAGAGAAGGAGAGAGGGAAGGAGAAGGAGAGAGAGAGACAGAGAGAGAGAGAGAGAGAGAGAGAGAGAGAGAGAGAGAGAGAGAGAGAGAGAGAGAGAGAGAGAGAGAATATGCTAAAGTTGTCTGTTTTAAAGTTTTGAGGGGAAGAATTGAGACAGAAAAGATACTGCAAAATAGCATTAACATCAAATTCAGCATCCTATGCCCCCCTCTCATTCAAGCTTTGCTAGAATTATATGATGCAACTTATTTAAAATAGAAATGAGTGATACTTAAAATTAGTACTTTGTGGAGAGACTGAAATATCAGATCATTCTCTAGAACTACTCCCTATGAAGTTAGTAGAAGCAGGAACTACTGTGACTTCTTAGCCTTGAAAAATAGATGATATTTTAGAAACTTTCTATCCCTGAGCCTCTATAATTTTGTGAGTAGTTATTGCTGTTTGCATAGAACTTTTCTCTAAGGCTCCCTAAAACAATGTATTTACATATGATATCTGCTCAGCTCAAAACTTGCAGTAGTAAGCAGTTCATTTAAAATTTTGGGACCTAAGAGACTAAACAGGAAGTAAGAGGCGCCGTATGCTATGGAACTGCTAAATCAACAAAGGATAATTTCAGAAGCTTGTCAGAGAAGTCTGTGCGTACAATGCCCATTTCAGCCTAATTTAGAGCACCCATGACAAGGGAGAAAAGGTCTCCAGGCTCCCCTCTTTGGTATGGATAATGCTTCACCCTGCATCAAAAAGCAACATAAAGTCATATTGTACATAAAAATATAAACACGCCAACTACATAATCAAATTCAGTTATACATTAGTGATCTACACAATGTGCTGATGTGTTGTTATTCTTTCAGTGATTAGGCAGATCAGAAGGAAGAAATTGTTGGAAAGGACTCCATAGAGAAACAGACTTGAAGCCAGGAAAGGATGAGCATATATTTTTAAAGAGAAATGGAGGAATTAAGAGTGGAAGCTGGTAATACGCTGGTGAAAATGACAGGAATATTTACCCGATGGAAGCAGCGTTCCCACCTGCGTGCTATTGACAATGAGGTCAGATAGTTTGGTTGGATGCAAGTGTCTCATAAGGAATGTTAGAGGTTTGAAGTCAATCTCATGATTAGAAACCTGAAGTTGATTATCTGGGGGCTTGGGGATAACTTGGAGGAAAAGAAATAACTTTAAAAGAAAGTTAAATTGTGTTGTACGTAAATGCAGACTATCAGAAGATGCAAGTTCCCTGATAAGTCTGATGAATAATGAACACATACAAGATTATTGTAGTTGTCCAAATTAAAAAAAAAAATAGCTAAAGTTTATTGAGATCTTACGATGTGCCAGGAAAATTATGAGGAACAATTATGACGTCATGTATTATTTCTCTCTAAAACCTTTTTAGGTAGATATCATTATTGTACCTATTTTACAGATAAGAAAACTGAGGCCCAGGGCAGTTAAATAATATGCCAAAATTTGCATATGATATAAAAAAAACTAGGATATGAGTCCAAGCACTGCGGCTCCTGCATCTGATTTCTTTCTTTCTTTCTTTTTTTAATATATTTTATTGATTTTTTACAGAGAGGAAGGGAGAGGGATAAAGAATTAGAAACATCGATGAGAGAAACATCGATCAGCTGCCTCTTGCACACCCCCCACTGGGGATATGCCCGAAACCAAGGCACATGCCCTTGACCAGAATCGAACCAGGGAACTTTCAGTCCATAGGCTGACGCTCTATCCACTGAGCCAAACCGGTTTTGACTGCATCTGATTTCTTAACTAATATAACTCATTGGAGAGATTATATATATATATATATATATATATATATATATATATATATATATATATATATATATATTATAGGTAGAGAGAAAGATGGATAGATAGAGCTAACAAACATTACCAAGAAAGAGATTTAATAATTTAGGGGTCAAAAGAGAGAAGGAAACTAAAAATGTCTCCAAAGTTTCCAGTATAAGGAACAGGAAGAATTGATAGTGTGTTTTAAGTTTTAAAAGTGTATTAGTGACACAGTAATACAGAGAGGTGATGATGTATTTGCCAATCGATACATGAGCATCATTTCTTTTAATGTAAGGAATTTTCCACATTGAGAAAAAATAGATTAGGAGTTCATTGTGCCTCTTAGCAGCTATACTCAAAGTATTGTAGCTATTTTTCATGGGAGATAATACTCTGTATTTATGTAGCACCTTTCTTCTAAGGAGCTTAAAGCATTTCACCACAACACATTACCTTATTCATCCTCATAACATCCCCTTTTAAGAAAGGAAGTGTCAAGTATAATGACCACAATTTTACAGATGAGAACACTAAGACAAATGGAGCTAGTGACTTGCCAAGATCATAGAAAACCCTGTAGCAAAACTAGGTGTAGAACTTATGCTTCTTTAACATTCAAAATCCTTTCCAAACTTGTCTTGATGGTGTCTCAGATTTGTCTTAACTTTTGGCATTATTTTATCAGTAAATTACCATGTTTAGAATCATGTTATATTCTAATATTACCTGAGAAGTGTGCATTATGAATTTGGTAATTTATAATTGAATAGATCTATAAAATAGTAAAAAATAAAATCAGTGACTTATTCTTTTAAACAAATAAAAATTCTCTTCCTCATTTAGGCATTTAATATGCCTAGTTTTAACCCTAAAGAAAATGTTATTTTTTATTTGGAGAAACTTTAGTATATGGAATACCCAAATTATTAACAAATGATAAAGAAAAATAAAGACAATACACACACACACACACACACACACACACACACACTAAGGTGGTGGTAATATAGAAATAAACCAAGTGGTGTCTTTAAAGGAAAATAAGTTTTTTCTTTTCCCATTAAGAAAAAGACAAACAATAACACCCTTAAATCTTGAGAAATGTTTTAAAACTTTAAAATTATGTTACTTCTCACTTCTATATTGAGTAAAATTTCTCATTTTTGTTTCATTTCATAGTAAATGCAATGCAAAATTGACAATCATACATTTTGACATGTAGGTCTTAAAAAGAGAGAAGACAAGAAAAACGTATTGACTTAATTTTTTAAAGAAAGAGCTAATAGAATATATTCACTGTTAGAGTCCTTTAATAAAATCCTTATGTATAGTAGTGGGTGGTAAACACCGTATAGAGTACAAGTTGCACTGCATTCAGCAAGCCAATCTAAGATCAAAGGCTCCATCATTGGCTTACACAATTTAGGGCAGGTATGCATTTTACTTTTCCTCTTTAAGTTACACATGATCTGCTCTTAAAATGTGTAAGGCCTCTTGAAATTCTACCATGAGTTGGCAGGATATTCCCATTCAAAAGGAACTGGAATAGCTTTTTCAATAACAATCTATGAAAAGAACAAAGATGGAAAACAAATAATATACAGCAATGCTCCAAAAATTACTCTAATCAAATTTATAATTATCCCCAAATTCAAAGAACTATTTGGGAAGCTAAGTTGTATTTCATGTTTATGCCATTTTCTATAATAAATAGAAGGCTTTAAAGATAAATATTAAATATTTTCTGTGCTACACGATAATATTATTAATAACTACTATTAGTATTCATGGACAATGATCAACCACTTCCTAAATTAAAATTAAAATTTTATACACTTCAATTTTCTGAAGGATTTAAATTATTGTTACATGTTTTATAAAATGCCAAATTTAATTGTCTCAAAACTGACACTAACAAAACTTTAGACCTTTTAATGACACAATATAAGTTCTCTTATTTATTCAACTAATATTTGTTGAACACTTGCTAGTTGTCAAGCATTGTTGAGAGTAATAGGAATAAAGCAATAGGAAAAAACAAAGCACTATTTTCATGGTGCTCACGCTCCATAATGAAAAGATAGAAAATAATTCATAATTGATTAAGTAATTAAAATATGTAATATGTCTGGTGGCAATTATGGCTGAAAAGAAAAGTGCTGAAGAGTAGAGGATGAAATGTGTAGTAGCATTACATCTTTGTGTTGCTTGAACTAAGTCAAAGTTGCGAAGTACCTAAAGGAAACCTAAAACAACTAAAGTTGCATGTTATACCTTGCCCTGTTAGAGATTCAGAAAAATCCAATATAGTTGAAAAATCACATCTGTTTTGCTGTATTGTTCGTTTCTGAGACTTCTTCCCCATGAAGATGATGAACGTTCTATCATTTCATTCATTCCATAAAAACTTATTGAGGACCTACTATTTACAAGGCCATATGTTCAAGAGAGTGGGTGGTGAATAAGATCCAGATTTTGTCCTCAAGCAAATGTATGTTGTAGGAAAAGGAGGCAAAAAAAACTAATTTAAGCATTAGGTGACATAAATGATACAAAAATGCAAAAAGGTGAATAATTAATCTCATACAATGCTTCAAGAGAAGCCTCATAGAGAAAATGGCATCTGAGTGGAACCATGGAGATTGAGAGAAGGATTTAGGCAAAGAGAACAGGATAAGTGGAGGGGAGTGTGAGAAAGACTGTGTAGTCTCTGGGATCTAATGCACAGGAATTAGCTGGAATTGGGCTTGAAAAATAAGGTAAGGATAGATCCTGAAAGGATGTGAATGAGTAGGTTTAATCTTTATCCTGTAGATAATTGTGATCCACTGAGTCAACTAAAGGCAGCATCAGATTCCGGTCAGACTCTGGCAGCAAGGTAGAGGAGCAGAATACAGAAAAGAGTGGAGTTTTTAGAAAGGAGTGTTAGCCTTTATATAAGTCTCATGGGAAATGAAAAGGTTCTAAACTAAGCAGAAATAGGAGCTGAAAAGATGGGTTGGCTTGAGATGGTCCTTTTTTTAGAGGACTCTCTTTCACGGCCCGCATAGAGAGAGTTCCAATTCAGGGTTCAGCTTCTGGAGAAGGGCCGCACACAAATGAAAAGAGACTTGAAAAAATTCAACTTGGCGATATGGGGGGCCAGGCAGTAGTCCAACTCTAGTGGGAGAACTACTACCTGCTCTGGCCCTGCCATCCCCTTTTATTGAGGCTTTGGGGAAAACATCTTAGGCAACATAAACAGAAATTTACATGTACCCCTTAGGCAGGAAATAACAGAAACTTTCACGGGACGAACAAGGTAGATTCTGCTTCAGCTAACAATATCTCAACTAAAGGTTAGAGCAATTAAGGTTGTTGACCAGCCTTCCTGGCTTCCTGTCAATATCTCTTTTTTAGTGAAACTGATTTGTTTTCCAGCATCTCCCCCATTTTCTTTCCTTAAAAATTTTTGCATATGCAGACTAGAAATAAACAAAAAATGAAACAAGCAACAATGGCTATGCTGAGAGTCAAATAAAATCAGTCTGCAGTACGTTTCTTTCTGGGCCAACAGTTTTTGAATCTCAGATTCAATGTCCAACAGTTTTTTGAGTCCAAATTTTAATGTCCAAAAGTTCCGAGACCATGTCAGCAATGGTATCCGGATGGTGGACAATGGTGACAATGTAAGTCCGACCTCTGGTTTGTTCCTGGACAACCTGCAGCGATGCACATCTGCTGACTGCTAGTGGAGGCAAGGTGTTGTCAGCAGATCTTCGATCTCTGATCTGTTTTTCCTCTTGTCTTTATGGCTGGAGTTTTCCTGTCAATTCTTCTCTGTTGCAGGAATCCACATGGTCTTGGAGTTGTTCCCTGAAAATATACAAACATATTCTCGACCAAAAGTTAATGGAATCTTTTCTATAAATTTTACTTGGGATCCTTTTAATTTTTTGCCCAAACAATTTTCCTTTGGCTTATTCTGACATCATGTGTATTTTTTGTCCTGCTGTTAGCATTTACAAATAAAAACTTGTTTTTTTAAAAAAAAAAATTCTGAATATGTTTCCTTACATAATATTTTTCCACTATCCCCCCTTTTTTGATTTAATTATTAGGAGGCTTTTGGAAAAATTTTATAATGCAGTCAAAAAAAAATTTTTTTTTTTTGCAGAAAAATATGTGATTTTACCATGAAATGAAATACCAATAGAAATTTTAGTTAATACTTTAGAAACAACTTTTTGTATAATGAAATTTCTTGAATATTTACTTATTTCAATTAGCCAATTTAAGTTAATCTGAAAGCTGTAAAACTTAATATTCTAACAATAATTTTTAGATTACCCAGTAAATCTTAATGCAAAGGATTATTTGCATCCTTGAGAAGGTTCTAAACATTCTTGGTATTAGACTGGATTTAAACATAGGGCAACTGTTGTCGGCCAAGTCTTTGTTGCCTGGGTCCTGATCTGAGGTGGACAAGTCTCTGTTGGTCACCTGGGTCCCGATCTGAGCTGGGCATGGGAAGCATGAAGCAGCCATGGGGCAGGAGACCTCCCTCAGAAGGGGCGAAGATTCAAGCCCCTGCAATGTTGGGGGCATGAGGATCTGTGCCCCACCTCTGTTGACCCCCAAGTTCTCTCCTGATGGCCCCTCTGCGACACTGCCTGTCTTAGGTTGTTCCTCCCTTGAGGAATCTTACCCGTCTCTGGCTAACCAGCCTTCCTCCAGGGCCAAGAAGGGTGATATGAGGTTCAGGTCTGTCTCCTTGGTAGCTTATGCCCCTGTGGCCTCCATGCCCAGTACCTGCCTTGGGATCCCCTCGCCTGCTGGCGGGGCCCTGGCATTGATTACATATCTTGGGGAACCAAGGTTTCTTCTCCAGGGAGGGTCCAGCTTACTCCATTGGGCAAGAGACAGATCCATGATACCAGCCACCACGAGGCTTCAACCTCAGCATAATTTGAAAACTCAGACAATAGCTGTGAGTAATTGGATTGTGAGAAGTTGGTCCCTCTTTGGCAAAAAAGAGCAAGAAGGGCCAATATACAATAGAATGTTCAAGTGCCTTCCAAGGGGCCTTCCACACAGTGGAAGGGATTAAATCCTTTCATATGCTTTTAAATTGTTGCCAAATATTCAAATAATTAGTTTGTAAGTTTGTTTGGTATATGCTGGTATAAAATATCAAAATTATAATGACATTGTAGAATAATATCATGTAAGGTTATTCTTTACTCAGGCCATGGAAATTTAATTTTAAACTGACTATCAATTTCTTTTCGAATAAATAAGATCTTGATTATATTTTCTGCACCTCTCCCAAGAGAAATTAGTGATAGTCCCCTACTTCTTTGCCCCATCCATGCTCCTCCTGAATATTACAATAGGTGGGGGGATCAGCCCATGTAAGGGTTCTTACCCATGAAGGGTCAGGAGCATACATATGAAATACTTCCACATTTGTCCCAGGTAATATTACCGTACAAATGATTACTGTTAGCATGGCAGGAAAGGTGTTCTTGGACGTTAGGCATCTGTACTGTCTTCTTTACCATGCATCAGGTCGTCTCCGGGCTGTTTGTTGTCTGGCTCATCCTCCTCTTGCTTCTCATCTTCAGTGGACTCATTGGAGTCGCTGCTCTCTGTGGCTGAGGTAGTTGATTGTCTGCAGCTGCATGGTGTTGCTGCAGGTGCAGGATCCTCATTGGTCTGGCTAGTTTCTCTCTTGGATCCCTGTTCGGATGCCAGATATAGGACTCTCTTTCACGGCCCGCATAGAGAGAGTTCCAATTCACAAATGAAAAGAGACTTGAAGAAATTCAATTTGGTGATATGGGGGGCCAGGCAGTAGTCCAACTCTAGTGAGAGAACTACTACCTGCTCTGGCCCTGCCATCTCCTTTTATTGAGGCTTTGGGGAAAACATCTTAGGCAACATAAACAGAAATTTACATGTAGCCCTTGGGCAGGAAATAACAGAAACTTACATGGACAAACAAGGTAGATTCTGCTTCAGCTAACAATATCTCAACTAAAGGTTAGAGCAATTAAGGTTGTTGACCAGCCTTCCTGGCTTCCTGTCAATATCTCTTTTTTAATGAAACTGATTAGTTTTCCAGCACTTTTTATGGCAAACCAATTGGTGGAGCATGGAATAGTAGAAAGTCTTTTTATACATGCCAACAAATCTTCCAAATCAGAAGTGAGACAAGGAAGCACTACTAATATTTTATGAAATCCATCGAAATATAATCACCCTTCTTACAAAGAAAAGCCTTCTACTTAACAAAGTATATGTTCAAGTCACTCTGAGTATCTAACACTACTTAGGTACTGTTTGGATTAAAAATATAAAACTTTAAGACACCTCCTTTCTCCCTTCTCCCCCCCCCCCCCCCCCACATAAGTGATAATAAACTGCTGAAGTCAGTATATAATACAGAGTTTAATTACATTAGTACAGTCTTAAACTATTATTGGGTCACAAGCAATTAACATGAGCTCTTGAGTAATTGTTAGACACTATATTAATGAATCTTAGATTTAATATCTTTGACTTTTTTGTTCATGGGAAAGGATAGAGAGTCAAATGAGTTGATCAGTTTTTCCACTTGCCTGAAAATAACTATTCACCATTAAGAATCACTTCCTGTCTAGTTTCAAATCTTCAGAGAGAATAATACTTTTAACTTCCTATTAGAAGAGTTTTCTAAAAACTGATGATTTTCAATGTCAACGAGTTCTTCTACCTTAATTACTCCTGGTAACTTACTCTTTTGTATAATTTTAAATAATTCTACTCCCATCTTTTTAACTTTCAAATATTTGTAGAATCTTATAGTATACCCTGTAGTCATTACTTGCCTAGCTATATATATTTGTCTACTTAAATCTTTTCTTATAAATTAATCCCTTCCTTCTCTTAATCATTACAATTGTTTTCTCTGGCCTAACTCCAATTTTTCTTCAGATTACTCTTTCAAGGCATCTAAAATCTAACACAGTATTCTAGGCTTAAATTATATCTGCATATCTCCTCTTTATTTATTTGTCATACTTCCCATGTGTGTATGATTTCTGTATACCATTGCCCAATAGACATTTGGCCAGGCAAAAATACACTTCATACTTGAAAGGTAATCATAAGTTTCCCAAATTTTATTAAGAAAGATGTTCATTTTCATATATTACTTGTCTACTATCATAAGTCTAGAGTAATCCACATCAGCATTAATAAAGTAAATTAGTTGAGTCTATTTTTGTTTTAACTTCAATGTTTATTTTAGCATTATATGTTTCTTTCTTGGTCTTTGTAAAAATTAATTAAATTGGTATATTTTATTTCCCAGGAAATGAATCACATATTAGAAATGCATATATTGCCATAGCCTGTTTGGCTCAGTGGATAGTGTCATCCCACAGACTGAAAGGTCCCTGGTTCCATCACATCAAGGGAACGTGCCTCAGTTGCAAGTTCATACCTAAGTTGCAGGCTCAATTTCCGGCCAGAAGGCAACCAATCAATGTGTCTCACATTGATGTTTCTCTCTATGTGTCTCTCTCCCTCCGTTCCACTCTCTCTAAAAATCAATGGAAAACTACTCTCAGATGAGGATTAAATAAATAAATAAATAAATAAGAATGAATATATTCTCAAATTTAGTTTCTGCAATTCTCTTTTTTTATTATAGTCAATCTAAATTAATACATGGATTGAGGAAATTTAATTAGAAGAAATTATTGTATTAGTTTCAAATATAAAAGGAAACTGTAAAATAAATTTTATTTAAAATTTTACTTTCAAGGCCAGCCAAGTGGCTCAGTTGGTGGGAGAATCCTACCATATACCAGGTTCCATTCCTGGTCAGGCACACACCTAGGTTGGGGGTTCAATCCCCAGTCCACATGAGTGTAGGAAGCAATCTATCGATCTCTCTTTCTTTCTCTCTCTCTCTCTCTCTCTCTTTCTCTCTCTCTCTCTCTCTCTCTCACTTTCTCTCTGCTCCTTCCTTTCTCTCTAAAAAAATAAATAAATAAATAATATCATATCCTCAGGGAAGGATTAAAAAATAATTTACATTCAATGTCTATTGTGCTGCTTATTGTAATTTTTAAAATAATGTTTATCCAAATTTTTAAAAATCCAAATCTATTGATTCACATAAACATATAATTCCCAATCTACACTAATAAAAGAGAAAGATGCAAATTAACCATACTATCGTGACACTCACCAGCCAATCAGGAGTGAGTATGCAAATTAACCCAACAAAGTTGGTGGGAAAGAGAAAGAGCTCAATAGAACAATTAGCAACTTTCCAGGTGTGTCCTTTCAGGGTTGGGGTCTCTATCTCTGCTGATTGATTGGTCAGTACCTGGGCAGCGGGTCGTTATCCAATGCAGCTGCTCCCGAGGACAAGCTTGGCATCCTTATCTGGTTTTTCTGCTTTTCTGGGCCTGGAGTCAAAACACAACTGAGGCCTTGCTATTATCTCTAGGGAGGAAAGCTCAAGGGGTCCTAAACTGCATGACCAGCAATTTGAAAGGGAGGGTCCATACCACATGACCAGGGTTATGTTAGGAGTGGAAAGGTCACCCTGGGGGCAAGGTCCCACCTTACAAGTGTCTGGTGATACTCACCCAGAGCTTTCCACTCTGTGCCCTTTTGTTTCTGGGCATCTTCCCTGTTCTGCTTATGTCTGTCTAACTGCCTATTTCACACCAATAGCTCCCCCCTGCTGATCACTGCATTATGTACAGGGATCATAAATATGTGAGGATAGCAAATATACTCAGATTCTTCATAAAATAGGATCAAAAGAAATTTGTGGGAGAATAAAATTAAATACAGTCATTTCTATCTACAGGTTCCATATCCAAGGATTCAACCAACCATAGATCAAAAATATATAGGCCTACTAAGGGACTTGAGCATTTTCAAATTTTATATCGCTAGTGACCCTGGAACTCACAGATATTGAGAAATGATTATATATTAAACTGACTGTATGGACACTTCTGATTTCTTTTTTTATTTTTATTTTTTATTTATTCCAGAGAGGAAGGGGGAGGGAGCTAGAGAGAAACATCGATGATGAGAGAGAATCATTGATTGGCTGCCTCCTGCACACCCCCTTCTGGGGATGTAGCCCACAACTAGTCACGTGCCTTTGGCCAGAATCAAACCTAGGACCCTTCAGACCACAGGCCAATGCTCTATCCTATGAGCCAAACTGGCGCAGGGGTCTTCAAACTACGGCCCGCGGGCCACATGCGGCCCGCAGAGGAGTCTGATCCAGCCCGCCAGGTTTTTTGGGCAGTGAGTGCAGCCGAGGTGTTACAGTAGGAATTAGTAGTTCATATAGTCCGGCCCTCCAGCTCTCTGAGGGACCGTGATCTGGCCCCCACTTTAAAAAGTTTGAGGTAGGGCAACACTTCTGATTTCCTACTGATCCTAAACACATCTGATGGTACCCAAATGCCTTGGAGAAATTGGGGCTGTTTTAAAAGTGATTTTTTCCAGGTCACTGGCACCCTTTAATTAACTATGAACTCTGGTGGTCTGAAAAGATAACTACAACTCCATACATGTCTCTCTAGGATTAATTTTCAGGGTAGGGAATGTCTGGCCCTGAGGCCATATAAGGCCCGTGAAATTATTTGGTCTGGCCCTGCCGAGACCTTAAGGATGAGTTAATTAAATGTTTGACCAAATACAACAGGCTAATTTTTACATTGATAATTTTGTATGGCCCACAAATTATGTTATAAATATCCAAATGGCCCTAGTCAGAAAAAAGGTTCCCCACCCCTGATTTACACCTGAAAAATTAGGAATGAATATGTCTTCTACTCATACTAATTGATTTCCATATTCCATTCTTTAGTATCAAAAATTACTTTCATCTTTTTCATTCAAAACTCTTTCTTGAGTATTTTAACTACTATCAAATCATGCTAATGCCATCATAATTCATGTAATTGTTATTAAACAGGAAAGTAACAACTAGAAGGAAGACCAAATATTATAGGCATGTTATTTGGGGGGCTTTGCCAGAAAACTACAACTTTTCACATCTCAGGGGACTGGGCAAGGGAAGATAGATGCATGCCCAGTAAAGTTGGGGGGACTAGCAAAGGTGCTTACTGACAGTCATACTTGGGAACAGCTTCTTGGCCAGAATAGAGATGACAACTGCAAGGGCATGAAATTTGGGCTATTTAATCCCCTAAACAAAGAAGCTTGCACTCTCACCCTCTCTCGATTGCTCTCAGTTTCTCTTGGCTGCCCTTGGGACTCTTACTGCAGAGGGTGTACTCTCTCGGCTCCCTGCATTCACTCATACGGCCCATGGTCATGTGGACCCACACACAACGGACTAATGGACTGCAGCTAGCCTGATATTGAACTGGAGCCAGCTGCAACATGAAACAGAAACTCTGGCTACTGACTCTGATTTTAACTTTACTGAATCCCTAGCTACACCTCTTCCATAACTGGATTAAGAGAAATGGGACTTTGAAATCCCAGGGATGTAATTCAATGCAAATAAAAATCACCCATCCTCTGAGCAAGTCTCAGAAATTATTTTCCCTGAAGATATCAGAAGGACTCCACCTCTCCAGCCCCACCCCGCACTCAGTGGGAAAGGGACACCTAAATTGCCCCAATAACAATCCCAAATATTTTCTTTACATTTGGCTCAATGCACACTGATTTCAATAACCACAGCTATTTCAGGAGGTAGAATTAAAAAAAGGGGTCTAAATGGAGTAGATTTCATTATGAAGAAAACAATTTTCTCCCATTTTGAAACCAGCTAAATAGTTAAAGCTTTTTTTCTTTTTCTTTTTTTCCCCTCTTTCTCTCTCCCTGAAAAGGTTGACCCTGAACTGACAACAAAACCCTAGGTGGGATATTTAAATCTTAAGTGAGTGGTCAGTTAAGTGCCTGTAGAGGTAAAAGGACAAATAGCATATTTGGTATGCTAATGGACCTATTTACTTCAAGGAAAGTGACAAAAACATCAATCAAATCAGAAGAGGCTATTAAGGATTGTTAACTCCCTTTCAGATGAGCAATGATTTCCACTGGGATTTAAATAAATATTCATGAAAAGGACCAATGACAGAAATTTCACCAAAAATCACATTATGGTTAGGTTTCTACATAGTTTATGACAAAACTTTGACTATCTGGGGCAGACTTTTCTTTTAACAAAGATTGGCTTTTTTTTTTTTTTTTCCACTTTAAACCCAAAATATGTTTATTTTAAATTATTCCCTTGGGGCATCTCTAACTCTCAAAAGATTGTATAATGTCTTCCCCAGCCATAAAAATCACACAATTGCTAATACACTATTGTTAATCAGAATGTACTTCAGTTAAAAAAAAAAAAAAAAAAAAAAAACTGGAGATGTTTAAAAAACATTTAAGGGAGCGGTATCAAATCATAATTTAAAATCATATGCAAATTATGTAAAAAGCACTTTATTTTAATTGAACAAGTGAGGCTTTAGAATTTTTTATATATTTGCCACCACCTGGTAACAGCTCTGTGTGAATTTACTACAGACATCCCAAAATAAAACCCCATCAGTAAAGTTTAGTTCAATTCAATTCAATTCAGTAAATGTCTCTGGTGCTACTACTATATTTTTAGGATTGGCCTTTAGACCATGTTAGTAACTCAAAAGTAAAGTATAGTATAAGGATTCGATCTTAAAGATGCTTACAGCTCAAATGGAAAAGCAAACAAGTCAAAAAAAAAAAAAAAAAAGCAATTGTATGACCATTACCAAAGACAAAAGACAGGTGCTGATGAAAATGTGAAGAAAAAAGAACCTTAATAAACTGTTGGTGGGAATATTGTAAAAAATAATATAAACAAAAATAATATAAAAAAATAATATAAACATTTGGAATGTTAAAACTGGGGAAAATAACCTTTGGACTTGCCCTAAAGCAGCACTAAACAACTGTCTATTGGGAATACAGGACTGTTGGCGAGCACAGGAGACTTGTTTGAAAAGTTTACAAAGAGGGCATTCTGAGAAAAGGGAAGTGTGCTGAAGGCAGCCTGCTGTTTATCAGAATTCTGACTTAGGGAAGTGCCGAAGGCGGCGCCCCTAATTACTTCTTGACCTTTCCAAACAAGTCTGTGTACATGCAGATCTCCGGGTGTTTACTGGAATCCTTATGCTTAATCTTCGGGTGTCCTTGCTTAAAGGACACTACAAACACATGTGTCCTCCCAAGATTACGTACCCTACGGATTGTATCCAAAGGATAACCTTTATCTCAAACTGCTGTTACAATAAAAGCCTAATGGAGGCAGGTGATCAAAGCTGTCTGGTTCCTTTAGTCAGGCAGTCCCTTGGCCCTCTCTTTCACAGCAGATGTTGTGTTGGAGTAATCCATTCATCTGTTGCTCCGGTTCTGCTGGTCAGCCCTAGCACAGGACTGAAAATTAAAGACATTCTTTAAAATTAGCGTTACTATGCTAGCTTATCTGCACCTATAGAAATGCCTTCCTTCTATTATAGTAATTTTCCCTCTTACCCTTGTCTTTACCACTTAATTGGAATTGTTTAATAGTTCTAATCTGATAGTTTCAAACTACCTATCTAAATCAATGCTTCAAAAATAGCTATTCTTTTATCTCTAACTAGAGGCCAGGTACATAAAATTTGTGCATGGAGGGAGGGGGAGGTGTCTCTCAGCCCAGCCTGAACCCTCTCAAACCTGGGACCCCTCAAGGGATGTCCTACTGCCTGACCTAATTCAGTACTGCTGGCTCCCAAATGCTCTCCTGCCTGTCTTCCTGATTGTCCCTAACTGCTTCTGCCTGCCAGCCATCACCCCCTAACCACTCCCCTGCCAGCCTAATTGATGCCTAACTGCTCCACTGCCAGCCTGTTTGCCCCTAACTGCTTTCCCCTGCAGGCCTGGTCACCTCTAACTGCCCTTCCCTGCAGGCCTGGGTCCCCCCGAATTGTCCTTTCCTGCAGGCCCGGTCGCTCCCAACTTCCCTCCTCTCCCAGCCTGGTCACCCATAACTGCCCTCCTTTGCAGGCTTGATCGCCCCAACTGCCCTCCTTTGCAGACCTGGTCCCTTTCTACTGCCCTTCCTTGCTGGCCATCTTGTGGCGGCCATATTGTGTCCATATGGGGGCAGCCATTTTTTACTACATTGGGGCAGCCATCTTGTGTGTTGGAGTGACAGTCAATTTGCATATTACTTTTTTATTAAATAAGATAGAAGCCTGGTGCATGGGTGGGGGCCAGCAGGTTTTCCTGAAAGATGTCCCGGATCAGGGTGGGGGTTCCCTTGTGGCATGGGGCAACCTGGGTGAGGGGCCTGTGATGGTTTACAGGTTGCCCATGCCCCCCAGTGACCCAAGCAGAGGCCCTGGTATCTGGGATTTATTTATCTTCTATAATTGAAACTTTGTAGCCTTGAGCAGAGCCAAGCCTCCTGCTTGCTCTGTGGCCGAGGTCATTTTTGTTGGGATTTATTTATCTTCTATAACTAAAACTTTGTAGCCTTAAGTGGAGGCCTGGACCAGCCAGAGTGTGCAGGAAGCTTGGCTTCCTCAATTACTGGGGAAACCCAACCCTCCTGCTAGCTCTGTGACCACAGCCAACTGGGTTGGGTTAATTTGCATGCTTACTACTGATTGGCTGGTGGGTGTGGCTTGTAGCGGGATAATGGTTACTTTGCATATTACTCTTTTATTAGATAGGATAAGCAAGAAATGAAACAACCTAAATGTCCATTGACAAATGAATAGATAAAGATGTGGTTTACATACACACACACACACACACACACACACACACACACACATCGTGGACTATTATTTAGCCTTAAAAATGGACTAATGGACTGCAACTAGCCTAATGCTGTACCAGACCCAATTCCACCATAGAACAGAAGCTCTGGATTTGGGCTTTGCTTCTATCTCTACTGAACCATAGCTGCACATCTTTAAGGACTGGATTAAGTGAAATGGGACTTTAGAAGCCCAATAATATCATTCCACAAAAATTAAAAAAAACTCATCCCCCTCTGAGAAAATTATTTTATTGAGATATTGTAAGGACTCAACTACCAGCACCCAGTAGGAAAGGGGGTCCCACACTTTCACTGATAATAGGTGAACTTGGAGGACATTAGGCTAAGAGAAATAAGCCAGACACAAAAAGACAAATACTGTATGATCTCAGGTAAGAGAGCAGAATGGTAATTTCAAGGGGCTGGAGAGAGGAGAAAATGGGGAGATGCTGGTCAAAAGATACACATTTTTAATTATGCAAAATGAGTAAATGCTAGAGGTTACTGTGACTGTAGTTAACAATACTGTATTATATACTTGAAATTGATTAAAAGAAATAGCTCTTATGTTTTCTCACCACACAAAAAATATATAATTAAATAAGGTGATGAAAATGTTAATTAGTTTGATTGTGGTAATAATTTCATAATGCACACATATATCAAAACATCAAGTTATATACCTTAATTTCATATGATATTTATTTGTCAATTAATAAAGCTGGAGGGGGAAAAAGAAGCAATTTTTAAACAATGTAAAAGGGTGTTAAATAAACACTAAACACAAAACAAAATGAAAAAAAAATTAAATGTAGGCCTGGAATTTCAAGAATCTAGATGAATTTAGACTTGAAAACGTGCTTAGAAAAGTTGGGAGAGGCTACATTAAAAAGATAATTGGAAATCAAGAGGTTGTTAGACTTGGTGCATGAGGTATTGTGAAGCCTGGAAATTTCTTTCTTTTTTTTTTTCATTCTTTATTGTTTAAAGTATCACATATTGATGTGAGAGAGAAACATTGATTGGCTGCCTCCCATACACACTCCCACTAGGGATCAAACACACAGCATGGGAATGTGCCCCACAGGGAATCACACCTGTGACCTTTTGGTGTATGGTACAGTGCTCCAACCAAATGAGCCACACCGGCCAGGACAAGCCTTGAAATTTCTTAATCATAAGTTCAACATACTAAAAGCAGGATTTGAAAAAGACTATTCAAAGTAAGGTTTCTAGCCCTAGCCAGTTTCGCTCAGTGGATAGATCATCAGCCTCTGAACCAAAAGGTCTGTGGTTTGATTCCAGTCAAGGGCACATACTTTGGCTGGCCCAGGCCTCCTTCCCTGCTAGGGCCCTGTTCAAGGCTCATGCAGAAAGCAATCAAATGATGTTTTTTGTTTTTCTCACATCAATGTTTCTCTCTGCCTTTCCCTCTCTTCCACTCTCCCTAAAAATCAATGGGGAAAAAATATCCTATGGTGAAGATTAATAACAACAACAAAAGTAAGGTTTCTAATGCCGACAAAATCAAAGAAATTGCTACATTTCAGAGATAGTACCTCCTATGAGTTGACAAAAACCTATATAGATAAACAGCAGTAGAAAGAGAGAGGAAATAACCAAAATAGATTATTTCAAGAGAAAATTGAAAGAATTTGGTGACTAATATTGGAAAGAAAGAGAGGAGTCATAACTTTAAGCCTAGTTGACACCATTAGAAAAAAGGAGTAAGAGAAAAAAATTTATATGGGAGGAATAGAAATTACATTTGGAGATGATGGTTTTCAGATGGTGGTGAGGTATGTAGGTAGACATTCCAAACTGAAATTCTGAGGTTCACTTTTCAGAAATTAGTTATCAACTAACGATGGCACTATATAGCACTTCTCCATTTTCAGTTCTCTGCCACAGAGTAAACTTTACCTTAAAGAAATCCTCCTGAAAAATTAATCTTGATAAGATTCATATTCAGCTAATTGAGTTCCTTCTAACTGCCAGTCAATGCAGTAGGCACTTTCACATACATTATCACATTTAATTCTCACAGCAACTGCGTAAAGTTGTTTATCAGAAATTCTAATTAATTATATTGTAATGAAAATGCAACTGCCAAATATTAATCAAGTATTCATTGAATTAATTAGATATATATTGTTTGATTTCTAATCCTATACTGCTCCACTGCCCAGATTCCAATTTTCTTTTAATAGACATTAATAGCACAAAGTAACAAAAAGAGTAGTTCAATGTCAAGTAATGCACATGAATAAAATGCCTTAGTGGAAACAGAAACATAGTGGGAGAAAGAAGATGCAAGTTACAACCTAAGCTCAACCTTAGGCAAATCATTAAGTTTTCTTGATGCTTAGTTACTTCATCCATCATATGAAATTATTGACTTTCATTGAGTCTATGTTTTGGGGCTGTGTACAGGTGAAACAAGGCATTAGTGGAAAAGCTCTTTACTAAACAAATCAAATATTTAGAAAAGGGTAAGAGGATACATTTTTCTGGGTCCTCTTCTTTCCTTTTCAATGTCTTTTCTTCATCTCCGTTTCTCACCCATGTCCAACATCCATCCCTTTTCCTTCTGAGTGCCTAAGTGTATGCCCCAATACACCCCGCAACTAAAACTGTAAACTTGTTATTTTTAAAATATATATTTTATTGGGTTTTTTTAAGTTCATACTTTTTTAAAAAATATATTTTATTGATTTTTACAGAGAGGAAGGGAGAGGGATAGAGATCTAGAAACATCGATGAGAGAGAAACATCGACCAGCTGCTTCCTGCACACCCCCTATTGGGGTTGTGCTCACAGCCAATATACATGCCCTTGACTGAAATCGAACCCGGGACCTTTCAGTCCACAGGCCGACACTCTATCCACTGATCCAAACCAATTTCGGCTATTTTATTGATTTTTTACAGAGAGAAAGAGAGAGGGATAGAGATCTAGAAACATCGATGAGAGAGAAACATCGACCAGCTGCTTCCTGCACACCCTCTACTGGGGATGTGCCCACAACCAAGGTATATGCCTTTGACCGAAATCGAACCCAGGACTTGTTAGTCCACAGGCTGATGCTCTATCCATTGAGCCAAACCAGTTTCGGCTGTAAACTTGTTATTAATAATTATTTATACAGTTTCACTCAATCACTGTTTTAATTCCTGACTTTAGCCTCTGATCACTAACATCCATTAATAAATTGAAAAGTACTTTGAAGAGACAGAAGGGCATAGATTGAGCATACACCTGGATATTAATTGCAAATGTGGGTTAAGTGTATCTATAGAGTACACTTGTTAAGTGTATCTATAGAGTACACTTGTTAAGTGTATCTATAGAGTACACTTGTTCCAAAACAGAACTTGAAGAGAAAACCTATAAAGTCTTTTAGAACAAAACCCACTTAATTTTAAGTGTCTATATAATTGCAAGCTAACTCAAGCATCACTGCAATGTGGGTTTGATGTTAGTGACCAACCCTTCATTATTGGGGAACTAGTGAAGCACTAGCCACCAGCCACTCAGGTTATATCTATGCCCCAGACCTGGTCCTCTTTGGCAAGTCATGCCCTCACTTCTTTATCTGGCACACTACCCTTCTTCATCTCATGCTGGACAGCTCACTTCCTTCTTGAGAGTGAGATGTTAACAACAAAGAGGTCTCAGTCTTCTGTCTGCAAATGCTCATTATTGAAGCATAATTTTTCTCTCTGAACCATGGAGTTACTAACTGTATTTCCTTCACTACATCTATGTTAATTTGATCTAATGAATCTGTGTAGTACAAGAACTATAAAGGCTTCACCACCCTCATTCCTTCAATATAAATGCACATAAAGCCGAAACCGGTTTGGCTCAGTGGTAGAGAGTCGGTCTGCGGACTGAAAGGTCCCAGGTTCGATTCTGGTCAAGGGCATGTACATTGGTTGCGGGCACATCCCCGGTAGGGGGTGTGCAAGAGGCAGCTGGTCGATGTTTCTCTCTCATCGACATTTCTAGCTCTCTATCTCTCTCCTTTCCTCTCTGTAAAAAAAATCAATAAAATATATTTTTTAAAAAAATACACATAAATAATCCCTAAAGTAACTTCGACCCTGATATTATTGGAGTGAGAAAATTGTAGAGAACTCTATAACTTTAAGGATGAGGAGGAGTATCTCATCAGAGGCTCTCATCTACCATTCAAGGTTTGCATTCAAGACTGCATTGTCGTCTCTCTTTTATAAATATCTTCTGCCCCCTCCAATTTGCGAAAAGCTACTTAGCAATGAATGTTGCCTTAGTCTGGCCTAAAGCCAGGGTGAACTTTCCTATTTAACTTTGATTGAACTATATAGAGAATTTGTGTATTAGAACTGCAAAGCACACCTCCTATTTTCCTAAATTTTATTTAACCCCTACCACTATCACTTTAACAAATACCATTTACCATTTATGGAGTCACCACTTGTAACACTGATTGGACCTTATTAATATTAGATTGAGCCACAAATGTTACGAACTCTTCCATAAACAACAATAGTACACTCTTCTTCCCATCTAGCAAAAAGAAAACAGAAAGAAAAGGACATAGGTTATGTTACAAATCAACTTGAAAATAAAAATATATATATATATATCCTAGAAATTTAATTTTTAAATATTAAAATAACTTACTCATAAAATCAGTTGAATTGTACCTTTCCCCCTTTAAAGTGGATAGTACAAAGAACCCTAAATAAGAATGCTGATGATCAAAAAATAATTAGCAGGCTTTCAAGTATAGTTCTTAAATTTGGATAGCAAGATGGGAAAATGCAGAAAGCCCAGAAACCTGGTGGCATTGCTGGGGTGCCATTTTGGTCTTGAGTTGCCTATCCTCAACTGCCCCTAATACAGGGCTTATAACTGAGTAGTGCAACCATGAACAAGAGTAGAGAAGAGATTGGATACTTTAATTTTATGCTATGGGAGAAAATAGAAATCAAAGTGAGGGATCTCGAAGTTAGAAAATGTGAAGAATTAGTATCTAGTATAAGATTGAATGAAAGTGTAATATCTTAGTAACATATAAAAATCAGTGAAATGCAGGGCCGGACTTCAGTAAAAGAGAAGTGAAACATGTTACCCAGGCACCATGCTATGAAGGACACAGGAATCTCTCTCCAAGCTACTACTGATACAATGGAGGCAATTGTCATGATATCAAGACAAACGGTACGCACACAGTCCTTTCTAATGCAATCAACTTTCATTCATTCACTGCACTTTATCTTTTCTTGAAAACCATGTAACAAAGATAATTTTAAAGGGAAAGTATCCATAAACATTCTAATTTGAACTAAAATACCTACTTTCATATTTTGAATGGACTTTCTAGACTTTCTATAACTGTGACCTTTATGAACATGAAATTTGTATTCTACATTTTTCTACCTATCATTATACCATAATGCTTCCATGTTGATAATTATCACCTTAAATGCTGGCATCTGTAGGACATTCAACCTAGAAATTAGAATGTATTCTGAATATTCAACTGCACAATTAAAAGCAATTTTTTATTTTTTTAAATATATATTTTATTGATTTCAGAAAGGAAAGGAGAGGGAGAAAGATAGAAACATCAATGATGAGAGAGAATCATTGATCAGCTACTTCCTGCATCCCCTCCTGAGGGTCAAGTCTGCAACCTGGTCATGTTCCCTCACCAGGAATGAAACCAAGACCTCCTGTTTCATAGGTAGATGCTTAACCCCTTAGACACACTGGCCAGGCCATTTTTTCTTCTTTTAAGCTCTAAGTTCCAGTAAAGAGATAGACATCTCTTGTTTTGTTTTGTTTTTCCCCATCTAGCATTCATTCCCCCTTCCGCAGAGGGCTATGGTTTAAAAAAAAAAAATTATCTTTCCTTTTGGAATACCACCCTGTCCCTACAGGAGTAGGATAGCAACTGAACTGAACAATCAATATAGTCCATCACATTGGACAAACTAATTGGGTGAAAAAAGGTATATGTGAACCTTGTCAGTACAGTGAGACACAATTATGAAGTTCTATATGTGCCAGATTTGAAGCTGGGAGAGTAAATGATTGGATTTACCTATTTGGTGACAAAGCAAGAGCTGGTCTAGGACTTTAATCAACAGAGAAGAGATAAATTTGGACAAGGGGTTCAGTGGAGAACAACGGGAAAAGACCAAGCCCTGCTGAGCATTTTGAGTTCCTGAATGGAATTCCCAGGACAGGGTGACTGTGAGTGATCCAAGGGCTCTGTTGCTTAGTTTGAAACTGGTTTTGTTGAACTGATTCAAGGTGGCTGGGCTGGAATAATGCTGGGGATCCAGGGACCAAGCCTCCCAGAATCCTTCCTGAGAACTCTTCCACCACGCCCATCCCCACTCAGCCCCATTTTGTCCTCTCACTCTCTCCCACAGAAAAAACAATTTTAGTTGAGAACAAGGGCTGGACACAGGGATATATCCAATTAGCACTATTTCAGAGTTTTACCATTTTGAGTTTGTGAGCTCTTACTCCATTTACTCTGTGACAGACACCATGTAAAACATAGTTAGATAGCCGAAACCGGTTTGGCTCAATGGATAGAGCGTTGGCTTGGGGACTGAAAGGTCCCAGATTCAATTCTGGTCAAGGGCATGTACCTTGGTTGCAGGCATATCCCCAGTAGGGGGTGTGCAAGAGGCAGCTGATCGATGACTCTCTCTCATCGATTCTAACTCTCTATCTCTCTACCTTCCTCTCTGTACAAAATCAATAAAATATATTTTTTTGAAAACATAGTTAGATAAGTAGGTAGGTAGGTAGATATGGATAGATAGATTAGATATAGATATAGATATAGATATAGATGTAGATGTGATATAGATATAGATATAGATATAGATATAGATATAGATATAGATATAGATATAGATATAGATGATATAGATATCTAACTTAACCCCCAGTTTATATTTTATAAAGCAAGCATATTAGTGTGGCCATTTCATAGGTGAGGAAGTGACATAATATGCAATGAAAATGACCCTGATACATCCGTTTGAGCTCCTCATTTTACATATAAGGACTATGAGCGGTCCTGGCTGGCCCCAAGACTTCTAGCAAATCAACAAGGTCAGGACTGAGCTCAGCTCCCCTCTTGTTCATCTTTCTCTCCCTTAGGCTCACCTTGTTCTTTGGCTTTCTGCCCAATAGCACTTAAGAACAGATACAGAAATAGGGCAAAACTACTCTTGACACCCACAAGTAAAGATAAAATGCCTAGCTTAAAAACCAATGAAGAGGAAATTGATAAAGTTTAAGGAACAGGACATTTTGGCATCAGGCAAAAGGCAGAAGGTAGAATATGTAGATAGTGCCTCCGAGGAGGAGGAAAAGAAATGAAACAGAAGAAACCATTCACATTCTTATGGTTAATGGTCATATTTACAATCTGTCCTTCCAGGTATAAAAATAACCTTATGGGTAAAATATCCATGGGGGGGGCGGGGATTTCAAAAACAAAGAAATTATAAGAATAAAAAATATCCAGTAAAACAAATGAGAGTATGTTACTGCAAACAGTGGATAAATGAGTGGGTAGAAATCAGTCATTGTGAAAGAATTCAGAAAATCAAAATAATAGAAAGAGTGGGTAATTTTCTCACCTAATTAAGGCCAGTTTAAAAAGTCAAGTCAGTGAAGTTGGTACTTGAAATGATACTTATTGTGAGTGGCTGGGGTCATTTCATGGGCTCTCCTGTCCATCCCATCCTAAGGAAAAGCATTCAAAGGAAGAAAGGCCAGTTTCTCACCTTTGTTAATGTATCCTAAGGATCAGATTCAAGCACAAATCTCTCATAAACAGCTTGGATAAGCACCACAGGGTGCCAAGGAAACCAACACAAAGAATCCCAAGGTGGCTTATTTCACCAGTGTTATGCCCAGACTTCATGATCCCCAAGGACCACCAGGGAGCCGAGTCCAATGCAATAAACAAAAGAGCCTTTTCCATGCTAGCATGGGCTCTGTCCCACTCACGCCAGCAGCATGGTGGAAGAGAGCGAACTTCGCCCAGTCCAGGGGTTTTACTCCGGTCGGTGGTGATGTCACTGCCTCGGCTAACCCTGATTGGGCTGAGTCCAGTTACAAAATGGAGGATAACTCCGCCCTGCCCCACAGTGGAGTCAGGAGCTCATCCTCGCCCCGCCCTGACCTCTCACCAGCTAATTGTTAACTGGTGGGAGGTGGGTGACTGCAGGAAGTGGGAATGGGCCCGCCTTCTGCATGAATGAATTCAGCACATGGAATTCATGTTCATATTTACATTTATAACTTACAGAGTTTCTATGTCATTGACCCCAAGCTGATAAACAAAATTACAAAGTTCATTTTAATTTCACAGACTCGGCCAATCTCATCAGTCTCCCCATTAGGTTTTCATATTAAAAGAATGAGGGGGGAAAAAAAGAAAAGGCATATGTTTATAGCCAAGAATAAATACAACAATAATAAAGGAAATAAAAAAGGAAAACTGATCTTGGCACAGTTACTTGAATTTTTCCACCTTTCTCATATGGAAAGTTTCCAAGTTCTACCATTTCAAAGAAAACACCTCATTGAAGAGCACGTAATTGCATGTTGTTTCCAGTCTTTAAATGTGGGAAATGAAGCCTTTTCACATGCACATCATCAGCTGTGCCCCAGGAAACCTTCCATTCTTTCCAAATTAGTTTTTGTATCATTAAACCAATCAACATTAGGTGCTTACGATTATTTTCGGGAATAAACCCTGAATCATTACCTATATCATGTATGTAATAAAGGCAAATAATGACATCATTATATAGCACATGAGCACTGACCCTAACTGACCAGGACCTAAAGGAAATCAGGGCAGTCCTAATAAGAATCAGGCAGGATGCCTAATGAAAATCAAACAGCAGGCCTAATAAGAAACAATGTATTTTGCCTCTCCTTCAAATTCACTTTTGATTTGCTTTTCCTGGGAATCCGTGTTTGAAGTGGAGCTCCTGCAGGCTAGATTTCTCAGAGCTAACTCTGAGATGAGTGATTCGCAGGTGGTTCTCTGAGCCATTTGATCTGAGACGAGAAACCTCTCGCTCATGCAGCAAGTATTTGTTGGGCACTTACCATACCATAGGCTTCAAGTTGGCTGGTTTTTATTCAATAATCGTTTGTGAGTGCCTAGTATGAGCATAGACGGTGCTAGACTCAGAAATGGAAACAATAAATCAGAAACATCATAGTCGACACCACTTAGAGTGTATTTATTACACACCAGGCACAAACACATGTGTATAAGTTGTTAATAATGTAATATCCCCAGCAGTCCTATGAGGAAGTGTACTATGTTTTGACCCATTTTACAAGTGCGGAAAGTAAGGCTCATCCAGATAAAGAGACTTACCCAAGGTCATGCTACTGGAGGGAAGGAAGAAAAGATGTGAGGAAGATTCATTGTCTCCAGCTCATTGGAAATTGCTGCTAGTACACCGTTTTTTGATATATAAAATGACAAACAGGTTCTCCCCTAGAAGAGCTTAGGATATGGTTGGGAAGGCAGAAACATAAACATAAACAAATACCAAGTGAAGGATAATAAGCGGTGTGAGGAGCCTGCCTACCACCTGTGGGTGTTTCCAGCTCCCTGCCAACATCCCAGCCACCATTCTGTAGCCTTCTCTGGAAGTCCACATCTCCTCACTTGCTGTCCCCACCAGAAATCCAGGACCGGTACAAGATGAGCTTGTCTTTCTGAATCTTATTCTAAGACCCCCCAAACATTCTTGTCATAGCTTTTCTAGGTGTGGGATGGAAATGCATAAAAAGGAGCTGATATTTACCCTGGACCAACAGCCTGGACAGAGAAACATGTCAAAGGAGACCAAGGCCAAGCACAGGTAGGATGTCAAATAGAAATTTTGCAACGTGCTTTTTTACACAGATTATTTGCAAACGATTATGACTCCTGTTTCATAAAACAAATCTCAAAGGATGGATATAATTTAAGCACCCACATGCTTTGAAAATACGTATTATTTTTTAAAAGACAGGAACCTTTTATCCTTTATGTTACACATTGGGTGAGCTCTAAATACTCAGAGCATTTCCCCTCTACCCATTGCACCCCAAGTTTCCTGCTAGTAACTCAACATGTATGAGCCTCCAGGGAAGATTATAAATTTATTTATCTCTAAGTGTGAGATTCCCTACATGTGCTCAGTATGAGAAAATTGATGGCATTGGTTGATTAACATAATTTTCGCAGAGAATTCATCTATTGCTTTCACAACTGTCAGCCTCTTGAAAACAAGAACCACATCTTTAATTCTGAATTCTCCACAGATTAAAAAGCACACAATAAAAATATAGTTGCTTGGCTGCTTTAGTTAGGTCTGATAATATTTGTAACTACCTGAGAGAGAAACCAAGTAAAGAATTGTGTTTGTAGCCTTGATGTTTATAATCAGAGAAAGAGCTGAGTTGCAGGAAACAATGTTTTATCAGTCAACCATTAAAAACATTCCACAGAGTATTAGGCCTATCCAGAGCCAAACTGACCAACATGAAATACTTCATCTCCTTGGACAACACATCCTGTAAATTATGAAAAGAAAATGATATTTTACGAGAGCCAGGCAGCCTCATTTTCTAGGCAGCACATTTCATTCATATTGCGGTTATTAATAGGTCACTTACAGGATTCATGACTGGTGCCACTGTGTGAAGGTACCCAGACACGGACAATCACTGTGGCGAAAAGTAGTATATCTCAGTTCTTTCTAGAGCAGTAACTTTATCAAAACTATAACCGGTGACCTTTGAACTCCACTCAAGCATTTTCTAACTGGATTTTGGGCTAGGTTCTCCAGGGTTCCTATGAGATCTTTTTTTTAACTTCAAAACTTTCGAAATCTCATTTTCACTAATGAATTTAGCCTACTGGAGTTTGCATTTCCTTCTTGGATGCCTGCACGTAAAAGGGCCAGTTTGCACTTTTGTAAATCTCATCGCAGCTAGTCTTTTGCAGGAGCAAACATGCTCAATATTTTTAAAATTAGAGATTGAAGAGCACACAGGATGAGATGTTACCATAAAGGGAGCTAGGACAGGTAATTAAGGATTAAAATCTAAACACAGGTTAGGGCGAGAAGCAAGGGCAGCTTCCATAGAGAAATACATACAGTGAGCCACAGTGGTGTTCCTTAGTTTTCATTAGAAAGTTAATATTTATCTTATAGCATTGAGTTTATCTTACCAACATATCTCATTCTGAAAAGGAAGAATCTCTTTGATTTACCACATTAAAGTAAATATTGCTATGAGATACGTGTTAAATTTTTAATAAAAAACCACCCTATCTTTGTTGGATCAAAGAGAGCTGCTTCAGCTGCCATACAAACAAAACCAAATAAAAACACGTAATTCCAAATACTGAGCGTCACTGCACATGTTGACCAGCTTGCTCGTGACAATTGCAGTTTAATGTGACTGAGCATTCGAGAGCTTCAACTAAATTTATTATAAATCATAACCTTAGAGCTAAAATGGACGATGAACTGTAATACTGATCCATGGGACAGCCTTTCAGAACTGCATACTGTACTTTTTGTGCCTGAACTATGTCCCCAAAAAGGCACCAAATGAAAATTCAATTCAATTAGATTTGAGGCATCATACCTTGCCTGTGTGGGTATATTTTAGCATGGAAGATTTATTAGCATGGCGTGTTTTCCTTTGTAAGGATAGAGTTATATGTAAAACCTATTTTGTTTCCACCCATCTCATATTCTTTAAGTTAGCAATAAAAATCCTATTGCTGAAGAGCAAACACAACCTGATGTAGTGATACTGACACAGCACCACCCCCATATAAAGGAGAATGAGATGTCAGAAAGTTCAAGAACACTTCCAGCCCTGGTGAAATGATTCTCCAACCGCTAGCAGTTGATTGATTCTCCTGGAATCTCTTTCCCATCCTGGAACAAGCTGGGTAGAGAAGAAAACATAAAGACAAAACACACACGGAAAACAGAACTGCTTCAAACCTTTCCTCTTGATAAGGAAAGAGAAAAAGCCTCAAAACACAGCACAAAATTAAATATCTATAGTCATGGCCATGTACCACCTCGGCCTGACCTTCTTTGTGCTGCTTCCTGTAATAGAAAAGCACTATGGTCTTAAGACCACAGATTCTACAGCCAGACTCCCATGCATTTGAATTGCAGTTGTGCCACTTATAGGCTGTGTGACCTTGGGCAAGTTACATAACATCTCTGTCTAGATTTCCTCATCTATAAAATGGATATAATATCTATCTACTATGGTTGATAATGAGAATCAAATACGTTCGTATTTGTTAGGTTCTTGGAAAGAGTCTGGCACACAGTAAATGGCACTTTGTAAGTGTTTCATAAACAAACATCAGTTCTACCCGCTTTTGTGATGTATTTGACTGAAGAACTAGAGATAAATTTAAACCTTCCATCTATCTCCAACTCCATGCTTTTTCCTCCTTGTCTGCCCCTTTCATTAACCCTTTAATCATAATCAGAGATACGTTTTTCTCTTAATAACAAGAAAAGCTAACATTTAGTAAATACTCCATATGTGCTAAGTAAATTATCTCATTCAATCCTCATTAAAACAAACAAACAAACAAAACAAAAAAAAACACAGTAAAATAAATGTCATTGTTATCCCCATTTAACAGATGAAGGAAAAAAGGCACTGAAAGATTAAGTAAATTGTCTAAGATAATGTAGTATGGAACAGAACCAGGATTAGAATCTGGACAGAATTAGGGTTTTCATCATAGAGAGAAAATATATCATACCACAAAAGAATTTCCTAATGAACTGACCTCATTTCAAACTAATCTTGGTTTAAAAGTCCCTCCTACCCTAGCTAATACCAGGCAACTTGCAAACTCATGAAAATTAATGACTGTTGTTTTAAGCTACTGAATTTTGGGATAGCTTTTTTTCACAGCATGTTTACAGTGAAAGCTCACTGATATGGGCTTTTGTATTCTTTCAATAAATTAAAATAAAACCAAATTTGAAAATGCTATAATATAATGAAACAGGCCCTGGCCAGATAGTTCATTTGGTTAGGAAGTTGTCCAGATAAGGCAAGATTTGCAGGTTCAATCCCCAATCAGGGCACATACAAGAATCAAGCATAAATACATAAATAAGTGGAATAGCAAGTTGATATTTCTCTCTCTTTCTTTCTCTGTCTCTTCCTCTTTCTCTCTAAAAAGCAATCAGTAAATTTTTAAAAAACTATGAAACAAAGAAACATTGAAATCCTACATATTTCTTTGATGAATACACACACACAGAGAGAGAGAGAGAGAGAGAGAGAGAGAGAGAGAGAGAGAGAGAGAGAGACACAGACACACACACCCGGATTTTAGACTGATTGTTTAAATTCAACATAAATAAAACTTCTAGAAAAACAATTATTTTCTCTCTAATGTCTATTCTCATATTTCAGGTTAACATGCCTTTGTAACAACAACAAAATGAAATTGCAAATCTTACCAAAAATCCAGGCTTCAATAAATTCAAAGGAAGTGCTGTCATCAGACTGTTCATAGGACATTAACCAAAACAAATGAAAAAGAGTTAAACTAGTTAACACTCGAAAAAAAGCAATATCAACAAGAGTAATAACACAATAAGTGTTTGCAAAAAGATTGATTCGTGTCAAAAAATTAATAAATGACCTTGTGAAAATTCTTAGTCCTTGGATAACTTTACAGAAATTATTTATTTTATGATTGTATTATGCTAACAAACCAAGACAGTAACTATTCCTATAAGAGACAGAACTGAACTGGCAGAATGTAAGTTAGATTCTGCCCAAAAGCAAAAAAGAAAAACAACAAGAAGCTTGATTCATTTTTTTGGGCACTCAGTTGAAAGTAAAAACTGAATTTGGTTAACTATAAGAGCAATTAAACATTTTTTATAACTCTTAATTTTATTTTTCAAGATAAAGTCCACTCAAGCATTTTTTTTTTTTTAGCTTATTTTGGCCAGCATTTTTAACTGGCCTCGTTTGGACAAAGTTTTTTCTCCAGTACCAATTATCCTCAGAGAAGAGGTTAGGAGGACTTCCTCTCCCACATTTCTCTATCAAAGATTTTCCAAAAAGTAAACCCCTCTAAATCATAAAAAGATTATAACAAGAGTAATTCTGCTATCTGGTGGCAAAACACATAAACAACAAGAGCATGGAATGGGATTATATGTTCCAAAATGGGTCTAAGTTTTCATTACTTTTTTTTTTAATGACAGAATTTCTAATCTGAATTAAAAGCAAGTTCTTAAATTTTGTCAAAGTATCCTTAACATTCTGTATAATATAAGGCTAATATGCAAATTGTCCCTTCAATCGGGAGTTCGACTGGAGGGGGGGGTACCAGCTGACCAACAGCCCTTGGCCCCTCTTCCCCGCCCGATCAGCCAATTGGGCCGGGCCAGCCAGACCTCACCCATGCACGAATTTCGTGCACTGAGTCTCTAATTAGAGATAAAGACAAGAAAGGGAAAGAATAGACTACCATTAAATACTATGTGCCAGGTACTATTAGGAATCTCACATTCACTTTCAGAGAAAATTTAGATCACTAAGACCTTTCTTCACCAAAAAAGAACTCTCCAGAGACATTCAATTGCCACAAAGATAAACTGTTCAATTTGCCATTGTGATATATAAATGCCAGCTTTGACTTAGTACCGTACAAAATGAATTTTAGAGCAGGAAAAGATCTTAGCCTAGCATTCTCAAGTTACAGGTGAGGAGAAAGAATCAAGGGTATTGACCTGAACAAGATAATATAACTGGTGAGAGTCAACACCAGGTCTAGATTCTAAGTCTCCTGATTTGAGAACAATAGCATTCTCTCCTTTCTCTTCACTGAAAAATGGTAGTAGAGTTACCAAAGACTGTCAATCAAGGCCTATTTCACCCCAGGTTTTCCTCATTGAGCCTATTTCTCCCACTTGTAAAGGAATAGTAGGGTACATCAACAGTGAGTTTAATATTGTTTTCCATACTGAAACACAACAGAGTCTTAAATCCTCAAAGGAGGGCTTCAGGGACTCCTTCGTGTGACTTCCAGCCTGGGCAGCTTATAGGTTTTATCTTCTACTCCCCCCCCATGCCCAGGCGTCCTAGTACAATACAAAGCCTACACAATGGTTCTCAAAGTGTGGTCTCTGACATGCAGCATCAACATCAACCGAGGACTTGGTAGAAATGTACATTCTTGGGTCTTATGCCAGACCTACTGGATAAGAAGTTCTGAGAGTGGAACCCAAAACAATGTATTTAACAAGCCATTCTGGTGATTCTGATGCATGCTAAAATTTAAGGACCACGGATCTTCACAATCAACACATTGACCGCCTTAACAAACTCTGAAGTGATTTTTTATCATATTTAGAAATGCCAACTCACTTGGTGAATGTATTTTCTTACATAACTTTGGGAGCATAGCACAAAACTTTCCTGATAGCAATTGTTTCAATTTGCTAGTAGGAGTCCATCCATACCTCTATTTGAAATATTGTTTTTGTTTGTTTTTTTGCTTTTGCTTTATTATGTATGAGTGTTTCTATCAATGTGGAAATGATCAAAAGAGAGGAGGAACACTTTCAAGAGCACAGTGAGTAGACAAGAGACATCTCCATTGCCCTCTCTTCCTCTTCCTTTTGTAGTCTCTCTCATCGTGCTCAGCCACAACCATCACTTCAACCACTCTTGGCCTTGACTCCACTGAATGTAGCCTATATAACCCCTGTCCCTTCAGCTCCCATAACTGCCACCTCTGCTTGCTTTGCCTCCACTATCTTTATCTGCCATTACCTCCACTTTGTCAGTTGGTTTGACTGCCTGGTTCCAAAGGTTGAGTAACCTCAGTACCTATAAGAGACTTAAAGTCTAGTTGGAACCATCTAATATGAAAAAGAAAAAACTCAGGAATATGAAAGCTAAATAAATTATTCACTGTTCTGCAGCTTTTTCAATGAGATCAATAAGGTTATATTTTTTTCTAGTATGTCTTTTTTTTACGATGGTTAAAGTATGTACCTCTTTTTAAGGAACACATGTCATAACATTTCTTTTCTTTTTTTTTTTTCAGTCCTTCCATCCCCCTCACTCATCCTCCCATCCACTCTCCCCTGACAACTGTCAGCCTGCTATCTATGGGTGTGTCTCTATTTTGCTTGATAGTTCATTTTGTTCATTAGATTCCACATATGAGTAAAGTAATATGCTATTTGTCTTTCTCTAACTGGTTTATTTCACTTAGCATAATACTCTCCAGGTCCATCTCCGCTGTCGAAAAGGATAAAATTTCCTTCTTTTTTTATGGCTGACTAACATTCCATTGTGTAAATGTACCACAGCTTTTTTATCCACTCATCTGCTGATGGACACTTGGGCTGCTTCCAAATATTGATTATTATAATTAATGCTGCAGTGAACATATGGGTGAACATATCCTTATGCAGTGAACATATCCTTAGCTTTCTTGCCTGAGTCCAGTTTTTAGCCTCTCAAAACCAAGTTAAATTCTTCTTAGCTTAGGTTCATCAAAAAATTCCCTAAGCCTACATTTTATATTTTCTTTTTTTTTCCTTTTTTTAAAAAAATATATTTTATTGATTTTTTACAGAGAGGAAGGGAGAGATATAGAGAGCTAGAAACGTCGGTGAGAGAGAAACATCGACCAGCTGCCTCTTGCACACCTATTGGGGATGTGCCCACAACTCGGGTACATGCCCTTGACCGGAATCGAACCCGGGACCTTTCAGTCTGCAGACCGACGCTCTACCACTGAGCCAAACCGGTTTTGGCAACATTTTATATTTTCAATGAGCCATTCTTGAGAATAGTCAGAGTCCTAAAGAACTAAGTTTCCCTAAGACCTTCTTTGAAATTATCAACATTGGTTATGGTGATTTAATCCAAATATTATTATTATTTTTTAGTCTGTATTTCAATATCTTTACAAATATATTTCTTCTTTCAACATTTAGTATGTGTCATGGACTATTCTAGGTGCTGAAGATACAGCAGGTAATAGAATCAGGTAGGGGAACCTTTTCCTCGTGGAGCTTACCTTCTAGTGGAATGAATAAAATAAGCTATAAAATAGTTTATTAGATGACAGTATGCTAAGGAGAGAAACAAAGCAGGAGTGGAGAATACAAAGGCTAAAACTTTAGATAGGGTAATCAATAAAGGCTCATTAAGAAGGGAATATTCGAATATCTTAGAAACTCCCATATGTTTTGCTAAAACATGTGTTTGACATGATTAACTGTTAGATGTCCTGTTGGTTTCTAAGAATTACCGAAAACCATTTGTTTAACCATACATTCTGGAATTCTCTAGAAGTTAACACAAACCTTATTAAGTTTCATTTTTCTAAATTTGCCCTGTGATTTCCCAGAATCAGTTATTTCAGAGATATCAGTAAGAAAACAACAAATACTGTTATATATTGATATAGATAGATAGATAGATAGATAGATAGATAGATAAATAGATAGATAGAAAACAATGCCACATCAGACACTGGCAGAACTATTTGTTTTCCAACACACACACACACACACACACACACACACACACAAAATACCATGGAAGGTACTATTTAAAAAACATTATTTTTTCTTCTGTACCCTTACCCACTGAAATAAAAATATCAGTGTCTGTTGTTGCTGCTGCTGTTGTTACAGGCAGCTTCACAAGCTCCTAGAACTCAGCAATAAATGGTGAAATAGAAAAGCAAAGAAAACTTGTGGGAGAAAAAAAAAAAAAAAGGATGAACCTTTAAAACATCTTCTGTAAAGAACTGTAATCACCTTTTTGTCCCAGCCTGAGCTAATAAAGACATAACTTATTTACCAAAGCACCTTAAGTCAGATACAGTGTCCATGCTGTCTGGTGGATGTCTTTTTATGTCACTTTACACTTGGTTCACACAGGAACCAAGTAATTTAGCCAAGGTCACATGCCAAGAGTTTCTGTTCTTGTCTATTTTAAAAGTAAAAAACAACAGTTTCCCCTTCTTACTCTACCGCCAGAATCCATTGTCTCTTTCTTAATTTCTCTGACCAAATCTGCAGAAAACACTTAAACTCTTTAAATGCTTTAACAAATTGTTTCATGTCCAATATCATCAGTGATTGTAAAATGACCAGAAATATGGGGCATCCTCATTAAAAAAAGAAGGGGGGAGTGGAGAATGCTGTGGGGATACTGGGTAAAGCAAAACAAAACAAAACAAAAACAAACAAAACTTTATAGAGAGTAAATAATATCTTTGAATCTGACTTCCTATGATCTTGCACAAAATCTGATGATTTATTCAGTTTTGTTTGAAGAAGATATCCAGTGATAAGACAAAAAATTGGGCTTTAGAATCAGTCCTGGATTCAAATTCTGTCTCTTTTAATTATGTGCTAAGTGGTACATGTGAATTGAGCCAGTTATTTACTGTGCTGAAATTCACATTATGCTCAAATGGCAACAAATAGTACAAAATCTCTTCAAATGGTTATTTTTAGATAATTAGATAAGTAATAAGTATAATATAGTTATTGTTAAATCAATGTTAGTTTCATTTCTTCCTCATCAAAAGTTTTCTGTTTGCTTAAAATGATATTTCTTATTACAGAAGTTTTATAGAGTAATTATCCTGTTGGGGAGCATAGGAGACATGGTTGGAAAGTTGTAAGGAGGACATTCTGGTAAAAGGGAAGTGTGTGGAAGGCCATTTGCCCTCTTATCTGAATTCTGACTTAGGGGAGACTTAGGGGAGTGTCAAAGGGGTTCCCCTAATTATTCTTGACCTTTCCAAACAAGTCTGTGCCTGTGCATACCCCTAGGTGTTTACTGGAATCCTTATGTTTAATCCCTGGATGCCCTTGCCTAGAGGACAATGTAAACACATGTATCTTCCCAAGATTACTCACCCTAGGGATTGCATCTAAAGATAAAAATCCCAATGAAAGCCTAACAAGCAGGCAATTGAGGCTGCCTGGCTTCTTCAACCAGGCCATCCCTTAGCCTTCTCCCTCACAGTGAAACTGTGTCAGAGTAATCTGTTCAACCATCATTCAGAGCTGCTGGTCAGCCTCCGCAAGGTGGTAGGTGCCCCAGGTGAGAAGCCCCAGCAATTATCAAAAATGTGGAAATAGAGATAACTGAAGTGAAGAAAGTTTAGATTATTAACATTCCTTACAACCAAAGATAATTAGGTTAACAGTTTGTACATATCTTTCTGATCTTTTCTTTTATAAGCACATAGAATACTTACTTTTCTTTAATTAACATAACTCATTATTGAAGTGAGACACAAAAATGCATAAATCAATGAATTTTTACAAAGTGAACACACCTAATATCATTACTTTTTAAAATATATTTTATTGATTTTTTTTTTTTTTTAACAGAGGGGAAGGGAGAGGGACAGAGAACCAGAAACATTGATGAGAGAGAACATTGATCAGCTGCCTTCTGCACACCTCCCACTGTGGATGTGCCCAAAACCAAGGTACATGCCCTTGACTGGAATCAAACCTGAGATCTTTCAGTCTGCAAGCCTACGCTCTGCCCACTGAGCCAAACCGGTTAGGGCTATTATTACTTTTTGATGTGCTTGTAGACTTAACAGTAAATCAGGACCTTGACAGTGCTGGAGCCAGGCTGTGCAGACAGATTGCCGAGGGTGGATCCAGCTCCAAGGTTTCCCAGTAAGTGACCTGCGATAACTTATTTAACCTTTCTAGTATCAGTTATCTCATTGCCCACTAGTAACAATTTCCTCGATTATGAAGATTAAATGAGTCAATGTAAATAATTTACTTAGAATAATGTGAAACATAGCATGCCTCCAATAAGTAAGCTATTGCTATTATTATACACTATCTAGAGAGCCTTTTCTCTCACAATAATTATGGTGCCCCCATCCCCTTTTTTTCTTTCTTTCTTTTTTTTAAGAATTTGGTTAGTTCCTCAAAGTCTTCTCTGATTTCCTCATATGCAGTTAGCTAAATGGAAAGTTATGGCCATTCTCAAATAAGCCGCATGTTTCCATTTGAGGTCAGACTCTCTCACTGGTACCAAGATAGCCAGGTGTCTCCAAATACACCCTAACCTATCTTCCCAAACCTAAAGCCGTCTGCTCACTTCTATAAGCAGGCCTATCAAGCAATACTCATTCCCATTTAAACATGTCTTGTCCAGTTCTACCTCTAGCTGTGGCTTAGAGTTCCCTACCTTTTTTTTTTTTTTTTTTTATATATATATACAATATTTTAAAGGGAGAGAGACAGAGAGCTAGAAACGTCAATGATAGAGAAACACCGGCCAGCTGCCTTCTGCACACCCCCTACCGGGGATGTGCCCGCAACCAATGTACATGCCCTTGATGGAATCGAACCCGGGACCTTTCAGTCCGCAGACCGACGCTCTACCACTGAGCCAAACAGGCTTCGGCCCCTACCTTCTTGAAATGTCTTCTCCTAGCATGCTTTTAAAATTTCCCATGCCCCTCCAGGTAGAGCTTGCTCTCACTTTGGAACTCACTTGCCCTCCCTTGGCAGTCACCATGCACTGCCTTAATCACAGCAAAGCCCACCACGTGCATATATGGCACTTCACAGCCTACAAAACGCCTTTCAAAATGTCTTTTGACCCACACAACAATCTGATAAGATAATAAAGCTATGATTATTATCTGCATTTTACCATCAAAGAAATTTATCATGAAAACATATCCAGTCCCTGCCTGGAATGCTAGCTCCTCTAGACCAAAAAAATTGCATTTCTCTTCGTTTTCTTGTCCACAAGACATTTTCACTCTGGAATTGATCTACTGCTCAGATCATTGTTATCAATAAAACTATCCAACACTTTGGAGTGCCTTTTACATATCTGTGGGTTAGACACATATGGTTACCATTTATGTATTTAACAGAATATTGAATGTTTGCTGTTTGCCGGCACTGTGCTCTATTTTGAGATCCCAATATGCTATATTAAGGTTATGTGAAAAAGTGCTGGTTTCCACGCCACATGTCCTATATTTGAGTACTTCCTCCATAATAGACTTGTAGAGTTATCTTGTGCATTTCTGAACATCAGTTTCCTCACCTACAATATGGAGATAATCTCTTATCTGAACACCTCACAGGACAATTGTGAAGATCAAATAAGTATGCAAGTGCTTTATTTGCTTAATGAAAGCATAGAAGTATCCATGTTATGCAATTAAGAGATGGTTCTTGCCCTTGTGGTTCCACAATCCAGTTGAGAAAACAAACACACACAAAATGTATGTAAGAAGACAAGCTACAATATAAAATGGCATGTGCTAAGTGGCAGAAAGTGCAAATGTATAATCACCTAGAGAGAACTTGAGATGGTAGCATTATGCTTTTAAACTCAGAAGATTTAAACATTATTCCAAATCTTAGTTTGTCCCCTACTTTATTCATGTTTAAATTGTGAAAATATTCATTCTTCTTGTGGGAATTAACTTTAACCAGAAATTAAATTAGCTATTTGAATTCTTAAAAAAAAAAAAAATGTGTTAATGCCCTATATTACTGTGGAGGTACCTTACCCAGGTTCATTTCCTTCTTCTACACTATTCCAAAGGGACTGCAAGAGTTATCACCCGCCTCCCCCCAATTTCTGAGGTGAGAAGAATAGGAGAAAATGTAAGGAAGCTGCTCTTTGATCTCCGTGCACATCAATTACAGGTAATAAATTCTCCTGCACTGGAGCTAAGACAGGATCTCCAAAGCACATGGACTTTTCCTATTAGAAAATATAAACCAAATAGTGACTATTTGTTGTTTAGATTTATTTTGTGAGTAATGTAACTGAAAAAAACAACCCAGCATTGAAGGATGTATCATTTTTAATCTCAGCACTTTTAGCAACTGCCAACACCAGATAGAGTATCTTATTGCAATAATTCAAGGATTTCTCTATTAGTTTCTCTAAGCCCTTAAAGCAAATGAAGCTCTTATGATATAAAACACCTTCTTTCTCTATTTTTTTTTTTCCAGCTCTCAAGCCTAAATGCATTTCAGGGTAGAATTTTAAATGAATGAGATAAATGAAATTCTATCTAACTGTATTAATTTTTGACACTCCTTTTATGATTCTTTTAGAAAGAACGTGGAAACGAATTGCAACTCTGGCTGCTGTACAGTCATGATGAATAGCATGCTACAAATAATATTTTTTCAAACTTTTGAAAGACCAATTTAGATGTTTAATCTCTTAGGTGGGTTTACAAACACCCCACATTGATAATTGGCCAAGAAGCCTGTGAATGAGGTTTCTTAAACAAAGAAAAAGCCCTCGTACATTAAAGGAAGCACTTTCATACTTTTCCTCCCTATTGTTTAACCTTTTGTTCACACCACAAATATCTACGCTTAGTTCTTATCTCTGACCTTGAGGAATTGTAGAGCTGTTCTCGAAGCTTACTTTTAGATCACAGATGACCTTCAGTTGATATCATTGAGCTCTGACCTGCCTCAGTGATCTGCTCACACAACATACATATGCTGAACAGTGCTGGTGTGTGCAGTAGGGGTAAGTGAATTATTTACAAAAATTTGAGTTGACACCTTTTATCAAATGTGGAAAGATGAAGACAAAACAGCTGCTATTGCTGTCGTAAGCAATCTGCTGGTGATTGAATAAAAGTGTCAAGAAAATGGCTGCTTGATGGCCTTTTGTTCTCCCTCATCCAGCTTGATGTTAGTTTGAGCTGTCAGTTAGGAATCACGGCAGTGTGATTTATCAATAGACTGAGTGACCTTCTGTTTTAGCTGGTGGTAGAACTGGAAGACGGCGCCCTCTACTGCAAATACACAGCTCTTCCTCTTAGTGTGGCATTAATCTAAGCGAGTGGTTTGCATTTGCTGGAAGCAGCTCACCCTTATGATAATTACAGCTTTTTAAGTTTTGTCCTGTATCAATTGCTCCTACACGTTTATTAAAAATTATTAAAATGAAAAAACTTCAAGCATATTTCTATACCTTCCAGCAAATTAATTTACAAAATCAGTATTTCAGATAAAATGCTTCCTCCTTGCTAATTAAACTGCAGAATAAGGAAACATTATCTTTGATAGCAAACTGAATCTTTAAATAGTGTTTGGATTACATTGATATTAATAACCCATCTGCATTAACTCAAATTATTTTATAGTCTCTATAAAAAGAAGGATTTAGACTTATTTTTCTTTCATAATATCATGGTCTCCTCAGGGAAAGATATTATTCTCAATCAGAGCTTTGTGGATCCTTGGGTGATATGAAATCATTGTGGACCAGGACCTTACAAACGAATATTCCTACTGTCATCATGTAAATATATGCATTTTAAAAAAATAAGTCTTTCAGATTTAATGGATATTTATTTGATCCAAGACCCAAATAAGATGAAAGTAAAATATGAGGAAAAGGACATTCTAGCAGCTATTGGAAAGGAAATATTGAGCATATTTAAAAGAATTAAAATAACATCTGATTTCTAATAATACATAATATTTTAATGTTCAGATATAATTTGCCACAATGTGCTACAAATTCTGGTTGTTTTAAAAAACTGTTAGATAAAATAATCTCTAAGGTATTTCATAACTTTCACTTTAAAATCTCTCTTTGCATTTTTAAATCGGGCATGAACCACCATTGTGTAAGTATTATTTTGTTAGTTGTATCACACACTTCAGTAAAGATATTTTCTAAAGCTGTCTTTCCTCAGTCTCTCTTAGATCTGGTTTTCATTGCACCACAGATTAGGGGAGACCAGGTTAGAAATATGAAAATATGTGCTTCACTATTTCACAAAATTTCCTCTTTGTACTCCATGCTTTTTCCTCCCCAGTTTAATTATTAGGTGGTTGCCTCTCTCACACAAATAGATCCGAGCCTGGGCTTCGGACCTCAGTTCCTTGCATAGGTTTGTCTTTTCCTCTCTCTCCTGATATACATACACACCATGGCTTGTTCATAAAAGATCTGCAGCAAAGTTGAATAATATGTAAATTTTATGTTGTAATGAATTAGGTCCTAAGATCTTTAAAGGTCAGACACCTGGTATAATACATCACATTTTTTAATATCAACTGCAAAATAACTGTAATAAATTTTTCCAACACCACATCCTCACACACTGTTACCCACAAGGAAGCACCAAAGGAAATGTGTCATTTGTCAAAACATGCAGAAAAACTGGCATGTGTACAAGTCACTTTAAAAGTAATGCTCAGGTTAGAAATAGCTTTCCAGATGAATATTTTGTGGTTAAACAAAGAAAAAACACATTATTGCTTGACCAAAAGCATCTCCTGATATGTAAAAAGAATAAGAAAGAAACAACTAATTCCAGGATATATGATAAAAATAATTTTAATTAGATACAGGATAATGTGTAATTTATAAGCAAAACGCCTTATTTGTTTATCTTTAAGGAAAAATTCAACAGGCATGGAAATTTAAGCATGGATGAGTGAATGGGCTGTTATAAAAATGTATGACTGAGTTATAGAAATTTTATAGTTGCTATTAAAATAAAAATATTTATTTCTTTTATAACACTATTTGCAAATTTCAATTACCATTCTCTATTATAGGAACATTTCTGTTAGCAAAGGAAGGAAAAGAGACTTGCCTGCAAATAAAGCAGACTTTGGGGATTAAGATATGTAAACCCACATAAGTACTTGTTCCCATTCCCACCCACCCCATGCCCCTATTCTCCTAAGGTGTATTTTTTTAACGTAAGATATAGCATGGGGGGACCTAGAGAGTATTAGCCTAAATGCAATAAGCCAGTCAGAGAAATACAACTATCATATAGTCCCACTCATATGTGGAATCTAATGAACAAAATAAACTGATGAACAAAATAGATCCAGGGACATGGAAACATGGAACAGACTGACAAATATCAGAGGGGAAGTGGGGAAGAGATTAACCAAAGAACTTATCCTAGCTAATAAAAGGGTAATATGCAAATTAACCATCACTCTGTCACAAATATGGTGGTGCCCATAGCCACAAGATGGCAGCGACCACTCCTCTCAGCCCTGCCTGAGTCCACCTCAGCCTCAAAGGGTCTCTGAGCAGTGAACACTGCTGTGGTGGGGAGTGCTTGTGTCATCACCTCGGTGCCAAGGCAAGTGTTGCACTCCTGGCCACGGATGGGCCTCTGGGCCACCAAGAGGCAGAGGGTGTGGAGCAGACAGGCCCCGCAGAGAGCTACTGGTGCACTGATTTGTATGCATATAACTACTAGTATGCATATAAGCATAACCATTCATATACTCCTTGGTGAAGGCCTGGGGGTGAATGTGGGGAGGGAAGGGGACATCTGTAATACTTTCAACAATAAAGATAAATTTTGGAGGGGGAAGATATAGTGAAATGAACTGATAGTCAGAAATGTTCACCTTTAGAGTTTTTGATCCAGATAGGTCCCTGATAAGGCAATGCTATTAAAGGCATGCCCTTAAAATACACTGAGTTGCCAGATTATTATGATCCCTGGACATAATCTGGCCACTCAGTGTGGGAATATATTAGAGGCCCAGTACATGAATTCATGAATGGATGGAGTACAGCCAGCCTGGCTAGGGAGAGGGGACTTGGGTGATTGGCCAGCCTGCCTACTGGTCAAACTCCTGGTTGAGGGGATAATTTGCATATTAGCCTTTTATTATGTAAAATATACACTGAGTGGCCAGATTATTATCCATTCAGAGATCATAATAATCTGTCCACTCAGTGTATATATTGTAAGTGGTTATTTTACATACACCCCCTGGAGCTGATATTCTGGTAGAGGGAAGATAGACAATGGGCAAGCAAATAATTAAACAGCTAGCATGGCAATGAATATTCAGATAAAAATTGAGGTTATATTTGAGAAATGCCTGAATAAGTTTATCCATATTAGTAGTAAATGTGTTTTAAACTGGAATGCACTTAAAGAAAGACTGATCACTTACTAGTAAATAACCCAATGTATTTTTTCTAACATTTTCTATAATGGTTCTGTTAGCACATACATATGGCATCAGTCAATAGTTGCGAAGTAAAGTGGCAATTTTGTCCAGATCATTAAGAGGCACCCTATGAGTAAAAAAATTAAAGCCAGGGTAGTTTTAGTATTTGAAAGTTCTGGAAAATTGCCAAAATACCCCCGCCCCATTCCCCCCGTTTTTAATACATATACACAAAGTTAACCAAACTATTCATAACCTTTATAGCCAGATCTAAAGTGAACTTTCTTAAGCTGAGGAGAATGAACTCCACCCCATCCTCTCCCACCCTGGCCCCAACCCCCAACCCTCTACCCCCCACCCCCCCACCCCACCCCCACCCACCCCCCCACACACACACAGCAGCTGAGCACTGTGTTCTTGCTTCCAACCAATCCAATTCAGAGCTCTGTAGACAAACTGAGGGGCATAAGATCAAACCTCAACCTTTCAGTGTTTAAATTAGTTTGTTCAAAATGGGCAATGGACATGAGGAAACTATTTAAAAAGAAATGTACAGCAATCTAAGGAAAACAATTTAAAGTAAATTGACCCCAAAAGAATGTTTTAGAGCATAATCTAAGGCTCATGAAGTTGTAGTAAGAACAGCATGCTGTACTCTGCTGACAGAAGTGTACATTTCCTTTGTTTTCTGGAAAACAATTCTAGAAAGTAAGACTCTGGTAAACAATTTGGCAGTGTGACCCATGCATTCTTTCATTTAACCAATGTTTATGGAGTGCTCAGCTTGTGCCTGACAGTGAACAAACACAAAAAAATCCCTGCTTTCATGGAGCTGATATTCTGGTGGGGGAAGATAGATAATGAGCAAGCAAATAATTAAATTGCTAGCATGTTACATGTTGGTAAGAGTGATGGAGAAATCATTTTAATTTGCAGGGAAGGGAGCAGCATTATGTGGTTACTTTAGTAGAATGGTCAAGAGTAGCTTTATTGAGAAGGTGGCATTTGAGCAAAGGCCAGAAAAAATTAAAGGTTAATAGCTAAGATTTGGAAACAGCCTAAGTGCCCATCAGCAGAGAGTGGATTAAAAAAACTGTGGTACATCTACACACTGGAATACTATGCTTTGCTAAAAAAGAAGGAATTCTTACCATTTGCAACAGCATGGATGGAACTGGAGAGCATTATGCTAAGTGAAATAAGCCAGTCAGAGAAAGATAAATATCACATGATCTCACTCATTTGTGGAATATAATGGACAACATAAACTGATGAACAAAAACAGTTCCAGAGACAGAGAAACATCGATCAGACCATCAAACCTCAGAGGGAAGGTAGGGGAGGGGGGGGGGGGGGGCGGTAAGGGGAAGAGATCAACCAAAGGACTTGTATGCATGCATATAAGCCTAACCAATAGACATAGAAAACAGGGGGGTGAGGGCATGAGTGGAGGAATAGGGGGTAAAGGGGGAATAAGGACACATATGTACTACCTTAATCAATGAAGAAATTAAAACAAACAAAAGAAGTAAAGGTTATCAAGGGGAAGCAGCCATGTTTCATCCCAGAATTCTACAAAGACCAAGCTCCATGCCATCGGATTGGTTTACTGCCAGCAACGAAGTTGGGGGAAAGCTCACCTCCGAATATGCTCTTCCTATGATGACCATGTGGCAGACCTGCTGCCTGGATAGCCCTGTACTAGAGAACCCAACCTTGTCTTGGGCAATCATACAGGCACCCAGCAACCAAGGATGTCCAGGGTCCCTGAGGAGCTGTCCTCTGTGCTGACAGGCTGCTGGGCCAAGGCACTAGAACACCAGCAGGACAGGGCTAGTGTCTTGCCAGCCTCTAAGAAGGGGGAGCCCAGCCCATTATAACACCCTCATGACCACTTGGCCTGCTCCTCCCTTTCCTGTCCCAGTTCAGAGTGTTCTCTGAGGAAACTCAGATAGCTACTTTTCATCTATCTTCTGAAATTAGCAGAAATCAAAACCAGGTATATATCTAAAGTTATTCCACAGTTACTTAAAATAGAAATAGCCAGTAAAAGGCAGAATTGTAACTAATATTCACAACAAATTAGATAGTTGTATGCATAGAAAAAAGACGGAAAAGAAATTCATTAATGTCACAGCCATCATATATTTACGGCCCAAGGTGCCAAATCCGACCCAAGGCTTGTTTTTGTAAAATTTTACTGGAGCACAGTCATGCACACTTATGTGGCCTCTTTTGAAATACAACAGAGCTGAGGAGTTAAAGCAGAGATTATATGGCATACAAACCTAAACCACTGACTTTCTGATCCTTGACAGAAAAGATTTACTTGCCCTTGGTCTACAAAACTCAGTTACAAAGGTTTTGATTTTCTCCCTGTGTCTCTGTATATTTTTATCTTTCCTAAAGATAACAATACACGATGGTTATAGTCAGAAAAAAAGATAAACACAGTCATGCATCCCTTAACAAGGAGGATACATTCTGAGAAGTGTATTGTTAGGTACTTTTGTCATTGTGTGGAAATCATAGAGTATACTTACCCAAACATAGAGGATATAGCTCACTACACACCAGGCTGCAGGGTATAGTCTATTGTTTGAGGCTCTAAACCTGAATACTGTGGGCAATCATAATACAGTAAGTGTAAGTATTTTTATAACATCTAAATATAACTAAACACAGAAAGGGTAGAGTAAAAATAAGATCTGAAAGATAAAGAATGGTGCACCTCTATGGGGCACTTACCATGAATGGAGCTTGAAGGACAGGAAGTGGCTCTCGATGAGTCAGTGAGTGGGTGATGAGTAAATGAGAAGGTCTATGACATTACTCTAAACTATTATATATGTTACAAGTGCTGTACACCCAGGCTACACTAAATTTTAAAATACATATGCAGATGTTTTCTTCAAAAATAAATTAACCTTAGTTTACTGTAACCATTTTACTTCATAAACTTTTTAATTTTTTAACATTTTGACTTTTAAATACTAATACATCATATAGATGTACAAAAATAACTTCTTTCTTTATATCCTTATTTCATAAGCATTTTTCCCTTCAAAAAATATTTTTTACTGCTTTTGCTTTTGTTAAAAACCAAGACACATACATTAGACTAGGCCTACACAGGGTCAAGATCTCAATACCACTTTCTTTCACCTCCACACAGAAGATTTTCCGTGGCAAAAGCACACATGGAGCTGTCATTTTTTATAATGACAATTCCTTCTTCTAAAATACCTCCTACATGACCTACCTGAGGTCTTTGAAGAGGTGTCAGAAATATGTTCAAGGTACTTTACCTGGTTTGTTCCTTTTTTTTTCCTTTTTTTTTTTTATCATAGACTAGAGGCCCAATGCACAAACTTCATGAAAGAACCTTGGCCCCGGCCCCCACCTGCCACCACCATGGCAGGGAGCCCATGCTGCCTCTACCTTGGCACTTGCCCACTGCGGCTTTGTCCAGAAGGACATCTGGGAGGACATCCGGTCTTATTAGCATATTATGCTTTTATTATTATAGATTTGCTTGTAAGTATATACTGCACCATGGACATTCTTCTCTAATCATGAGAACCTTTAGATCTTGGGGTCCATGTTTTCAATTTTTTTTTAGTAAATATAAAATGTAAACTTTTATCAGAGAGTTTTTTTTAAGCTTTTATGTTTTAATTTTTTAAATAAATCTTTATTGTTCAGATTATTACAGTTGTTCCTCTTTTATTCCCCCTCCATTCGGTTCCCACCCCACCCTCTGCCCTTACCCCCACCACAGTCCTTATCCATAGGTGAAAGATTTTTGTCCAGTCTCTTCCTACACCCCCCACACCCCTTTCTCCCCCCCAGGAGGCTCAGTTCACTCCCTTTCTATGCTCCTGATTCTATTATATTCACCAATTTATTCTGTTCATCAGATCTTTTATTCACTTGATTTTTAAATTCACTTATTGATAGATATGTATTTGTCGTTCATAATTTTTATTTTTTCTTCTTCCTCTTCCTAAAGAATACCTTTTAGCATTTCATATAATACTGATTTGGTGGTAATGAACTCCGTTAGCTTTTTCTTATCTATGAAGCTCTTTATCTACCCTTCAATTCTGAATGATAGATTTGCTGGGTAGAGAAATCTTGATTGTAGGTTCTTGCTATTCATCACTTTGAATATTTCTTGCCACTCCCTTTCTGCCTGCATAGTTTCTGTTGAGAAATCAGCTGTCAGTCATATGTAGGTAACTAACTGTTTTTCTCTTGCTGCTTTTAAGATTCTCTCTTTGTCTTTCTCCCATGGCATTTTAATTATGATGTGTCTTGGTGTGGTCCTCTTTAGATTCCTTTTGTTTGGGGTTCTCTGTGCTTCCTATACTTGTAAGTCTATTTCTTTCACCAGGTGGGGGAAGTTTTCTGTCATTATTTCTTCAAATAGGTTTTCAATATCTTGCTCTCTCTCTTCCAGCACTCCCATAATTCAAATGTTGATACTCTTGAAGTTGTCTCAGAGGCTCCTTACACTATCTTCATATTTTTGGATTCTTTTTTCTTTTTTCTTTTCCAGTTGGGTGTTTTTTGCTTCTTTGCATTTCAAATTTTTTACTTGATTCTTGTGATCCTCTAGTCTGTTGTTGAATCTCTGCATATTATTCTTTATTTCAGTCAGTGTATGCTTAATTTCTAGTTGGTACTTTTTCATATCCACGAGGTTCTCACTAAATTTATCAGCCTATTCTAGAAAATTCTTGAAAAACCTTATAACTGAGGTTTTGAACTCTATATCCAGTAGTTTTCTTTCCTCCATTTCTTTCATTTGTGACCTGTTTCTTTGTCTCTGCATTTTGGCTGCTTCCTGTGTTGATAGAATGGCTTTGTGTGGTGGGTGTCTTATGGGCCCAGTGGCTCAGCCTCCCCAGTTACCTGAGGCAGACACTCTTGATGCACCCCTCTGTGGGCTGTGTGCACAGTCTTGCTGTAGTTAAGCCTTGATTGTTGTTGGTATCACTGGGAGGAATTGACCTCCAGGCCAATTGGATGTGAGGATCAGCTGTGTCTATGATGGGAGAACTTCTGTGCTGGAGACACCCTTATGAGGCAAGACTTGCTTTAGTGGGGCTTTGGTGCTCACTGAGTGTGTCCCTTATGGATCTGAGGAGTTATAATCTGGATGGTCCCACTCTGACCACTGGGTACACTGATTCTTGGATTGCCAAGGAGGTGCTAATTTAAACTCTGCCTGAGGCAACCCAGCAGGAGCTATGGAGAGATCTTCAGGTTCCTCTTCTTTATTTGGGTTTTGAAAGTGCCTACATGAGGCCCAAATGTGAAGCAAGATTCTTGCATTAGCTTCTATGGGGCCCTTGGCTTTCTTTTGGATGTTCTGGGTCTCTCTGACTCAGCTGCAGTTTGTTAGGTAAGTTTAGGTTTTGAAGGTTCGGGCCATTCATATGCAAAAATCTCTGTGCACAGATTGGCTGGGGTGGGGTTTCAGGGTGGAACAAACAGCAATGGCTGATTGTTGGCCCTGCCCTAAGAGGCACCCGGGTCTCAGTGTCCCTTGAGTTCCGCCCCCTGCCAGACAGTTCATTTTTCCCCCAGTATGAATCTGGGTCCCCAGAGTCTAGCCCAGAACTGGAGTTCAGAGCAGTCAAGAGCTTGAGTCTCCTTCCAGATTGAAAAAGACAGCCACGTACTCAGTTGCTTGCCCTTTCTGTGTGAGCACCTCTATACCTCTGCACTTTACTTCTGCAGCTCCTCTGAGTCTCAGTGTGCTTTTCTCTTTCCTTCTAGTTGTAGAATTTCCACTCAACCAGCCTTCCTGTGGTTCTGGATGATGTCTGTTTTGTCTTTTAATTGTAGTTTTGAAGTGATTGTGCGAGGCAGCAATTTCAGGTGTTTGCCTATGCCACCATCTTGGTTTCTCTCTATCAGAGCTTTTTAAGGTGCTTGTTGACTTTGCAAAAGCTTCTGCTAATACCCCTTCACTTCTTTGGGGTTCTTCTTTTTCTTCACCTTCAGTTTCCCTTTCTCTTGCCTTTTCTTCAGCTTTTCATTTCTGTTCCAATTCCAATAATTTCTCATTGGTCACATCCTCAGGAACCACCTGTAGGAGTTTCTGAATGCTGTCCTTCTCCACACCCAGTTTAAAGTTGTTTGCCATCTTAACCACAGCCTTGTTGACTTTTACAACCTCCTCATCCCTGGCAAATCCTTTGCATAATAGACAAACCTCTTAAGTGTCTTCTTCCAAATGCCATTCATACACTCCTTGGTGACATTACTCCAAGCCCAAGCAAGGTTCTTGAAGCAATCATAGATGTTGTAATTATTTCAGAATTATATGAGTGTCTTCCTCAGTTGCAGCAATTGCTGGGCAAAGGTCCTCCTCAGGTACTAGGCCTTAAAAGTGGCTATAACTCTTTTTAGGTGATGTTTGGAAAAAGAAACACCACTTGGATATTGGGATGAAGAATGCCAATAAAAGGAGCATGTCCAGGAGCATTATTAACAATAATCAGAATATTGAAAGGTATGTTATTTTCCAAACAGTATTTCTCCATTTCACTGGGACAGCAATTCAGGAGCCTATCTTGGAAGTGGAGTTGGATCATCCAGGACTTCTTACAGTTCCTGTTGTATAGTGCAGTGTGTGCTTGTTCACATATTTGTAGACCCTGGGTTTTTCGCTGTGCCAGATCCCAAGGGTTTCTATTTGTAGCCTGTGACATTGCTCCCAAGCTGTTGTCCAGTCCTTAAAAGCCTTGAAACCTGGCATTGACTTGGCCTCCTTATACATGAAAGTCCTTTTGGGCATAGTTTGCAGAATGGAGAGGTTTCATCCATACTCAATATTTGGTCTGCAAGTAATGTTTCTCCACAATCAGCTTATTTGGGATTTCCAAAATTTCTTCAACTGCTTTCACATCAGCACTCATGGACTCATCACTCACTTTCGCATTATATAATAAATAACAATTCTTAAATTGTTTAAACCCCCCAGTGCTAGCAGTAAATTCAACATCACAGTAAGGCCCTGCCTTTTCTTTCAACATCTCAATCACTTTGCTTTGGATGTGATTGTCATGGTGCTGAGAGGTGCATACTTCTGTGTCTGGTCTTCAATCCAGTTCACTAGAAGTTTCTCCTAGTCTGACAAAGAGCCTTCTCAAACTTTCGCTAGCCTTGCTGCCTTCCATGAATGCCTTTAACAGCTTCTGTCACATTGTTTTTATTCTTTAAGACCATAGCTATGGTGGAATGGGACATGCCTGACTGCTGAGCAATAACCATCACTGATTTTCCACCTTCATAGTCCTTAATCACTTTTAGTTCTGTTTCCAGGTCAATTACTTGATGTAGTAACATTAACAGTCGATTTTGTACACCTAGATACCATGATGAACAAAACAACATGGGATTAAATCAAGCACCAGAGAAAATGATGCAATCAAGAGATGCAGTAAATGAGATGTATGAAGTTTCTGCCAGTGCAATATGGCAAACTTTTTTTTTGTTACGTAAGTAGAAAGAATGCACTCTAAAATAATGATTAAAAGGTATAGTACATGAAATACATAAACCAGCAACGTATTTATTGTCATTATCAACTGTTATATACTGTACATAACTGTATGTGCTAGACTTCTATACCACTTCATGCAGTAGGTTTGTTTATACCAGCATAAACACGTGAGCACTCCCAAATATCACAGCTACCAATCACTAGGGGAAAGGACCTTTTCAGCTCCACTATAATCTTATGGGACCAGCTTTATACATGTGGTTTGCTATTGACCAAAACGTCATTATGAGGAGCATGACTGTATGTAATTTTGTTTTTTCTATTGTTTGGAAATATACTATAAAATTATGAGTGGTTATTATCAAACCCAGTTTGATCCTCAGCCCTAGTTAAATAGCTTATATAATGGGAGCTATAACATTACCAAATATTTGTTGCTTGCACATATTGCCTTTTAGGCACCACTGTAAGCACTTTGCAACTACTAATTCCCAGTCTTCAGAATAATTCTATGAGACAGGAATTATTATTATCCCTTTTCACAGATGAGGAAAGTGTAAAGCAAAGGAACTAAATAATTTATCCCATGTCACACTTGTACACTGAAGCCAGAATCAAGTTCAAGGTGTGTGGAATCAGGTTTTATATTCCAAATCCTAGACTGTGCTGCCTCCTTGTGATTACTTAAGTCTTGTATTGCCTGCATAAAAGAAAAATGTTCTTTCTCCATGGCAAAAAAAAAAAATAGTTCTCTCAAGTTAATACTCAAAGTCTGAAAACTCTTGCAGAGACTGAAAGAGGAAAGAGGAAAGTGGGAGAGGAAAAAGGGGATAGATGTGGAAAGTTGAATTTTTATAGTCCAGACTATATTAAAAAGGGCATTCATGGAAAGTGATCTGGTGTATTATCCAGGGTTCTTCAGAGAAACAAAACCAATAGAGGGTGTTTGTGTGTGTATGGGGGTGGGGCGAGGGGGGAGAGGCGGGATGGTGAGGTGGGGACAGATTTATATTAAGGAATTGGCTCAAATAATTGTGGAGAATGGCAATTCTGAATTCTGTGGAGCAGGCAATCTGGCTAGAGACAGACCCAGCGAAGAACTGATGTTGCAGTTTGAGTCTGGAGGCAGAATTCCTTTTTTCTTGGGGGACCTATTTTTTTTTTCTCTTAAAGTTTTTAATTTATTGGATGAGGCTCACCTGCATTATAGAAAGTAATTTTCTTTATTCAAAGTTTACTGGTGTAAATGTTATTCTCATCTTTATGCTCTAGCCAGTGTTCCCAGTGGTTAGAGCATTGGCCCTTGCACCAAATGGTCAGCACAAGGAGGGACTCTGGAGAGGAACACGTGCTCTTCTTCCCTGATGTTGTTTACAGTCTAGCAGGAGAAACAAACAAATCAACAGAAAAGTCATTGATGGGCAGGCTCATGCCTGGACTCTAAATAGGACTTGGGCATGTCTAAGCATGGGTTGTCAACAGGTGGATAGGCAGCCAGAAACTGGCTTTAGAGTTTAGCCTGATGGGGCGGGTAGGTTGATTGGTGGGGGGAGAAGTAGGGGCTGTGGTGGGGGAGGAGCTGTATAGGACAGCAAGGAGCCTAATGTCTCATCCCTGATCCAGTGCAGCAGGCCAAGAGGAAAGACTTGTCTTCCTAAGGCATTCTGTGACTTTCAGGAGCACCCGTGCTGCTTTAATGAAAGGGTCACTGTGACAATGAATGGGGAGGGTAGCCTGGCTTCAGCCAAGGCCTCCAAGGACTTCTACGCCACTTTTAGACTGTCAGGATTTATAGCTTACGTAGATCTAGGAAACTGTACTCTGCATCTCCAAGTAGTGTGAGAGAGCCTCAAATGAGTATCTAAGAGAGTTGGATCAATGGACATGGACAAGGCTGGGTGGGAGGTTGCTGCACATAGATGTCAGACATACCTAGAGAATCTCCTGAATAACTGGAACACCTGTGCATGGTTTTCTATGGATTTGAGTTGGATTAATGCTACTCTGACCCTGTTAGTATGCATAGGCTGAGGAAATACAGTACTCTGTGACACCTGTTTCCATAGACATAAGCATAGTGTGATGCAGAGGCAGGGATGCTCAAGAGATCTTTGGAATCTGGGCATATAATTCCACACAACTTGAGCATGAAATACCTGCGGGGTGAAGATAAAGTGGGAATCGCTGCTTCTCCAGGTTCACGGACCTTTTCAGATTGGAAGCTTTTCAGACCGAATCACTGACCCACAATGATTCTTCCATCTCCCTCTACCCATTATTCCCCATGTCCCTTCACCACAAATCTGTCTCCCTTTTGGACATGCTTCTTTCCAGAGAAAATTTCCATGTCCATTTGCAGACCAATAATTAGCAAACCTGTTTAATTGGAAACAGAAGCAGAATGTAAGCTCCATCAGGGCAAGAATCTTTTCTCTGTTGTTCACTATTTCATCCCTGGTGCTTCACAGAGATTGGGCAAACAAAATATGTTGCTAACGGAAAAAAGTTATCTCAGTTTCCTATTATTTTGGAGATCAATAATAACTTGTATGGTAATAGGGAAGCCCAGGAAGGTGTAAAATTGCTTACTGAGTGCCTAGCTCATAGTTAGTGGTCAGCATATGTCAGCTGTCATTATTTATATAAAGAAAAATAAAAGAAACAAATTAACTTTCCAGAAAAAAATTAAGTAACTAGGCATTTAGGGACTAGATTATGAAGGGCTTCTGTGCCATATGAGAAGTTTAAATTTTATCGAAAGGCAAGGTAAAACTTCATAGAATTTTAAGCAAAGGAATAAATCGGATGAGTTGTATTTTAAAGAGACTTATTTCATAGCAGTGTGGACAACAGAATAGAGTGGAATTTTGAAACGTCAGAACAATCAAAAGGAGGTAGCCAATTGGAAAGGTATTTGGGAGGTAAAATTGGCGGTTGTTAAGGAATTTAAGAAAAAGAAAAGACTTAAGTGAAAGATAATGCAGTATGAGAGAGAATTCTGGCTTAAGAGAGAATTTCTTACAAATAGGTTTATAAGTGGCATACCAGGAAAGATCACAATACCCCTTTGCTGGAGATCTTTAAAAATGGGATGGAGACACCACTGTTTGGTAGCTGAAGGCTTGAGCGTGGTCAAGGGTTGTTCCACTCTTTTGATACTATGATTTTAATGGAAAACCAAAAAGCAGACATTACAGTGTACAGATATAATATATAGTATTTGTAAGGCTTTAATCATAACCATCTTCTTATACTGTTTTTAGTTACTTACAGAATGTTTCCCACTCACCTTTAAATATGCTATCATTCTCTGCCCAGGAATTTTTTTCCAATAATGTTTTCATTATGCCCCATCACTTTATGACAAAGACATTGCTGCAGAGTGACTTCATTACTGTAAAGAAACAATGTGAGTTTAGAGCTGAAAAAAGTATAATTAAAAGCATAAATTATGGCTGCTGTCAAGACAAAAGACATTAACACTGAAACTCAGAGCATAATGCAGAAATAGGTTAGGTTTATGCTACCTGAAATCATTGTGAACCTTGAGTGTTTTCTCTACAAATAATGTACCCAAAAGTTATTATGTTTTTTTGAACAAGGAAACTAGGTGAATCACCCTATATTGCCTCTTCTTTAGGTCTTTTCTACTCTTCATACATGCTACACTGATATTACACGGTGTTATGAGAATGTATTAAAGGCCACTGAAAGAGTTGTTAGTGTAAAGTAAATGTCATTTAAAAAAACCAAAGAATTTATGAAGATAGGCACTAACAGAGATCTTTAGTCTTGTATAAAATCCAAGGAAATTTATCCAACATATTTAAAAAATATATATGATGTTTTAACTACCATCTGCTAAGTAAAATATCAGCTGTATCAATTCTTTAAAGTCTGAGATGGAGGGACACATTGTCCTCTAACGCTAGCCTAATAATGAGGTTCCGAAAGCCATTCCTCCATAGCCAGTGTGCTTCAAGACTTCAAAACAAAGACCAAAATGTCAATATAGGCACTCAAGGACAGTGTGCTTGGAGAAGAGAAGTTTCAGTGCAATTTTAGTCCTGGGAATTTTTACCACTCATTGTTTTTATATAGAATGGTAGGCCTCATAAACAGAGACCCACAAGAGAGGACTGTCGATAGACGGCACTTAGCCACTTTATTGAGGGTGTCACTGAGGAAATCTGGAATTTTTTCAAGGGGTTAGAATAGATGAGCTCTACAATTACCTAGCACGCAGAGGTTTTCAAATCTACAGAAATACACACACACACACACACCCTGAAAACTTTGACACTGAAAAATAACAAACAACCCTTTTTAAAGAAAACTTCAATGTTTTCCTTTGTATGTGTATCTACATATACATTTCTATATGCCTATTTAGATATATGTTTTAAAATTTGTTTTATTGTTGATAGTATTACAGATATCCCTCAATTTTACCCCTTTGCCCTCCTCCACCTGGCTCCCACCACCTCCCCAGGCCTTCACTGCACTATTGTCTGCAGCCATACAGGCATATGAATTTTTTGGTTAATGTCTTCTTTCCCTGCCCCACCGCACTTCCCTCTGAGATCTGTCAGTCTGTTCCATGCTTCCATTTCTATGGTCCTACTTCTAGATCTTTTTGTATATAGATATATATGGGTTGATATATGTACATATAGGTATATATGGTAATGTATATGTATATAATATATGATTCTAGGTATCCTAATATATAAAAACCCTGGGTAGGGTCAACTGGAGGCTCACCAACAGCAAGTCAGTGCTGGCCCCGCCCCCAAGCAAGCAGCCAGGGGCAATGAGGCGCAGGCAGGGGGATTAGGGATGATCAGGTAGGCAGACCAGTGGTTAGGGATAATCAGATAGGCAGGCAAGCAATTAGGGGAGATCAGGTAGACAGGCCAGCAGTTATGGGTGGTCAGTTAGGCAGATGACCCCTCACCCCAGCAAAGAAAGAGGGAGGCCCAGGCCAGCCAAGCCATTGCACCCCAGCCTGTTGCCTGCAGAGGGAAGCCACTGGTGGCAGGAGAGGGGCAGCTGGGCTGCACAGGTGGCAAGCAGTGTCAGTGGCAGGGGTCCGCCAGCTGCCTGCAGCCCAGGAAAGGATAGGCCCTGATCTCAGGTTAGACCTAGGCACCCTACCTCAGGGGTCCCAGATTGTGAGAAGATGCAGGCTGGGCTGAGGGATGCCCCCACCCCCCGAGTGCATGAATTTTTGTGCACCAGGCCTCTAGTATAAAATAAAATAACATAGGTGGGCATGGTGGCATTGGCAATGTGTTGGCCCCAGAGACAGTGATCCTCCCAGACAAACCAGGGCGGCCCTAAAGAAGGGGAGACGAAGGAATCGTGGGCAGGAACTCACTCAATTCAGTGACTTGGGACCTTCACAGAAGAAGGAGGGAAGAGAGGAAGCTTTTGTTGAACAACAAGAAGAGAGGCTGTTGGAGATAGAGAGGCTGTTGGAGTTACAAGGGGAGTGGTTGCTGCGGGAGCAGAAGACACAAGAAGATGCAGAACCAAGAAGGAAAAGGAAGAGGCAGCTAGAAGTCGGCAGGAAGAACAGGGGAGCAAGTTAGAGGAAGAATGGGAAGAACCACAGTGAAAACAGAAAGCGGAGGAGGAGCAGAAGCTGTAGGAGAAGCTAGGACGAGAGGAAGTTGGGTAGAAGAGGCTGGAGCTCTCGGAAAATGAGCTGGAAAATAGCACCACGTGGCAAATCCCAGAACCAGCCACGGATCTGAGAGTGATGGGGAAGAGCGAACCAACTGTCTGTTCTGCAGTAAAACGGGAGTTTCAAGATTCGATGACAGGCGTTCACGGAAACACAATTTCCCAGTGTCCTTTCCCACCCTGCCCGTCAGAGGCATGTCCAGGACGTTTGGAATGGAGCAGCGCCCAAGGGGTGCCCACCACCCCCACACCAACCCTGAGTGCAACTAGGAGGAAGCCTAACCCAGGATGTGCTCCCCAAGGTCAAGAACGCAGGGAAGGTTATCCAGTTCGCGGTCAGCTGCAACATGGAACCTCATCTGAAGGGCAATGTGTGTGGTCACTACCTGTGAGAAGAATACCAAGCAGCCCTGGTCTGCAGGGAGGATGGTCTGCAGGCCGGCAGCTCTGTGTGAATTCTGCCGGGTGACCGGGTGGAAAATGGCAATGCATGGTTTATGAAACTGCAACTTTCTTCCTGTGTTCGGAAATCCCAACAATTGATCTGGGAAAGCTAATAGGGACGTGTCTCCAGATTGGTATGGCTCTTCCTTCGGGAAGAGCTCAGAGGGGAGAGAGGATGGGCAGCCACCACGAGCACCAGGCCAGGTCCAGGAGGAAGGCCGGTCTAGCCCTTTTCTGCAAAAGGAATGGAGAAGCTGCGAGGAAAAGGAGTAGACCCAGGGGTAGGAAATCTCACAGACACACAGCAAAAAATCGCAAAGGGCACAGTTCACAAAGTAGAGAAAGAAAAGGGAACCACAGCTGGGGCTCGGGCAGCGGGTGCAGGAGCCTGAGCTCCTCTGAGTCCAGGAGTCGCAGTGGGAGGAGGTCAGGCAGTGGAGACAGAACTATTCATAGTCCCAAGTCCAAATAAACCGATTTTGTTTTTAAGTGATTGCATATGTTATTTATTATGGCTGCTCCAGGGCTCTGAGTTTAAAGGGTTAGCAAGTCTGGCAGAACGCTATGTCATCTGAAACTCTATTTTAAAATACTCTTATTCTCTGATAATTTGTGTGCTTCTTTTAAAAAACCTAAATGTATAAATAACATGAATATTACTGTAATCCTAACCCTTAAAGATAACCAGTTAATACTGGAGCATTACTTGAGTATTTTTTTTTTCTCTACTTCTGTGTGTATGCACATTTTTTACACAAAGACCATTCATAGATGGTAGCAGTTGAATATGCTTTTTCTCATAAAATATTGTCATATTTTCTTAAGGCCTATTCTTAATTTTACTCACTGCATAGTGAGGATCTCTTAATTTATTCAACTATATCCCTCTTGTTGGATTTGAAGTTAGCTTATAGTAACTATTAAATAATTCTGTGCTATAAACAAACCATCCTATCTAATAAAAGAGTAATATGCAAATTGACCATCACACCAAGACACAAGATGGCTGCCCCCATATGGTCAAAGATGGCTGCCCTCATGTGGACCCAAGATGGCTGCCACAAGATGGCTGCCATAAAGAAGTCCCGATTTTTTGAAAGAATCTTTCCAATCTTTCCAAAAATCAGGACTTTTTTAAAACACCGCAGGACGTGGGGAAAATTGTTAAAAATCAGGACTGTCCCACCAAAAGCGGAATGATCTGGTCACTTTAAGTTAGGGGCGACCAGGCCGGCAGAGGAGGGCAGTTGGGGGAGACCAGGCCAGCAGGGGAGGGCAATTGTGGGCAACCAGGCAAGCGGGAGGTCAGTTAGGGGTGACTGGGCCAGCAGAGTAGGGCAGTTGGGAGAGACCAAGTCAGAAGGGGAGGGCAGTTGGATGGGTCCAGGCCTGCAGGGGAGAGCAGTTAGGTGGAACCAGGTCTGCAGGGGAGGACAGTTGGGAGGGACCTAACCTGCAGGGGAGGGAACTTGAGAACAAGCAGTCCTGGATTATGAGAGGGATGTCCAACAGTGGGATCGGACCTAAACGGGTGGTCGGACATCCCTCAAGGGGTCCCAGATTGGAGATGGTGCGGGTTGGGCTGAGGGACATCCCTCTCCCCTGTGCACGAATTTTATGCACAAGGCCTCTAGTAAGTAAATAAATAAGGTAGTTATATAAAATAAAATTATGCACACTGATTCTCCAATGTCTTAGAGCCCTTCTGCTCACAAAATCATATAGAAATAATAAAATGATATATCTTATCACAATGAAGAATAATAATAATAAATAAAAAGAAGGGAGGAAACTTTTTACATAGATTGTGATGATGTTTTCATCGTTATAGTTATCTCTAAACTCATTGTATATACATTAAACATGGGCTTCTATATGTCAAATAAAAATAGTTTTTCACATGGTAATTTAACAAATATTCAATTGAAAACCTCTGATCAGGGACTAAATAGTTTTAAACTAGTATCTGATACACTGAGGTGGAGGCAATTTAAATGTCCAATCCTTTTGAAAGGCAATAAGCAATATATTTTATGATGTTTAAAAAAAATCTTATGATTTGACCCAGTAAAATAATTCATTGGAATATCCTAAGGAAAAAATAAAATGAACTTATAGACATAAATATGTTCTTTTTAAAAAAAATATATTTTATTGATTTTTTACAGAGAGGAAGGGAGAGGGATAGAGAGTTAGAAACATCGATGAGAGAGAATCATCGATCAGTTGCCTCTTGCACACCCCCTACTGGGGATGTGCCCGCAACTAAGGTACATGCCCTTGACTGGAATAGAACCTGGGATCTTTCAGTCCGCAGGCTGATGCTCTATCCACTGAGCCAAACCGGTTTGGGTGGCATAAATATTTTCACTGCAGTGTTATTTACCATATAAAAATTACAATTGTATAATTTCATACAATTATAGAACTATATGAAATATTATGCAGTTATTATAAAATTAATATTAAAAATAATACAACTAGGGGAGGTTAGGAGGGGGGGGCAAGAGATCAACCAAAAGACTTGTATGCATGCATATAAGCATAACCAATGGACAGACAGTAGGGAGATGAGGGCATGTGCTGGGGGGGCTGGAGCAGGCAGGGAGAGGTCAATAGGGGGAAAGGAGACATATGCAATACTTTCAATAATAAAGAATTTAAATTAAAAAATAAAATATAAATATAAATAAATAAATAAATAAATAAATAAATAAATAAAATGCCTCTAAGAGCATGAAGTACTAAATGTATTTGAAAGCCCTGGTCTTATCTGTCTTCTGAACCCTGAGAAGTGCAATAGACCAATGCCTCTGATGTAATCTAATATTAAAAATATATAATACAATAAATTTTCAAAAATATTTTCCATTGCCACCGAAACCGGTTTGGCTCAATGGATAGAGCGTCGGCTTGGGGACCAAAAGGTTCCGGGTTCGATTCCGGTCAAGGGCATGTACCTTGGTTGCGGGCATATCCCCAGTAGGGGGTGTGCAAGAGGCAGCTGATGGATGACTCTCTCTCATCAATGTTTCTAACTCTCTATCTCTCTCCCTTCCTCTCTGTACAAAATCAATAAAATATATTTTTTTAAAAAGAAATATTTTCCATTGTTTTTATTTTTATTTCTATATAATAAACTCTATTTCTTGTATCATAATTAGTAAAGATATTTTACAACAAGAAACTAAGAGAATTAGTCTCTTCACATACAAAGAAATACTTTCCTAATGATGAATAGCAGAGCATTTATCCCTAAAATTCATTATTTCATCACCAAAGAATATGCATATGTATGATTAAACAGCAGACTCCTTGAAGAGCGATTTGTCATGTTTACCAAAAAGTGAGGGCTAATTTCTGTTAAAATATTTTCAATATTTTTAATGAATTTTAATAAAGGTTTATCAGGCGCTTGTTGTGGTGCAGAACTTTTATTAAATTCTGTGATCCATAAAACGTGTGGGTTTTTTTTTTTTTTTTGAATGACACATAGTTTAGTTTTTCATTTAGAGGCTATAAAAGTGTTCACAAAAGTTATGTTGAAAAAAAGTGATTGAAAGTGCTAAAACACTGTACAGAATATAAAGTCCTTTCATAGACTTTTTATGACACATGAAACATGAGTCTTAAAGGTTTAATGTTACTGACTTTTATACAAGGCTTTTTAATTCTTGATTCCAGTTATGGTTCTGCAAATGAACTGTGACATTAAAAAGAATCAGGCTGGAACTGCCTGGGCTCACTTTCTAGATGAGTTCCCACTGGCCATGAAAGGTTTGCTCCAGGACCCACCCCGCCCACAGCAGATTCACATTCACTTGCTTTCTCAGAACAGGAGTGAACCTGCTTAATAGAGTCCCTCCCACCTAAATTCAGTATTAATGTTGGGGAGGGCGCCTAGATTACTACTGGTATATATGGAGTATGAAGGATGACTATTCCTTAATCCCGTTTCTTTAATATTATACACCGTTTACTGCTGTAATTATAATATTGTCTTGGTGAACATTATTGCTGACTGTCCCATTAAAATAACGGATATAAATTCACTTTGGGGAATTTTGAGTCGAGGTGCTGACCTGAACCCCGTACAGAAGACAGATTCACTGTTTTTGTCAATTTCTAGAATTTGGAATTATCATATTAAGTTGACATTTTTGTAAGTTAAAACTATTGAAACCTTCAATTTCATATGGCTTACATTAATTTTAATATGTTTCAAAAGCCACAGTGGTGGTTTATATGAAGAGGAGAGAAGAGCAATATGTTATAAACTTCTTATATAAATTATAAGAAGTCAATCTGGGTAATTTATTGGGTCGGCAACTAAGTAATTGCGGGTTTCACACATATATGGCTTCAGTTGAATTTTTAGGTTTGCAGACATAGTACAAATGTAAAACACATTTTGTATTTGATAGTTGGCTATTCAGCTGTTAATCAGTAAAAAAAGTTTTTTGATCTGTTTTGTAGTTTTTATTTGGCGTTCGTTGAAAAATGGAAAATCAAAAGGAACATTTTCGTCATATTTTGCTTTTTTATTTCCGCAAGGGAAAAACGCATCACAAGCTCATAAAAAGTTATGCGCTGTTTATGGTGACGAAGCCTTAAAAGAACGGCAGTGTCAAAATTGGTTTGCCAAATTTCGTTCTGGTAATTTTTCACTCAAAGATGAAAGATGCTCTGGTCGTCCAGTTGAAGTTGATGACGCCCTAATCAAAGCAATAATCAATTCAGACTGTCACAGTACAACACGTGAGATTGCAGAGAAGCTTCATGTATCACATACATGCATTGAAAATCACTTAAAACAACTTGGCTATGTTCAAAAACTCGATACATGGGTTCCTCACGAACTGAAAGAATCACAGTTAACGCAACGCATTAGCAGCTGCGATTTGCTAAAGAAACGTAATGAAAATGATCCATTTTTAAAACGACTGATAACTGGCGATGAAAAATGGGTTGTTTACAACAATATCAAGCGGAAAAGATCGTGGAGCAGGCCAGGTGAACCAACTCAAACAACATCAAAAGCTGATATTCATCAAAAGAAGGTTTTGTTATCAGTTTGGTGGGATTACAAAGGAATTGTCTACTTTGAACTCTTACCACCCAACCGAACGATCAATTCTGATGTCTACATTGAACAACTAACGAAATTAAACAATGCAGTTGAAGAAAAGTGGCCCGAATTGACAAATCGAAAAGGTGTTGTATTCCATCATGACAATGCAAGGCCACACACATCTTTGGTCACTCGGCAAAAATTAATGTAGCTTGGTTGGGATGTTTTGCCACATCCACCATATAGTCCAGACCTTGCACCATCTGATTACTTTTTGTTTCGATCTTTACAAAACTCCTTGAATGGTAAAAATTTCAATAATGATGATGATGTCAAATCGTACCTGATTCAGTTTTTTGCTAATAAAAAACAGAAGTTTTTTGAACGTGGGATTATGATGCTGCCTGAAAGATGGCAAAAGGTCATTGATCAAAATGGGCAATACATTACAGAATAAAGTTATTTAGTTCCATGAAAAAATTGTCTTTGATTTTCTTTAAAAAATCCGCAATTACTTAGCTGCCGACCCAATACATTAGACTTCAGAGTAATATGGTCAACTTAAATTATCTTAAGTACTTCCTCAACATTACACATTATTTTGTATATGTAGACTCTGTTCTTATTGGTTCATTTCCTAGAGGAATCAAAGTTTCCGTTTCTATCTATTGAAATTGTACTGTGAAATCACTTACAAAAATAGTTGAACTTATAGAAAAGAATAAAAAATAGTATGGTGTTGAATAACTATTCCAGACATATGTCAACTACATTAAAAATCATCAATGGTACACTCTAAAAGGCTGAAATAAAATATCTGTGCCATATATGATACTTATGATTCATCTGTTTATTTTAATTTTAAAAAATATCTTTCTTATTTCAAAATTATTTTAATATGAAAGGGATTAGACATGGAATTTCTCAACATGAGTCATAACTTAATATGCTGGATGTAACCAAAATATAGTAAAAATGTCTACTCCCTTGTAATCTGTGATGTTTCTAATATGAAACATATGGTTCTAATTTATAAAATAATTTCTTTCTCTATACATCTCAGCTCCATATATTTTAAAACAAGGCTCACAAATCTTTCAATAATTTTAGTGTACTTCAGAAATTATTGGAAATTATTGGTTAGTCATTTCTTTTAGGAAAGCTTGGTACAGAAACTTTTATCTCTTTCCTGAATAACTTTTTTTTAATCTTTATTGTTCAAATTACTACAGATGTTCCTCTTCTATCCCCACATAGCTTCCCTACACTCAGTTCCCACCCCACTCCACTCCAGGCATTTCCCTACCCCCACTGACCTCAACCATATGTGTAAGCTCTTTGCCCAATATCTTCCCACATCCCCCATAACCCTTTCCCCATAAGAATTGTCAGTCTGCTCCCTTTTCCATGCCCCTGATTCTATTACATTCACCAATCTGTTCTGTTCACCAGGTTTTTTATTCATTTGATTTTTAGGTTCCCTTGTTTATAGATATGTATTTGTTATCATTTTGTTGTTCATTATTTTTATCTTTACCTTTTTCTTCTTATTCCTCTTCTTAGAGAATACCCTTCAGCATTTCATATAATACTGGTTTGGTGGTGATGAATTTCTTTAGCTTTTTCTTGTCTGTGAAGCTGTTCATCTGACTTTTCAATTCTAAATGATAGCTTTGCTGGGTAGAGTATTCTTGGTTGTAGGTTATTAATATTCATCACTTTGAATATTTCTTGCCAATCCCTTTCTGCCTGCATGGTTTCTGTTGATAAATCAGCTGGCAGTTGTATGGGTACTCCCTTGTAGGTAACTAACTGCTTTTCTCTTGCTGCTTGTAAGATTTTCTCTTTGTCTTTTGCTATTGGCATTTTAATTATAATGTGCCTTGGTGTGGTCTTCTTTGGATTCCTCTTATTTAGGTTTCTCTGTGCTTCCTGGACTTATAAGTATATTTCTTTCACCAGGTAGGGGGAGTTTTCTGTCATTATTTCTCCAAATAGGTTTTAATATCTTGCTCTCTCTCTTCTGGCACCCCTATAATTTGGATATTTGTATGCTTGAAGTTGTCCTAGAGGCTCCTTACACTATCTTCATATTTTTTTATTCTTTTTGCTTTTCTGGTTGGGTGTTTTTGCTTTTTCATATTTCAAATCTTTGACTTGATTCTTGGGATCCTCTAATCTGCTGTTGAGTCTTTGTATATTATTCTTTATTTCAGTCATTGTATGCTTAATTTCTGATTGGTCCCTTTTCATATCCTTGAGTGTCTCACTAAATTTCTCAGAGGTTTCTGAAAGATTCTTGAGTAACCTTATAACTGTGGTTTTGAACTCTATATCCAGTATTTTGCTTTCGTCCATTTCTTTCATTTGTGACTTGTTTCTTTGTCTCCACATTTTGGCTGCTTCCCTGTGTTTGTTTTTATGTAGTGGGTAGCTGCTAAGTCTCCTTGAGTTGATAGAGTGGCCTATAGGGCCCAGTGGCTCAGCCTCCCCAGTCACCTGAGGTGGACAAACAGAACCCCTTTGTAGGCTGTTTGCACAGTCTTGTTGTAGTTAAGCCTTGATTTATATTGTATCACTGGGAGGAATTGACCTCCATGCCAATAGGCTGTGATGACCAGCTGTGTCTACACTGGAAGACCTGTTGTGCAGGAGACAGCCTTATGGGCAAGACTTGCTTCAGTGAGGCTTTGGTGCTCATTGAGTCTGCCCCTTGAATGTGTCTCTTATGGATGTGAAGAGTTGTAATCTGGTATGGTCTTACTCTGACCACTGGGTACACTGGCTCTTGGATCTCCAAGGAAGTGCTAATTCAGCCACTGTCTGAGTTTCCCAGCAAGAGCTACATAGACATCTGAGAATTCCTCCTCTTTGTATGGGGTTTGGAAGTGCCCAGATGAGGCCCAGCTATCAAGCAAGGCAGGCTGCTGCTTCCAGGCCTTAGGCCTTCTTTTGGAGCTCTTGGGCTCTCTGACCCAGCTGCAATTTGACATGTTTTAGGCAGAGAAAGGACAGGCCATTCATATGCAAAAGCCAATGTGCACAGCTTGAGCGGGGTTGTAAATCGGGTGGGGCAAACAGAAGTGGCTGCCAGTTAGCCCTACATTGGAGAGGTTCCCAGGTCTCCATGTCCCACGCCCCCATGCAGGAACAATGATGACTGTGAGCACCTCTGAGAGAGAGTTGCCCTCGTGTTCTTGTCCTGATGTGACAGTCCAGTTTCCCCCCATATGTGTCTGGGTCCTCCAGAGTCTCACCTGAACTGGAGTTCAGAGCAAGCAGGAGCTTGTATCTCCCTCCTGATTAAAAATAACAGCACATCGAGGTACCAGCACTTTCCACGCCTCCATACCTCTTGCCAGTCTCAATGCACTTTCTTCCTCTCTCTAGTTGTGGAACTTCCACTCAGCCAGCTTTCCCACGGTTCTGAATGGTAGTTGTTCTGCCTTTCAGTTGTAATTTTTTTTAAAATATATTTTATTGATTTTTCACAGAGAGGAAGAGAGAGGGATAGAGAGTTAGAAACATTGATGAGAGAGAATCATCGATCAGCTGCCTCTTGCACACCCCCTACTGGGGATGCGCCCACAACCAAGGTACATGCCCTTGACCAGAATCGAACCCGGGACCTTTCAGTCCCCAGGCCGACGCTCTATCCACTGAGCCAAACCGGTCCCGGCATCAGTTGTAATTTTGATGTGGTTGTGAGAGGCAGCAAGTGTAGGTGTTTACCTACGTGGCTATCTTGGTTTTGTCCTCTGGAAGCCATATTTTTTATGCATTACTATATAGTGCATTAAAGACATAGTGCAAGTTATAATTTTTTTAATTTCCTTGAAGCTAAGTTTATTATATGTATATAGTGGCTGTAAGATATTAAAATTGCATTTCAGCTAGAATAGTCTATATTAACACCATTCGTTTAGAAAGTTTTGCTTTTCTCTTATGAATTCTAAATTAATAAACTTTTACTAAATTGCCAAATAATTTCTGTACTATCTAATGTTTGAATATTACTTGCCTATCTATTACCCTAGAGATGAATACAAAATACAAAATACTTAGTCCACTAAAGCCAAGAGCTAATGAGCAAAAATTCTGCCTAACACTCAAAAAAGCATGAGATATCTGTTCAAAGGGAAAGAAGTGTCAGAGGTACATGGATAGAAATCTGAGCAAGACAGAGGGAAGGAAAGAAAAGCCTTTATAAGTATAGACAATATTTAAGACATTTTACCTGGCCAGCATGGCACAGCGGTTGAGCATCGAGCTATGAACCAGGAGGTCACAGTTCAATTCCCAGTCAAGGGCACATGCTCAGGTTTTGGGATTGATCCTCAGTTGGGGGCCTGCAGGAGGCAGCCAATCAACGATTCTCATCGTTGGTTTTTCTATCTCTCTCTCCCTTTCTATTCCTCTCTGAAATCAATAAAATTCCAAAATAAAAATACATAAAATAAAAAATATTTAAGGTATTTTTAGAGCCAGCAAACATTGCTAATTTAGGAAGAACAATGAGTAATCTAAAAAGCAAAAAAAAACAAATTTAAATTTTTGAGAAACAAAATGTTTCCAAACCAGAAATGTTTTCTAAAAATCATATTTTAATATTTCAGTACTATATATTGTACATTTCTTTTCAGGACATTATATGTCTCTGGCTTTCTGTGCCACTAGACTTTAAAATTATGAATATGATGGACATGAGACATGTTACTTCACTTGGAAGTAACAGAAGCAGGTATGAAATCTCCAACCTGACCTTCTGCATCAACAGTAACTTTAGAAACCACGGTTGATATGGCAGAGCCACCAAGTGTGAAATCCCTGGATCCTTAGGTCACATGGACAGGAGCTACTCTGGTGCATCACCTGACCTGCCTTGGAACTTACAAGAGGAAGAAATAAACCTTGTTGTGTTCCAGCCACTAATATTTCAGGATTCATTTGTTACTGCAGCCTAGTCTATTCTGACAATATTTTGTCTTATATAATGCAGAGCCACCCTTAACTCACCACCACCCCCTGGTATCCTCACCACATCAAACCAGTCCACACATTGATTTAGCCTTCCAGCCATCTCTGTGTTCTACTGTTCCTCTAATATCTACTACTGTTCTAAGCACAAGGATACACAAATAGATGAGATAGATGGTTACTTTTTGTGGATGAGGCAGATATAAAAACAAATTATTGGAACATAATGAGATTGGGTGTAGTAATAGAAGTTGGTAAGTAGTGCTAAAAACGGAGACATCATAATTTCCATGAATCTGGTGAGGCAAACCAGAGCAGAAAAATGTCTTAAGCTGTGTCCAAAAAGATAAAAATCCATCATCCCCAACGTTTCTGGTTAGCCAGGCAATTTCTCAACCTTAAGTCTAATTAGCCCCCTACCTTCAGACTTCCGCCCCTCACGACCCTACATGTTAATCCTCCCAAATGCCACAGAAAACTCCTCATCTTTTCTTAAACACCCCAAACCTGCACACTTGTTTGTACATTGTTGTTGTTCCCTCTGACTTCGTGGCCCACCTCTCCTTCCCTTCTCTGCCAGTGCAAACTCCTATGATAAAGCACTTCCTGGTGCAAATATGGCAGAACAAATCACACCTGCTGCCTGAATTCTGCAAATCTATCTGCAATAATAATAACAAATAGTATTTATTAAGAACTGTCTTTTTGTCAGGCATTTAAGCATTTTCTACATCAATTGTTCCATTCAATTCTCACAAAGGCAATAAAGCAGCTACCATTATCAATATTCCTTTTGCAACTGAGGGAACTAAGGCTTGGGTGAAGTAGCAGCTTGGGTGTCCATAGCAGCACAAGTGTTTACACTGCTTCTCAGTGATAGAACCAGCATAAGAACTTATCATACCTCAACAGCTGTATTCTAGATTTGTACACTTATCCACTATGCTTCTTGATCCCCATTCAAGTTAAAAATTCCTTGGCCCTACACACTGCCTTAATCCCTAGCTTCTTTTCTTGTTTCCCCTATATACCAAATAACCTAGCTATGTTAGGCAAACATATGTTTATCATGTTATTCCCTCATCTTTAAAGGGCCTTCCTCATTTAATTTGTCCACTTCACTTCTGCTTGCTTTTCACCTGTTAGCCCTAGAATCACTCCCCTATGTGAATGACTCCCTCAGCACTCACAGCTCCCTGCACACAGTGCCCTAACAGTTGGACAGTTGAAACTGTTGATCAGTTTCTCTCTCTCTCTCTCTCTCTCTCTCTCTCTCTCTCTCTCTCTCTCTCTCTCTCTCTCTCTCTCTCTCTCTCTCTCTCTCTCTCTCTCTCTCTCTCTCTCTCTCTCCCAAAGAGCTGCTTGAGAGCCAACTTTACTCTTACTTCCCATCTCCAGCACCTAGCTAAGTGCCTAGCACATAGTAAATACTCAACAAATGTTTTTGAAAGAATTATTTAGGTTTTAGCATTCACATTTTATCACTATTAAAAAGTTGGTCCCAAAAATTAGTAACTTTTTATTTTTGAATGAAGGATATTTTGTCCTTTCTTAGTAACTTTCTAATAAAATATCGAATTTGTGAGTTATGCAATCCCATTCATATTCTATTCTTTAATTTATTTCTCTCATATATGTATCAGCAGATATATATATGAAAGTCAAAGCTCTAAAGTGAGAGATAAAGTGATACTTTCTTCTAAACTTTTTGTTTCAAAACTTAATCTTAAAAGATGATACTTCAGAAACATAAATCAGAAATAATATCTTCACTCCTATGCTCATAGCAGCATAATTTACAATAGATAAGATTTGGAAACAGTCTAAATGCCCATCAGCAGATAAGTGGATTAGAAAACTATGATGTATCTATGCAAAGGAATACTATGCAGCTATAAAAATGAAGGAATTCTTACCATTTGCAGCAGCATGGATGGAACTGGAGAGCATTATGCTAAGTGAAATAAGCCAGTCAGTGAAAGAAAAATACCACATTATCTCACTCATATATGGATAATAAAGAGCATTATAAACTGATGAACAAAAATAGATACAGAGGCAGAGAAGCATTGAACAGACTATCAAATTACAGTCTGGGGAGGCCAGCAGAGGAGAGCAGCTGAGGATAAGATCAGGCTGGCAGGGGAGGGCAATTAGGGATAATCAGACAGAGCTAGTCAGAAGCAGTTAGAAGTGATCAGACAGGCAGGCAAAAGGTAAGGGGCTATCAGGCAGGCAGGGGGGCAAGGTAGGGTGATCAGGCTGGCAGGCAGAGGGGTTAGGAGCAATCAGGCAGACAGGCAGGTGAATGGTTAGGAGCCTGTCATCCCAGATTGCAAGAGCAATGTCCGACTGCCTGTTTAGGCCCGATTCCTATGGGATGAGGCCTAAACCGGCAGTCGGACATCCCCCAAGGGGTCCCAGATTGGAGAGGGTGCAGGTCATGCTGAGGAACGCCCCTCCATGCACAAATTTCATGAACCAGGCCTCTAATATGCCATAATTTCATATGACACTAATAAAATAACACAAATAACCGAAACCGGTTTGGCTCAGTGGATAGAGCATCGGGCTGCAGACTGAAGGGTCCCAGGTTCGAGTCCAGTCAAGGGCATGTGTCTTGGTTGCGGGCACATCCCCAGTAGGGGGTGTGCAGGAGGCAGCTGATCAATGTTTCTCTCTCATCGATGTTTCTAACTCTCTATCCCTCTCTCTCTTCCTCTCTGTAAAAAAAAATCAATAAAATATATTTTAAAATAAAAAATAACACAAATGACAATTCATTTTTGTTTACTTGATTATGACTTAATTGATGAATAAATTTTGTTAAAAGTGGGAGCAAGAACTTGGTGCATAGTAGGCATATTTATAAAAGAATTGTGACTGCTTTTTTATTGTTGTATTGTTGTTACTTTCCTAAAAGAGAAAGTTAAAGAACCAATTTCTTGGAATTCTTTCCTGAAAAGTATTTTTATAACTGTTGATATATGTTATGAATATCATAAGACTTAAACTACATATATTATTAGGTAGCTTGTTTTATTCACTAAGATAAAATAGAATAGCAATGTTGCTAATAAAGCCTAAGGAAGCGAAAAATATGCAAAACAGTACTAGAAGTTCAAATTTAAGGTGTTGGCAGGGTCATGCTCTCTCTGATGGCTCTAGGGGAGTCCTTTCTTACCTATTCTATCTTTTGGTGCTTACCCACAATCCTTGGCATTCCTCAGCTTGTAGATGCATTATTCATATCATACAGTTATATTGTAACTCTTCACATCATCTTCTAGGCAATGCCTCTTTTTGTAACCAAATTTCTTCATTGTATAAGGCCATCGGTCATATTAGATAAGCCCACCCTAATGATGTCATTTTAACTTGATTACCTCTATAAAGATCCCATTTCCAAATAGAGTCAATTTCTGGTACAGAGAGGTTAGGACTTCAATATTTCCCTGTTTGGAGAACATAACATAAATCAGGAGGTAACAGTAGAGCTAAAGAATGTGGGGAAATTATGAAATTTTTCAGATAACAATGAGCAAATCCCTTATCTTGAACATTGTTAGAGTCTCTTATGATCCACAAAACTATACAAATGGCCTTACAACTAACCAGCTATTTTGGAATTCTTAGGAAAAGAGTGCATCTTGTTCAACTAAATCAGAGTCCTAGTTTTATTTACAGTCGCTGATTTTCACAAATTATAAGATTACTATTTGGACATACAGTGACTTCATTCTTTCACTTACTCTATAAACATTAATTGATCCCCGAATTATAGTATATGCCTGGAATAGTGCTGGCTACTGTAAATACAGGGTCAAAACATCACAGTCTAGACAAAAGGCAATGTCCATCAAGTCTAAAAAAGGTAAAAGGGGCCTTAATAGAGATTTACATAGAATGTTACTGAGTTCATAAGATAATAATTACTACACTCAGAAAAGAGAGTGATGATTAAGGAAAGCCTGAAATGGTTCTTAAAAGACTAATAGAAGCTTTTAAGACAACAAAAACTGAAAAAATATTTCATAATATGCAAAATTAATGTACCCCAAAATGAACTCTGGTTCTTCCCCCAAATCCGCTCACCAGTGGCTCTCCCCAAGTCATTCCATCTTTCCAGTTGCTCAGAAAAGAAAAGTTAAGACTCATTCTTGACTCCTCTCTTTCTCTCTTACTCTACCCAACCCATCAGAAAAAGCTGTTGTCTCTGCCTTCAAAATATATCCATAAACTGTCAACTTTTCACCCACCTCTGCTCTTCCAAACTACTGTCATCTCCCACCTGCAATAGACTAGCTAGTATTGCTGCTTCTAACTTTGCCATCCTCTATAGTTCATTCTTAGCAAAGCATTCATCATTATTGTTTTCAAAGTAAGTCAGATCATGGTAGTCCTCTTCTAGTACAATGACCTCCCATCTCATTCAGAGTAAAAGCTAGTCTTAATGTGGTCTAAAAGACCTTCACCGTTTAGCCCCTCAACCTTTCTCCTTTACCCAGTATCATTATCTCTCTGATTCCTTCATCCTACCACTGCTCTCCAGTAACACTGGCCTCCTTGCTCTTCCCAGAACAGAACAGGCAAATGTTCATATCAGGGTCTTTGTACCAGCTATTTCTTCTACTGGAACACTCTTCTTCCAGATATCTAAATTACTAATTCCCTCACCTTCTTCAAGTCTTACTCACAGGTCACCTATCCCAAATGCTCTATATGAAATGGTATCTCACCTTTCCAAGCAAACTACCACTTTACAATCTCAGTTCCCCTTACCTTGCTCTAACCTTTTCCCCATAATATTTATCACTTTATTTCAAGCTACAATTTATTTATCTTTGATGCCTATTGCTAGCTGGTATTTCTGCACTAGAAATGCAGAAGGTGAAATTCAAGTTGTAGAAAGTTCTTCCATGCCCTAGCTAAAGAGTGTGGACAGATGGGGAACCACGTATTAGATTTAAGTGTGGAATAAACATGATTATTTTTCATATTAGATCACTCTTACAATAGTTGGATCAGCCATCTCCAATTTTCATTGTTCACCAAAAAAATTTTTAAAGGTTTTTTTATGTTGTCTTCCAGAGTACAACCCAAGTGTAATTGTTTAGAGCACAGACTCTGGAACAGACTGCCTGGGTTTAAATCCAATTTCCACCAATAGTTCTAGGATCTTGAGCGAATTACTCAGCCTCTTTTTGCCTCATCTGTAAAATAGATGGGTTGTAATGGAGGTTAAAGAGTTGGAAAAAGTAAAACACTTTGAACAGTGGCTGGACATAGAAGCACCGTACCTGTGTTCTATCATTGAAAATTACTGTGCAGTAGCCATGTGCAAAGTTTTTATTGTCTCTATAGTTTCTTGGATAAGTAGTATTTAATTTAATTAGGTCATTAATACTGAAAGAATAAAAATATTTCATAGATACTTTATTAAATTGCAAAACTATAATTTTATCTTTCCTCCAATATTTTGCATTTTTTAAATTGAATAAGCCTTATATATATTTGTAGCATTTTCACATTTTTTAAATTAGTAAAATTTAAAGACATGATCATTGAAACTAACCCTTCAAAGAATAAGTGTTCTGTTGTGTTCTGACTTTAAACTACTCCGGCATCAGATTTCCACAAATTCCAATCTAGATGAGCAATATTCATTAAAATACCCATGGCTTGTTTTATTATTTATAGTTTCATTCAAACAAAGAGACAGATTGTCTTTTAGCTGAGACACCTGGAAGGTGCTTGAAGTACAAAGGCCATGATTCAAAAGTCTGCAGTGCAGTCAACAAGCAATTACTTTTGCCTGTGATAGGAGACTGTCAGCTTCAAACACAGTACATTCTTGGGGAAGATTAGTCCAAATTACATTTTATTACATTGGCCCACTTGAATGGCCTAAACTTCATATACTTCTTATTCTAATGGAATTCCAACTGGGGCATTAATATATTGTTTATGACATGTTTGGAGTTCTTGTGTTATCAGCATGCATTCATGAGAGAAGCTTCAAACAGTATCAGATAACAACGAGCTGGATGTTGGCTGTTGTACAGCGCAGAGGATTTTATCATCTTGTTGAACCAGTGGCAGTGATTAAATTAAACTGTCTGAACAAAGCTTTTGCATGTCAGACTGTTGAATGGCAAAATGAAAGAGTGACACACTTCAAAGATCAGAAGAAAGGGGAGAGGGCTAGAAAAACAGAGTTACGTAACTCCTTATTTACAACACGCAGAAACAAAACCAACAGCACAGTTTCCCTGTTACGTTATCTTTAAACTTTTTGGTATCATTTCCCTCCTTTTTCTAGACACATTTCTGCATTCTTTTTCATATAACATATGTAATTTAACTGAGAACGTTGACTGAATGATGAGGTAGTTTGGGTTCTTTTGTTCTGTTTCTCTGTGCAAAGAGGGATTTTAAATTTGTTTTCATTTCTAATTTTTCTTTTTTTTATATATCCAAATGAGATATTTTAGGAAGAAAAACCCAGGAGATTAAGTTGTTTCCATAATTTACAAACACAATTTTTATTTGGGGAGACAAACACAAGGGCTTTTATTTTCCCACTTCAATAAACAAATCAAAATTTGAAATAAAAGTTTAATACAAAATAACTAAACTGAAATTATTTTTATAAGCTAAAACATCATGATATATTTCAACTTATAAAAAATATATGAACTCTCTGAAGAGGTTCATTAGCAAGAATGTTTTAAGGATCTAAATGCATCTGAGATACAAAGTAAGCATTGTAGGAATCCACATGTTTCCTATCCAATGATATTTTTAAATCAACAAACTGTTCTAACATTTATTTATAATTATCTTTGTTAGTTAAAAAAAATGGTTTTGTTAGGATTAAGAAAAATGTTATTTCCTCTCAAACAAAATAAAACTGGGAAGAAATCCAATAAAAGCAAATTGAGTTTTAGTGCTGTTTCCATTACAAGCTCTACATAGCCTCAGTTTTAAATCATTGTCTAGATTGGTGGTTTCCTTTTTATTTAAGACTCTAAGCCAACTATTATATATCCCCTTTCAACTTTATTGTATTTAATTGGTACAGATTGTGTGTGTGTGTTAGAATACAGATGGTCTAATTCAGATTTAAAAAAACAAAACATTTAAGAAACTTCAGTGTGTCATGGTAGTTAGCAAAGATAAGCCTTCAGATGATATTAACTTTTAAAAATTCATCAGTTTCTATCTTTAATTTTGACTTACACAATTTCCAAAACTATAAAATAATGCCCATTTTAAAATAAATGTGGTTCTTAATAATGCATCTTCACAATTTAATTTTTTGTTTTAATTTATCATGAAAGTTGATGGCCATTCATAGATTCACTCTTCAGGAACATCCACTAACATTTTGAAGTACAAAAGGGTAAAATAATAGCAAAAAAAGGATTAGAACAGGAAAATGTAAGTGTCTGGTTGTAAAGTTCTTATTCTATGTGAAACAGTATAATATAGCTTGAAGGCAGATTGTAATAAATTAAAGATATATACATATATTGGAAATTCTTCATCTCCTAGAGCAAAAAAATAAAACAAAGAGATACGGTTAATTAGCATGAAGATAAAATGAGTCATAAAAACTGATTAATAAAAAAGAGAAAAGGAATAAAAATGGTACAAAGAGCAGATGGGACAGACAGAGAGAAAAGAGCAAAGCTGCTGAGGTGAACCCAGCAGTATTAATTAAAAAATTAAATGTAAATGGACTCATGGCCCCAATGAGGGAAATTGTCAGATTGAAAGAAAAACCAAGACCCAACTATATGCTACCTACAAGAAACTCACTTTCAGAAAAAGAAATAGTATAAATTTGTGTAATTAAATATTGAAAATGAAAAAAAAAATACTTTAAATCCAATTCCACTTGAGATATTTATTGGGGGAGGAAAAAAAGTACAGGGGGGAAAAAGTCAAGCATTCTTTTAGAATATTCCACTGCAAATAGCCACATTAGTCCATGTGCTTACAGATTTACTTCTTTCTTTAACTAATATCCAGAACATGGTAAGTGCAGTGAAATGTAAGAAAACCAACAGAGGACAATCAAGATTGTGTATAGATATAACAGAAGATGTATTTTGATTTAAGTTATGTGGGATTCTTTCTTAACTAGGTTAGAAACATTCTCATTTAGAAATCTTTGGAGGCAGCATAAAAATTCTTAAATTTGTAGATTTTAGAGAATTGAAATCTATATAATTAAAAATGCATTGAGTTTCATTTATAAACTATATTTTCGAAGTATGTATTTCTCCCTAAAATATAATTAAGAAGAAGTTATGTTTGGCATTTTCTATTGCATAGAATGTTAATATTTATGTTTGTCAAAGATACTCTTTCATTTTTTATACATTCAAATCCTTCTAAAATATAAAAAATTATATAGAATTTAAAAGATACAATAGTATGTAAACATCAATATTTTTACTCTAAAAACAAAAAATAAACTTTTCCACTTCTCTGCACTTCACAAAAACTTTTCATGATTAGACAATGAAGTAAATCTCTATAAAGTCATAAAAATCAGACAAAGTTTTATATATATCTTACCTGGTTAAAAAAAAAAAAATATATATATATATATATATATATATATATATATATATATATATAGTAATATTAGAAATTAGTAACAAAATCTACATAAATGCTCAATAAGTAGGAAATTCTAAAACACTCCTTAAGTAAATTCTGTCCCAAATAAGGATATAATGAGAGTATATCATGAGATAGTTTCAAAGCAGATTTTATAAAAGAAAGTCATACTGGTGGGGGTGGGATTAATAATTTTCCATAGTGTCTCAGTTTTGCTCTTGCTTAATTTCTTCTTTTTTTCTATAACTATGTAATGGTTTCATAAGGGGGTGAAATTTGTGAATATTTAATCAAACTATTTTAGATGTTGAAAAAAGCAACATTTGATAAGACAAAGAAGGACAAACAAAAATATGCATAAGAAAACAAATGTAGAAAAATTGGGATCAACCTAAATGTTTGTCAAAGTGAATAGAATATTATTTAGCAGTTTAAAAATAATTATATATATATGGACATGGAGAGATGACCATGGTTCATCTCATGACTAAACATAACTTATTTAACAATATGTATCATATGGTCCTATTTTTGTGAGAAAAAAATATGTGTTTATGTCACACATATATATTTAATTATGACATATGAATAGACAAAAGGGTAAAATTATAAGCACCTAGTTGTTAATACTGATTACCTCTGGGGATTGAAATTAGAGAGTACATTACTATTGCTGTAAACAAATTATGCCAAAACACTGCAGCAAAAACAACAAACATTTATTATATCACAGTTTCTATGGATCAGAAATCAGGGAGCAACTTATATAAGATGATTCTAACTCAGAGTTTCTCACAGGGTGCAACCATGCTACTGGCTGAGTCACCTAAAGGCTCACTTGGGGAGCACTCACTGTTGGTTAGATTCAGAAAGGCTGCTTGCAAGTTCACTCATCCCCAGGCCTGCCTCAGCTCTTTTCCCCATGGCCCCTCATTTTCTAGTACCTCTCTCCCCAAATGGTCTCTACTGAATGATCACTGGAATTTCTCTGCATTGGGCCTAAGCCCTGAAAGACACAGCTACCAAGCATGAGAGAGCATACCTGAGAGGGATCTAGAAAGTGCCCAAACAAGATGGAAGCCGCAGTTTTTTATAACCTAATGTCATGGTGACATAACAGCACTTCTGCCATAGGCTATTCATTAGACTTAGAGCCCATACTCAAAGGTAGGGATCTACACACAGACATAAATACCAGGTGGCATCATTGGGGGCCATCTTGGAGGATGTTACAGAGAGATTAGGTTTTTACATTTACATTTTTGTATTGCTTGAAATTTTTTGCAATGATTAACTTCAATTTTTATAATGTAAAAAAAAAAGGTGTAATAAAGTTTTAAAACCAGCATTAATGTAAAAATGACAGTTAATTTCTGTTTTTTCTTATTTCATAGGGTTTCATGTCAGCTATTTTCCGTTTGTCCATTGTTCTTACTTTAGTTTTTCTTTGCAAAGTTCTGAATCAATTTTCTAGAGGCAGTAAAAGATATAAAATTTATGATCTTAAAATAATTACCAGGGTAAATGGTACTATTCCAATTTTATTTGACACCAGAATTTCAACCACTTCATGAGAGTTCATCCGAATTGGATATACCAACTTTTGACGGCTCACTAAGCCATCTCCAGAACTGGTGACTCAGCGTGTAGTTGTACCTTACAACCTGCCACTTGTGCTGCAAAAACTGACAACAGAGTTAGGTTAGCACTGGTGAGGAGCACAGTTATTAATTTCCACACAAGTGCCAGTATCTTCTTCAGAGAGACCAGAGCCAAATATTTTACTAGTTATACAATAAATCTCTTGTAAAGAGCTGAATTAACTGATACCACTCTTATGATTTATTCAAGAGATGTAGTAGTTACCCTTAAAGATTTGTGCCCCAAGGCAGCTGACCAACCAGCTCACCACTTAGGCCATTCCTGGTGTTTGAGAACAAGAAAGTGCAGAGAAAGACAAAGAAAAGACAGCAAGCAGAAGTCTAAGACAGCCCGGCCAGTGTTGTTCAGTGGTAGAGCATCAACCTATAAACCAGAAGGTCACAATTGGATTCCCAGTCAGGGCTCATTCCCGGGTTGACAGCTCCACCCTCAGTGGTTCTCGCTCATCACTGATGTTTCTATCTCTCTCTTCCTCCCTCCCTCTCCCTTCCTCTTTGAAATCAATAAAAAAATATTTTTTAAAGAAATCTAAGGGAGTATCCAATCTGCATAAGAAAACATAAGATAGAGAAAAGAGCCAGTCAGATAATTAGTTGCTGCAAAAGACAGTCACTGCCTCACCAAAGTGGTGAGCCCGCAAGGAAGAAACAAGAGGAACTCATTGCCCAGGAACCAACCACCAGGTAGATGAGTCATGGAGTCACAGAGCAACAGCTGAATAACTAGGACCACTTCTGGGTTCTGCATGACATTTCCATACCCATGGGACTGTTTTCTGTTCCACTCCACATATCTTTGCCGCAAAAGCCTAAAATCCAAAGTAACTTAAGCATGTCTCTGCTGCCTACATGTGGAAGTCAACTAATGAAAAAGGTTTAGACATTGTCAAATATTGAAAATTGTGAATGTGTTTTCATTTTAATTGTGTCTCAGAGAGGATTATTTTCAAATATCAAAAACAAAAACTAGCCGAAACCGGTTTGGCTCAGTGGATAGAACATTGGCCTGCAGACTGAAAGGTCCCGGGTTCGATTCTGGTCAAGGGATGTACCTTGGTTGCAGGCACATCCCCAGTGGGGGGTGTGCAAGAGGCAGCTGATCAATGTTTCTCTTTCATCAATGGTTCTAACTCTCTATCCCTCTCTCTTCCTCTCTGTGAAAAAAATCAATAAAATATATATTTTTTAAAAAAACAAAACTATTTTTATGACTTTGAGTAAGAGTATCCAGCATCTTATAATCCCTTATGGCATTTATAAACCACTTCCATGCTCATACTAACCCTCACAATGTGGTGGTCATTATTCGTTCCATTTTACAGACAAAGAAACAAGTAGTTACATATATCATAGTGCATATTTAAAACACTAATAGAGCCTAGATAGCATGGCTCAGTGGTTGAGCATGGACCCATGAACCAGGAGGTTATGGTACAATTTTCTGTCAGGGCCCATGCCCGGATTGAAGGTTTGATCCCCAGTATGGGGTGTGCAGAAGGCAGCCAATCAATGATTCTCTCTCATCACTGATGTTTCTATCTCTTCCTCCCTCACCCTTCCTCTCTGAAATCAATATAAATATATTTTTTAAAATAATAAAAAACAAAAAGCAAATGATGGGCAATCATTTTCTCTACTTATACAGGGCTTTTTAAAATTTTACACCAATTGAAATATATCTTATGCAAATATTTTGTGTAATTCCAAAATAGTTAGATTGATAATATTTTTTAGTAAGTACTTTCTGTTACTCAAGGGCAAAATGAGATGAATGAACATATAGTAAGTAATGAATGATACACATGCATAAATCAAATCAGGAGAGATTTTGAAATCATTTTATCTACAGCAAAAAAAATGCATAATATTATTAGCTATTATTATCATGGCTATACTAACACACAAATAGAAGTTTTCATCTTTCTCAGAATTTAGAAATATTTTAATATCGAACCCTCCCTTTTTGTACTGCAGGTTTCTCTTTTTGCTTAGGGTTTTTATAATATTTTATTAAATACTACTCTTTAAAATCATCTGTAGCCATAACCTGTTTGGCTCAGTGGATAGAGCTTGTCAGCCTGCAGACTGAAAGGTCCCAGGTTCAATTCTGGTCAAGGGCATGTACCTTGATTGCAGGCACATCCCCAGTGGATCAGCAGGAGGCAGCTGATCGATGTTTCTCTCCCATTGATGTTTCTAACTCTCTATCTTCTCCCTTCCTCTCTGCAAAAAAAAAAAAAAAAAAAAAAAAAAAAAAAAAAAATCAATAAAATATATATTTTTTAAATCATCTGTGATGGATTTTCAGAAGAGGTGATTCAGTGTGGTGTTTAAGAGCATAGATTCTGACCCCCAGATTGCCTGGGTTCAAATCCCAGCCCACTCATTTACCTTAGGTAAGTTATTATACCTCTCTGTATCAGTTTTCTCATTCATAACACGGGAGTGATAACAGTATAAATCCTCATAAAGTTTATGTAAGGATTAAATGATTTACTAGTAACACCCACAAAACTCAGAATAATACCTTACATGTGGTAGTCCCTCAATAGTTATCAGACATTATCAGTATAGCTATTCTTTGTATCTAACTTATGAAGAAGATTAAGCAGATTGAACTTGAAAACAATGCAGGTTTCCAAAATTTGTGTACAAATCAGAATGCACTGCCTCAAAGAAACAGTACTGCCAGTGGAGGATAGGAATTCAGACAGACAACACCAAGGAATTCTGGGGGAGATGTGAAGGGGGAGGGGGCGATGAGGGTCAACATGACTCCAATAAGGAATGGAAGGACTTTTCCCTCTGATGCTTACAGAAGGAAAGCTCAAGGCCCAAGACTCCAAGGATGTCAATTGCAAGGAATGATCTCATTTACAAGTAATAATTAATAATTTTTAGATGTGATTTACTAAACTGTGTGCCACCATTATAGTTTTCAAAAATGAGAAAAATTAAGTAACAAAAAGCCCACACTTCCATTCTGGTTAAAAGGTGGATCTGCATGAATAATAGTAGAAGGAGCATTTTCTCTATGAAGCCAGCAAGTCTTGAAACAGTGATCTGAATGGAAGAAAAAGGAGGAAGAGTACATCAGCTTCTGGGTTCAGCACCCTGTCTCCTTAGATCACAAGTAAAAGTGCCCTGAGCACAATAACTGTTGGTCACACTTTGCCTCCTCCATTTCTCTTCAGCCTCTTTCAGGAAGGAGCCTTGACAGACCAGAAAAACATGCAATGCATCATGGAAGTAAAAAGGCTTCTGGACTTTTGCACATGCAGTTTCCTCTGCCTGACTCTTTTTTCCAAACAAACCGCTATGTACCTGGCCAACTTGGGCTTTAAGACTTAATGAGAATTCTCTTATTTGAGAAAACAACTTTCCTAATCTCCCTAAACTAGGCACTGTTTCCCTCCATTACAGCAAGTGTACACTGAATTGAAAGGACTTGTTATTAGTCTTTATTTATCTGTGAGCTCCTGGAGAACAGAGAAAGTGTCCTGCTCATCTTTGAATCTACAACACCAGATGTCATGACTTTCACCTAAGAGGTACTCAATAAATACTGGTTAAATGAATGAATAAACAAAAGCAAGGATTTCAAGGAACTGAGAAGACAGTTTTTTCAGTCCTTTCTGTTCTCTTTGTTTTGTTTTGACTTGGATCTGAGTGCACATAAAACCTTGTCCATGTAATGTAAGATGAGGTCCGGAGAAAAAGCATGCAAGAAACTGGCTGATAAAAGCCAGTTCTGGTCCAGGCTGTAAAGAAGAGGAATGATGGGGACCTTGTGATTTCTGTGCTTTCTAGGCAGGTGACCAGAGCAAGAAGTCAGGAATGTCCAAGCAGAATCCCTAACTGGGAAAGAGCTGACATCCAGTTACAGTAAGCTCTGCCTTCTGTGTCTTTAAGGAATGCAAACATAAAACTACGCAGATGAATAAGGATCCATCAAATAGAGGAATGAGAACCCCAACAGGTATACACTCCAAATTCACTTATACAGAGGGCAGATCTGTCATCTATTGACAAATTAAGTAAGTGTGAATTGGGAATAAGGAACAAGCCCGATTACAGGAAGAAAACTGGGCACTCTGAGTAAACCTTCTTCTCACCTGCTAGGTGGGCCATTGAAGGCTGCTTATGGAAATATGCAAGTTGCTGTTAAAATAATTTTAGGTCATTGCGCATATTAATAGGAGGAGTTGGTCTCAGAATTAGAGATAAGCAAATACACCATATTCCAATTATGGATATCAAAGCTGAGAAGTTAAATGTCACTCAAAGAGACAATTTTCTAGCTCAATCGACTTAAGAAACTCTTATCTTTTAAACTCAGATTTATCAGATGGAAGGAAGTACAATTGGAGAATCGGGATATAAAATGTCAAGAGTAAAACCATATCTACATATAGCAATCACATCAGCCAAAGTAGAGTGAACCCAAAATACTCTGTTGCCTCCATCATGAAGCTGTGCAGTGATCAAACATGTCAACTCTGGGGTGATCTAACTTGGTGTGTTAGGAATAACCTAATCTGTTCTGTAGCGATCCAGTGAGTTAGGTTACAATCTTAAATTTAGAGCCTCTAGTCTTCCTTTAAAATGTTATAAAGCAATACAATTCAATTTAAATAACCAAATCATCTCTCAAAGATTAAAAAAAGTATTTGAAATGTAGGATTTCTGCAAACCACAGATGCTTCCTAGAAATTACTGCTTATTTAAACATATTTATTATGGTTCATATTTTTGTCTTAATTACTGACACTTTCCCTTGTTATGTATTTTTTTCAAGTATATAGTTTTATCATGTTTGCCAAATTGCTTAACAAGCAAGATGTTGGATTTTTGCTACATTTTATCCATCTTTTAGATAGCCATGAATGCATACATTTTTATACATTAGCATAACACTAGGAGCAAATGTCCAATGACTAATAATAACATGTGTGACCATAATAGTAAATTGTCCAATTAGATACAAACTATCCCTCTTCCTATACCCTTTTTATGAATTTATAATTCAAATTAGTCTTTCTGCCTTTGCTGTCAAGCCTTAATTTCTTCTCTAGTCCTCACCATCTTTTTTTCAGTTTCTTACTTACTTCTCTACACATGTGCAAAGGAAATTAATTATAAGAGATAGCATTTGTTGACTGTTCTTTATGTTCTAGAAACTGTGCCATTTTCTTTATCGACCATATTTGTTTTTCATTAACCCTAAAGGTAGCTGCTATTATTATCATCTCAATATAAGACATGAGAACACTGGGACTGATTGAGAGTAAGCTATTTATTCAAGTATAGGTAAGGTGTGTAGATTATTGTTCAGAAAATTCTCTCTCCCCTTCCCACTCTGCAGAGTAGACTCACCTGCATTTTTAATATTGGACTTGGCCATCCAACTTGCTGGGTCCATGGAATGCTATCAGATATGATGTGAGTGGAAGTCAAGTGTGCTTCATGAGTTTAGGTTGCCTCTTGCATTCTGGTCGTCTGCCATGAGAACGCATGCTCCAGATGAATGCTGCCTTTTAGCTTGGGCCACAAAATGAAGTACACATGACATAACCCCTACCCTAGGAAGCCATTAATCCTGAGAGCAGCACACATAGTGTAAACCTGAGTTAAACCTGGGGCTGCAGCCCGTAACCTAACTGAGCCACTGACTTGCAGACCTGATAGCAAGAGAATCAGTTATTGCTGGGGGTTTTTTGCCACTACTTTTAGGGCCAGTTTGTAGCTGTAAACTGAATATTTGTGGGCCCCCAAAATTTATATGTTGAAATCTAAACCCCAATGAGGTGGTATTTAGTAGTGGGGCCTTGGGGAAGTGATTAGGTGATGAAGGTGAAGCCCTCATGTATGGAGTTAGTGGCCTTTTAAAAAGGGATACAGAAAAAAGACCTTTACACTCCCTCTCCCTACACCATGGGGGGATACAGTAAGAAGACTTCCATCTGCAAACCCAGAAAAGGGCTTTCATCAATACCTTGATCTTGGACTTCCCAGCCTCCAGAACTGGGAGAATTTTGTTATAGCAGCTCAAGCTGACTAAGACATTTGTTGTGCAGGTAATACAAAGATAATATAGATGGTAAGTTCTAGAGCTGGGATTCAAATCCATGTATATCAGGTACTACCACTGGAACACTCACTTCTTGCTTAATACTGCCTGGCTGTGAAATGGCAGGATAGGAAACTGAACATAAGATGTAAAACTGCAAAGTCTGAGGATTATAGGCTAAAAGGTTTAAAAGGCAGAAGAAAGGGAACCCAAGACAATGAATAGAGAAGATGTGAACCTCGGAAGCTCCTAAGGGAGGAAATAATCTATGTGACTAAAGTCGTTTTCTTCCGTCTGTTGACTCCCCTTACCCACATCCCTCCTTTCATCTTCCTGCCCCAGCTCTCACCTCTGAACACCTCAGAGAAAATGGAATCGATAAATGTGCTGGTCCGAAGAAAGCAAACTGCTCTCGAAGACTTCTGAAGAGTCTGTTTTAGATATACTTTTCTCATCTTTCATTTTAAAGGATTAGAGAACACTTCTGCCCATATTTTCACTGGTTGCAAAGTACCGGAAAATCACTTATGAGTTAGTATTAATAAAATCTCAAATATAGATGGGGTTTTTTTTATAGCAATATCACTCCCTCATGGGATGGAGCCCCAGAAATTCACAATAGTGGTTTTTACTTAAGAGCATCCTTGGCATTTTTTATGGCAAAAATTATTAGCATTTGTCTTTTGGCAAAATCTCAAGCCAAGCAATTCTATTATACCTGCTCATACTCCTCCCATGATTTCAAATGTCACTCTTGCTATTTTCCTAAAACAATGTGGTGTCACTGTTAGTGTCTATTTCAATTCCAGTAGCCGGTGAGCCATGGTTTCTCTTTTCTTAATATCAGAGCTTTCAGAGTTTCAATTCACTAATTATTATAAAGCAATTGTATGAAAGGAAATATGGTGTTTATAACATTGTTATCAACTGGTTTTATAACAACATTATGAGAGATAAATTAGAAAATCTCTGTTATCTTTTTCGCTCCCAATACCTTCTAGCTAGTTTTTGCAAGAATTGAGGCCCCTCTAACAATACTTTCTGCCAAATCAATATTTCAGGTTCATTTGATAAAAGATAAAACTACTTTACAGCAAGTATAAGTGAGCCTAGATTTTATTCTACTTTAGGATTCAAAATTTATTAATATTACCTTGAACCTAGGATTTATTATAATGCTTTGCATCATTCTTTCCCACATGTTTAAAGTGCTTCTCTAACTCATTGTGTTAATCAGAGTTCTCCAGAGAAACACCGCCAAAAGAATGTATGTGTGTTTATATATCTATATCTATCCATCCATCTATATCTATATACCTATCTAAATCCACCTATCTTTACCTATATCCGTTTATCTGAGAGAGAGAGAGAGAGAGAGAGAGAGAGAGAGAGAGAGAGAGAGAGAGAGAGAGATTTTAAGGAATTGGCCTCATTGGCTCACACATTTGAGGGGATTTGGAAGTCTGAAATCCTCAGGACAGGCTAGCAGACTAAAAATTCTGGCAGAGTTGATTTTGGAATCTTGAGTCCAAAGGATGTCTAGGGGTAGAAATCTTTCCTCTTCAAGATGTCTCAGTCTTTTCTCTTGAGGACTTCAACTGATTGGGCGAGATGCATATACATTATGGAGGATAAATTGCCTTACTCAAAGTCTACTGATTCAAATTTTATTACATCTAAAAAATACTTATCAAATACTTATCAAACAGGCTTTCTCCAAACATGAGCCTTCTTGTTACTGATGTCAGTTGATGCCATAATTGGAAGTGGAGGTGAAGAGTGCATAGATGCAGCAGGTACCAGAGCATTCTAAGCCATAAGGATGTCAAAAAATAAAAAGATAAATATTGGTAAGTGATTGTCTTATTCTGAAAAATTCAAACTGAATGTAAGCAACTATGTAAAAGACCATGAAAATAGAGCTGCAGAGAGACAATTTGGACCTCCTCCCACTGAGTGATCAGACAGTGGAGAAAACAGGAACAACTCCTTAAGATGCCAGAAAAGAAGAAGGCCTTAAGAGGAAAACCAGCAAAATTCGAAAACTGGGAGCAGAAGCTTAAGACTTGGATTATGGGTCAGCACCAGAGTGGCTTATGTGTGTCAACCAAGCTTTTTCAATGTCAGGCAAGGATATTTGCAAGAGAAATGAACATTGTTGATTTTACAGGAAAGGCAAAATGGTGGTTCCTTTCTTGAGTAGAGAAGAGTTGGCCATGAGAACACGAGCAAAGTTAGCCCAGAAAATGCCACCAGTTTATGAGGATGATCTCACATAGATAGACAGTGACTCAGAAGACAGCAGTGTACAATGGAAGTTGAAGAAATTGATATGTCTGGAACGAATAGTGATGAAGAAGAGAGCAGTGATGCAACAGGGGCTGAATAAAGTGATATGCTTCATAATATCATAGTCCTGGTATGTAAACATTACCTGCGGTAGTTACTAAATAAAAATGTGTTCTTTATGTTTAAAATATTGATTTCTTAATTTTGGTTTGGGAAAGTAAGGGGCGTCTTATACATGGAAAAATATGGCATGTTACTATTGTGCTATAGGCTATAAATTCTTCATGGCAATGTTATCATCTTTATAAATGTAATAAACATATCAATAAACATTTACTATGCACTACTATTGTTTTTAGCACCTTCCAAATATTAATTAATTTCAACCTCATGAGGTTAGCATTGCTACTAAAACCCTCATACAGACATGGAAATTAAGATAGCTTACCCAAGATAACACAATTATCACACAATAAGGTCACACAGCTAGCAATCTGGGTGGAGTCGGGATTAGAATCTAGAAACTGCTCAGAACCACTACCCTCGCGCTGCTTCTCATGTACTGAAAAGTAATGGGCACTCAATCAGTACTTGCTGAGTGAATGAAATTTAATAGGTAGGCAAAGTGGGTTGCTATTTCTGGGCTGTGCACAGTTTCTTAGAAATCCTGGTAAGAGTTTAAAAGGTCACAACAAATGGTGGAGCAGCCATAATGTGAAATGCCAAAGAACCCAAAGCTGAGACCAAATTAGGAAGCTTTTGCGATGCACAGTCTTCACGCACCTGGTTGGCTGAAGGGGAAATCGTGGGTGATGAATGGGAGGGAGCCAAAAAAAACCACGTGGAATTCAAAGCAATGGGCAGTTTTCCACCTCATTATAGCAGTATTTTGTAACAATTTCTTTGGCAACTGACAGCAGGCATTTAAATCAGCTATTTCCTCCTCAGAATTCCTCTCCAAAGAATCATAATGGCCTCTGCAGCTTTGAAGGAAATGCAGTCCCTACTCGGATACAATCTTATCTGGGAAATGGCCATGGTATTCGTCACAGCTGTCACTGCGCTGGGCCCATTAGAGATGTGCTGAGTGTCGATCCAGGGTTGTGCTCCCTGAGAGCTTCCACTGCACGTCCTTCCTGGGTTTACGCCGGAAAACAAAAACCACTCAACATCTTGGGGCAGAGGCCCCTTAGAGCTGGGTTAGCAAAAGAGCCATTCATGCAGCCCTGAAGAGGTCACTCTGCGGCTCAGGCTGTAGATTTATAAAGACATTTGCAGTGACACCGCCCGGAAGGGCAAAACACAAGAAAGAGGGTAAACCGAGAGCCCAGACTTCTCTGTCTTTCACTGGAGAGCCTGGGAGGAGCTGAAGACCTAACAGTTCTGGGGAGGGGAGCGGGGTTGGCCTTGTGACCTTGGACCAGAGTTCTTCTCAGTCTGTTTCCATTAAACAGTAAGCTGCTACAATATCGAGTCTTCTCATTCATAGACTGTGAGAGCTGGAAGTCTAACTCCCAGATGATATATAATTCAAGAAATTGGGGCCCAGAGATGTAAAAGGACTGACCAGAGCTGGGCATTTAGCAGGCAGCTGGACCCAGGGTACCTGGATTAGGACCAAATAGAAACAGAGGCATGGATACATGGAACAGACTGGCAGCTGTCAGAGAGGACAGGGGTGGGGAGACTGGATGAAAGAAGGTTAAGGGATTAGCCAAAGAACATATATGCATAGCCCTTAGACACAGACACAGTGTGGTGATGGCCAGAGGGAAAGGGGAGGCGGGGGGGGAGTTGGATGGGAGTAGGCAAAGAGGGGAGATACGGGGATATCAGTAATAGTGTCAACATTAAAAATAAAGTTTACAAAAGTTTAGTTCTTCAAGGGAATTCTCCTACAAACCTAACGTAAGTTTTCTTGACTTTTAAAAGGAGTATCCCAGATCATATTCTCTTTTATTTAAACTTTTTTTTGTTTGGTTTTTAACCCACATTTGCTTTACAAAGAAACAGACATCAAAATAGTCTTGCTGTCAATTTACAGGGAAGATCATTTACTCGGACAAACATCATCTGTCCTAGAAACAAATGTATTGCACCATGTGAGTTGCTGTTTCCCAGGGTCACTTACCCATTTTGACTCAAAACAAGATCAGGCATCTTTGCCATTCGTAGCACAGCACAGGAATTTCTAAGCTACAGACTAGGACTAGGCATAACGTACTGGATACAGACAGCAAGTCACCTGGGGGTCACTGCAAGTGTGATTCTCGCCTCTGCCCCTCTCAGCCACTAGAAGACCCTGTACAAGTCCCTGAGGACTGTGGGCATCACCAGCATGCTCCAAAGTGAGCTCCTTTTGTTGTTGTTTTGCTGGGAAGAGACAGCTGGTAAAAGCTAGGAGAGAGAATTGAGGTAACTCAATAACACCACAGCATGTATGATGTAACCTCATCCACTCTTTTACTTCTCATTTGCTCACTAACATCGCCCTACTCTCTCTTATACTCTCATTTTGAGAGAAGAAACCATGTCTCCATTCCTACCCCAGAGCCTTTCCCAGAATAAGCTCTCAAAAGACGTTTGTGGGCTGCAACTTTTCATCACTTCTTTTCATCACCTCCAATTTTTCCATCCTTTTTTCCCCCCTCCCTTTTGGCTGATGGTCCACTCTTCACCTTTTTAAAAATTAATTGTAAGGTAAACAATAGCAAAAGCAATGACTGAAATAGGAACAGAATACTTAGTTTCTTTGAACTAGTTTTTATTTGAAGCTTGACATTATCCAATTATATGTGTTTCCTAAAACATTCTCTTTTGTAGAACTCACTTTATTAGCCATTTTGCTCTTTGTAACTCATAAAATAATTTTCTCTTTGATGGGAAATGAACCAGAGCAAGGGTACAACTGTCAGTGAAATTCTTCTCAATTGCTTAGTAAATTGTTCTAATTACAAATGCTCCTGAAGAATTATTGTTGATAAATGGCAATGTGGCACATAAATGTTTGGTAAAAAAAAAAAAAAAAAAAAAGTCACATTAAAACTATTAGCTCAGAAAAAGGTATCTACCATGCTTAACTTTTATATTATAGTTACCTAGCTAACATAGTTTTTATGCTTTCTTTGTAAAACAAACATATTTTGAATTTATAACCATGAATGTACCATCAATCCTTTTACTTTTATTATCATTGTCCATAATACATCATGATTAAGTAGATCTCAATTGTACACCAAATTATATTTAACATAAAGATAATTTGAAACTACCTTTTATTAAGAGAAATTTGTATTAAAAGAAAGCATGGCAGTATTCTAAGACTGATGAAATTTCATCATGTATCTCTTAACTGAGACGTATGGACATATATGTGTGTATATAAATACAAACTAAAGTTTTCTCTTTAATTTTAAGCTTAATATAATTAAATTGGTTATAAAATAATCATATATCTTATTATAATATTCTACTGTTCAAACTGAAATTAGACATGCCTCCTTTATTTAAAAAGTCTACAGAATTGATTGAATAGATGACAATGTGATTTCTATTACAAGTGCTTCTTCTGCCATCTAGTGGAAAAATGAAATCTATGAGAATGTACAATTTATATTTTTAATTCTTTTGTCTTAAAATATTTAGCAAGGTTTTATTTGAAATCTGAGGAAAATAAATAATGCATTATCTTTCTTTTTCTGGTAGGATGTATAGGTGAACCAAATGTGGGTAATCCTGAGTATTCCCCATGTTGCCACGGGACTCCAAACAGAAAAAATGAGAGGGTGCTTTGGATTCTCTAGAAAAATCGAAGAAGTCAAACAAGATACTAGAACCCACTGCTTTACATAAGTGGGTTGTCATTCATTGCCAAAGTATTGAAAGGTGCCTCAAGCCCCTACACCCCTTTCTGGTCCCGTCAGTAGTTTAACCCTGTAGACTGGAGGAGGGAGGTTTAGACATAGAGAAGGCCTGTTGGGCACTATCTAAATCAGTGGCTTTCAAACTTTCTAAACTGCAACTCACACCAAGACATGTGAGTTGCAACCCAGTGCGTGTATGAAAAACAGAAGGAAAAGTTCCGCAAATGACCTTTCTATGGGTGATCACCATGACATTTCATATTCTGTTCTGCTTCCTATTTTATTTTTGACATTATTTTATAACATTTTTTATTGATTTCAAGATCCAATAATGGTTCTGAAGTTTGAAAAGCACTATTAAGAGCCTAGCCGGCCTGGATCAGTGGTTGAGTGTTGATCTATGACCCAGAAGGTCATGGTTCAATTCCCAGTCAGGGCACATGCCTGGGTTGTGGGCTAGATCCCCAGGGAGGGTCATGCAGGAGGCAGTTGATCAATGATTCTCATCATTGATATCTCTCTCTCTCTCTCTCTCTCTCTCTCTCTCTCTCTCTCTCTCTCTCTCTCCCTTCCTCTCCAAAACCAATAAATATATTTATATATATAATCTATATAATAGAGGAATATGCAATATGCCTAACATCACAACCTAACAGCAGGGACCGGAGGCTGCATGGCGCCTGACCAGGGCGAGGGACCTCAGGCCGTACCTCTGGTCCCAGCAGCAGGCTGGGAGACCTCAGGCTGCACCCCCTCACCCCAGCACTGGGCCAGGGGATCTGAGGCTATGCCTCCCCCCACCACCTGAAAGGGCTTGAAGGGGGTAGGCTGGCCAGGTCTGGGTCTCCTGTGATTTCAAAGTGCGTATGGGTGGTGAGCGGGTACTTGACTCTAGGTCCCATGGCCCACCCCAGACTTTGATAGGAGGGAGATTTTCATATACATCTTACTAATTTTCTTTCATCCCTGACACTTCTATTATAGAGAAAGGACAAATAGCAATATCAAAATATTTCCTCTAATTAATTTCTTTTTAATGTGCACAAATTTTGTGCACTGGGCCACTAGTGTATAAATAAAAATAAATAAAAACACTGATAAGAGTATTTCCTGAGAAGTGTTTTGCTTGCTTCCCCTGCTTTAAAAGTATATGACACTGCCAGGACCTGTTTGGTTCAGTGGATAGAGCGTCGGCCTGCGGACTGAAAGGTCCCGGGTTTGATTCCGGGCAAGGGCATGTACCTTGGTTGTGGGCACATCTCCAGTGGGGAGGGTGCAAGAGGCAGCTGATCGATGATTCTCTCTCATCGATGTTTCTAACTCTCGATCCCTCTCTCTTCCTCTCTGTGAAAAATCAATAAAATATATTTTTAAAAAAAATAAAAGTATATGACACTAAGTATGAAATTATGACAAAATGAAAAGTTAAAGCAACAGACATGATACAGATTTGTTAATTAATACAAAGACCTTTGGGATCTTCCCAATTCAGGATATTTTATCTAATGAATGCTCACTATCACTACTAGCATCATGCTCTCTATCTCCCAGAATAGAAGGCTTGTGTTCATCTTCATAACCATCTCTTGTTGAATCAGTCATCAAGTTCTATGAATTCTAATCTCACGAGTCGTGTATCCTTGTTTTCTTTTCATCTTCATCTGGTTTGGACCCTTCCCATCTCTCCCTGGATGGTCACAGAAGCCCCTACACTGCCCTCTCGGACTCCATCTGTCACCCCTCTGAACCACCCTGCACACAGCTGCCAAAACTGAATCTCCTTTTCACAAGTCAGATGTCATCATTCACTGCAACCTTCTGCCTAATGAGTAACGCCTGAGCACCTCAGGGAGGCATTCGAGACCCTCCCTGCTTAGTTGTCCCTGCAGGTCCTTGATGAATATTTGTGGAAAGCACTGAACGAAACTTCCCTTCTGACCTTCAATTCTCTTTGTGCCCTGCATTCCAAACGTTCTACTGACCACTCCCCGATCTCTAATTGTATGGATTAATTCATTTATTTGTGTTTGGTTTTTTTTAAAAAAATGTGCATTTGCTGGAGCTTTTTCTTGGGCCTCTTCCTCTCTGTTTTCTGCCTGTGGAAATCCTTTCCACCCTGTAAACCCCACCTCCAATGCAAGAAGCTCCCTTGGCCCCCCATAAAGTGAATACCCACAGCTTGTTAATAGCAACTCCGGTTTCTATTCAATACTTACGCTATTTCTGTCCCATTTTAGATTATGTTCCTCTGTGTCTGTTTCACTTGATTGTGAACATCTTGAGGGCAGGGAACATGCCTTGTGCATCTTTCTAACCTTTAGTGCTATCTAGGTGCATGTTTGTTCACTTCAACAAACTTATTGTATACATTTCTTTAAAGCAAGTAGAGCTGGCACTTGGCAATCATTCTTAGTTTAGGCCAGCAGAGTCTTCGGTGAGCTCTTCTGGAGTGTTCACATAAGTCTCAGAGAAGGGATTTGACCAGACCTTCTAGTTAGAATTATCAGTCCACACACCCGCTTACTTTCAGTGTTTATTGAGCACTATATGCTGGTGAAAATATCAGGAAGTAGAAAAGCCAGCTGCAGCCTCATGCAATGAAGGTCCTGTTGGGTGATCCTTTTCCATGGTCCTATAATGATCTGGAATCTCTTCAGTCACTGGACTTCCTCCTAATCCTGTATGTATCTGTTTCCATGAACTCCTTGAAGGTGGGGAATCTCTCTTATTCATTTGTTTACTCAACATATCACTTGCACATAGCAGATGCTCAACAAATACTTCTTGAATGAGAGATAAGAGACACAAAGAATTATAATGGATAAGAAAGAAGTATTAGATACTATGTCCATCTTCAAGAGGCTTATATGCTAGTTAGAAAAATAATGACCTAAATACACTGAGTGGCTAGATTATTATGATTTCTGAACACATAATAATCTGGCCACTCAGTGTATAGCCTATATAATAAAAGGCTAATATGCAAATTGTCCCCTCGACCAGGAATTCAACCAGCAGCCAGGCCAGCCAACCACCCATGTCCCCCCTCCCCCTGGCCAGGCTGGCTAGACCCCACTCATGCATGAATTCATGCACCAAGCCTCTAATATTCTGATATATATATATATCAGATTATTATACGTTCAGAGATCATACTAATTTGGCCACTCAGTGTATTTTGACCATATGTCCTATACTTCTTAGATATTCAATACATTTTTATGAATTATACTTAATAAAATGAGAGCCAATTTCTATGTGTAGGAAAAAATTTAAATACTTATCAAGAAATATAGATGGCTGCCCATATCCTCTAGGACAGTGTTTTTGAACCTTTTTTGGGCAAAGGCACACTTGTTTCATGAAAAAAATCACGAGGCACACCACCATTAGAAAATGTTAAAAAATTTAACCCTGTGCCTATATTGACTATATATAAAGTAATTCTCTTGAATAGGAATCAAATAAACACAAAGAAAGTATTTTATAATTACTTTATTATGAAATATTAAGTAAACAAAATAGTGAAAAATTATAAAATTCTTGTCTTGTCTGCACCTACGGCACACCAGGCAACATCTAGCGGCACACTAGTGTGCGTTTTTCAACAGCGGTTGAAAAACGCTGCTCTAGGATAACATAATCTTTATTATTGTGAGATAATAAGAACATTCACAAATATATTACTCAGCAGGTGGGTTTCCTGCCAAATGGGTCTTAGAGATGTCATTGTAAGCTGGAGGGGTTGGATAAAGCTTCCCAAAGTAAAGGGGTCTCTGTCAAGAACTGCAAAAAGTCTGAGAGTTTACCCTGTTTGCAAGCTGGAAAGTTAGTCTGCCACATTTTCACTGGCAGAGGACACAAAACTCCTGGGTCAGAGGCAAGGGATTTTAGCGCTCACAACACAGCTTTGTGCTCCAGGTGTTTCTCCTTGGCCTGTAAATCCCATAGGGGGGCTACAGAGCAGCCGGGGGTGCTGCACACACTGTGGGTCTACATCACAGCTGAGCAGCCCTGAGCTAAGGAAACCCCACCCTCTGAAGGGACTGCCAGCAAACCTACCAATCTTTGTCTGGGAAGAAGGCATTATCTTATTACGCTGGTCAGAAAACAAATCTGTCCTCTCCCAGAAGGAGAGATTGTGTTACAAGCAACCTTACAAAATAACCCAGCATAAAAGCTGTCAATGCCCTTCTTCAGAAGATGAACAGAAGCACAAGAGACCTTGGAAAATGTCCTTTCAACAGTTTTTTTTTTCTTTTTTCTTTTTTTGTGTGGTCCAAATCATCATAGCTTTTGGTTTGTTTTTTTTATTTCTTTATTGATTATGGTATCACATAATTGTCCTCATCCCCCATTTACATCCCAAACCCCTCCCCACGTACTCTCCCACCCCCCTGTTGCCCAAGACTACTGGTTAGGCTTAGATGAATGCATACAAGTCCTTTGGTTGATCTTTCCCCCTTACCCCCACCCTCCCCTACCTTCCCTTTGAGGTTTAACAATCTGATCAATGCTTCCCTGTCTCCAGGTCTGTTTTTGTTCATCAGTTTATGATGTTCATTATTTCCCCTAGATGTGTGAGATCATGTGATACAAGAAATACACTTATAAGAACCGAAAATGAGACAGTCTTAATTTGGTTCTTGAAGTGGGGTTTGATTTGGCAAGCAATTGGAAAAGAACAGATGTTCTAGAAGAAAGAAGAATTTCATGTACACATAGTTGTTTCCAGACAGACCTCTCTGGGCCTCAGTTTATTTGCCTGTAAAGTCAGAATAATACCTACTTCACAAGATTGCTGTAAAAATTACTTAAGGTAATGTATGTCTGGCATGCAACCGGGTGCCAAACTATTAGTTCTTTTCCGTTCTCCCAGGAATGTATAGGATATGACTCTCTAGACTGCCCTGACATTAACAAAGGAGGAGAAAGAGGTATTTAGGCAATCCATTTGCAAACATTTTTATTGAGTATCTACTATGTTCCAGGTGCCAGGATAGACACCATGCCTGCTCTCTCAAAGCTAATAGTCTGCTTCATGGGGAAAATAGAGAGAAGTAAAATTATCTTGCTTCCACCCAATATGTTTGTAGAAGGTACACCTCCAAAGTGTTATAACACTGTCATCTGACCAGGGAGCCAGAAAATTATTGAGACATAAGAGGAGCATAAACCTAAAATAAGAACAGAGAAATGTCAAAGTTCACATGCATTAGTCAACAACAGGCGTTTTCAGGATCATGTTGAAAAATGGATACTAATAGCCTGGCCGGTGTTGCTCAGTAGTTGCATGTTGACCCATGAACCAGGAGGTCACAGTTTAATTCCCTATCAGGGTACATACCCGAGTTTTGAGCCTCATCCCAAGTAGAGGACATGTAGGTAGCAGCCAATCAATGATTCTTTCTCATCATTTGTTTCTATATCTCTATCCCTCTCCTTTCCTCTCTGAAATCATTAAAAAAAATTTTTTTTTAAATAATGGCAGTACTCCTGAGTGAGTTTTTCTGATTGGTTAAGAAGGTTTGTGAGAGTTGTAGAAAGGTTTGTGAAAGCTTTGAAAGGATTGTGAAGAGAAATCTTAAGAAAAATTATAGGTAATATGAATAACAATTTTTATATAAATGAAACTAAAGCTAATACAGAATTTGTTTAGTCCTTTTCCTGTCTGTTAAAAGGGGAAAAATCTTTCCTGTATTTGCCCAGGAAGCAAAAGTTCTATAAATTATTGGTTATAAATTATGTTATATTAATCAGTTACACGATTATTTTTTTTTCAAGCCATCTTCTTAATCATGGGAACTGAAGTTTTGCTAGCCTATGTTTGTGTTTAATACCCTTTTGTTGTCACTTTGAGTGAATAAATAGTCTAATACTGTTTCATAATCATAATAATATATATTCTTTTGGTAAAATAAGTTTGACAACCTTTCCAGTGTTTGAATTTTAAGAAGCTTTTTCTTGACCTAGAATTGGCTTTAGGTCATTTCAATAGGCCCTGGAATGCTTCAAGGATTTTTTTTTTTCTCTCCTTATGAAAGAAACTTTTATATTTAAGTAACATGGAAAGCTTTATCAAATGAGGTAATAATAACTATATTCTATTTATATATGCATATTCTTAAAATAGATGTAAAATCTCCAGGAGTCTATAAGTCCTGATATACTTTCATTTATAACTCTGATTGTTATTCTGGAATATTGTGTTTTACTGAAAGGATAGGATTCCATGTCAATTGCATTATAATCAAACCTTCTTGTCATTTAAAGACAGTCACTGTTTTGTTATAATGCATTTGCAAAAAATGTTATATCTTCTAAGGGATACATGGAAATGACTCTGGCTTATTTTAAAATACATTCTCTGAGAATGAGTGTTCAGATCATCCCCTTTGAACTGGATGAAAATTATTAGAAGTCTATAGAACATCTGGATTTATAGAACTTACCTGCAAGAAAAATCAGGAGAAACAGAAATTGACTATGGGACTGAATGAACTGAACATAATTATATGGTTTTTGTAACTTTTGTTGAAAGTATTGATGATTTTTAATCTTTGTTTTTAAGACACATGAAGCATTTTTAAAGCCATTTGGTAAATTATACATTTTTCTCCCTACCTTATTCTCAAGAATTTGACAATTCGTAATGAGTGAATCATGGCCATGTTTCTTTCCATGAATTCAGTAAGACTCCTTTCCAATTGTGAACTTATTAACCAAGACTTTGTCTGGAGTGTCATGTCTGAGAGGAACATGCCCAAACTCTGGATGTCACCAGAGTCGTTTAAGGAATGAAAACTGACTTTGAAGACAATAAGAGCCCCTTGGAGAAAAGCCTGGTACCTTTTTGGTCACATGGTTCATGACAGTCTTTCCAGGTAAAGAAAGAAAGTTGCTTTCCTGAGAGATGACAACTAAGGAACCTCAAGACATTTTATGAACCCCAAGAACATGAGGAATTCACCTAAGTCTACATATTTTGCAGGTAAACCTGATGGCAGCTAGGTGGCTCAGTTTCTTTGCCCAGAGGAGCTAATTAAAGCTCAGTCAAAAAATTCTAGTAAAGCAGATTTTTAAAAAGCCTGTATGGTCAAATTGTTATTCTTACTGTGTTCATGCAAACAATCAGGCCAAATTGAAACGAGACTTAGTACAGGAAATAAATTGGTCTTTATTTGGCTCTTTCATAAAAAGAGGGTGATTTTAGGAAGAAAGATTGTTGTTTCAATAGGGAACTATTAGAACTGAAGTGTTTTTTCCTTCCACCAGACCATTTGTTATAATTCTTGCTATTCTAACTTTTGCCCCAATAATACTAAATTTTATAACACAGTTTGTCTCCACCAGATTAAAAGCCCTAGTCACACTCAGGGACTACTACCTCTAGACATTATTACCACATCCTTGCCTGCCAAGGCCTCATCGTCCCTCTGACAGAGAGCAAGGATCTCTTGTATCTGAAGGAAAAATTTGTTCCTTTTCAGCATGAAGCAGCTACAGAAGAGACCCTGTTCCCCTTTTCTCTGAAAGAATTCAGAGCCAAGATCCTTTAGATGGGATGTGATAGGCAGTTAGACAAGAGTAGAGCAAGGACAATGAGCCAGGTCTGCTACATCTTTCAAAGCAGGAGACATGGAAAACTGGATCGACAAACAATAAACTGGAGGAAAAATGGACAGGTCTCTGGTAAGTGGTTCTCACTACTCCAACTGCTCTGAAGCTGGAAGCGGAGGAACCTATGTAGAATGGACCTTTACATCCTGCCTAGTGTGAGTTGAAATGCCTATTGCTAATATATAGAATTATTCTATTAATTTTGGGAAGAAAGTCACATGTGGGGACCTTTACACATTGGGACCCACTGCCCGGGAATAGGATGCAGGGATGCTTTCTCTAAAGGTTCCTGCGGTAGCTCCCTGGGGTGAATGTCTGACTTTTACTGGGGGTTCTATATTGTATTTCAGTATCTAATAACTACACTATGAATTGTTTTGATAATTTTACCCTCTCTTATAACAATGGACTAAGCTGTAATTCAGAAATTTCTGCCAATAGCACCAGAGGGCCTTGTTCCTTACGATGACTGACCACCTTTATGTCTCAGAAACACATAAGGTCCGAAACAAAAAAGACCTTCTCACAGCAATAGCACTAGAGTGCAGGATGAGCTCTATCTGTGAAGACCTGCTGAATATATTGATTTAACCATTTTTACTATGAAGACAATGGTAAGGTCCCTTAATGTAGAAGTGACTGGGCTGGCTTATAGCACCGTAAAAGCCCAAAATGCCACTTCCAGGTGTATACCTCAGATAAAACAAGAGCTGAACCAGGTCTGGGAGGCAGTTCTAGAGAATTAGGCAGTAATAGATTATCTACTGTTGCAGCATGACCCTGATTGTGAGGAACTCAAAGAAATGTGTTGTTTTAATTTTTCTGACAATTCTCAATTGATAGAAAACAACATTCAACAAATTAGGGAAACTATCTCCAAGGTAAAACAACCAGAAGGACTTTTTTTTTTTTTTTTTTTTTTAACTTATGCAGCTATCTCGGTTGTGGGAATTCTTTTTTATTTTTCTACTGTTTATTTTTGTAGCCTGATTGCTTGCTGCTGTATTCAATGTCTTCCTCTTTTTAGATCCTGAATTTGCTGTATTCCAATCCCACCAACTGCTTTCAAGTAAATGCTGTCCAGCAGGATGAGATTTTTTACCTATAACTATAATCTCATAGATATGAAATGATAGAAATAGCAGTGGAGAATGTTAGGGGCAAATATAGAATATTGGGGGCTAGCTAGAGTTATAAGAAATATTAATCATACCCTATTAGCTGTGATTGCCTTGTTCTGATTAAAGAAAGGATACTCTAACCTGGTTGGGAGTTGTACACCTCTAGGATCTAGGAGTCAACCTTGGAACAGGGAGTCAACCTTGGAATGCGTTCCATTATCATGGAAAGTATAACAGCCTTGTTGTCCAAATAATGGAGTCCCATTCACATTGCCTGTAACCTGTAACCATTATACCTATTCTCATTCCTTTTGCTACTTCCCCATGTAACCTTTGCCTTACCCAAAATAAGCAGCTGGCTTATGTGGGATTGCAGAGCAGGTTTTTGTGAATGACCTACTGCTCTCCCATACCGCTGGCATTATTAGAATAAACGCTCACATATCATTCAAAATATCTATATATTTAAAGAGCCAGGGTCTGTAATGTCCAGAATGACCAAATGGACGAACAAACACCAGAAGCCAGTCATGTGGTCAGTGTTGGTTTGCCGCGGCAACCCAGAACTGACTGCCACACTGCGGGTGCTACAGTGACCCAGCACTGACTGCCAAGGGGGCTGCAGATCAGGCTCAGGGAGGGGTCCAGAGAGAGAGAAGCAGGGTCTGATCTGCAGCCTCCATAGCAGCTGTTGATCAGCCCTTGCCTCTCTTTCTCTCTGAGCCTCTCCAGCAACTCTGGGGGCTGCTGATCAGCCCTGCCTCTCAAATCAGGCCCAGAGATAGGCCCAGAGACACTGACTGGCATAGAAACTGACCAATCAGAACCAAATCTGGATGAACTGTGAGGAGCCAATGGCTGCCTAGGAGGCGAAGCTTTTGATGCTGTCATAGAAACCAATCAATCAAAACCTAATCTGGGTGAACTGCAATGGCAGAACCTAAGGTGGGGGCTGAGGAGGAGTTTTAAGAGCAACATGTGTTTGGTATAAGGTAAGAAAGAGGTTCAATTTTTTAAGAACCAGTTTGGCAATATAGTGCATATGGCTGGCTATCAGTCCAGATATAGGGATTATGTATTTTTGTCTGCCAAGAGCATCTCCTCCTGCTGAAAAATATCCCCCCACCTCCCATTTACACAATCCTATCCTATATAATCTGTCTATACTAATATAAGGGTGATATGCTAATTAGCCAGGTCAACTGGCCATCTTCCGGACACCCAACTTCCTTCCTGACAAATCCATGGTGGTGGGGACTAGGCAGAGGCAGTTAGGGGCAATCAGGCCATTAGGGGAGGGAAGTTGGAGGTGAGATCAGGCCAGCAGGGGAGTGCAGTTAGGGGTAATCATGCAGGCAGAGGCAGTTACGGATGATCAGGCCAACAAGGGAGAGCAGTTAGGGCCAATCAGGCAAGCAGGCAGAGGCAGTTAGGGGCCATCAGGCAGGTAGGCAGGTGAGCGGTTAGGAGTAGTCCCAGATTTCAAGAGGATGTCTGATTGCCAGTCTAGGCCCGATCCCTGTCAGACATCTCCCAAGGAATCCCTGATTGGAGAGGGTGCAGGCTGGGCTGAGGAACCCCCACCCCCAAATTCACAAATTTCATGCACCAGGTTACTAGTATATAAATAAATAATAAAGGAATACTAATAATCATAGCAGGAAGACTTCATATGAATGTCATTGCCACCTATGCTTGACTGTTAAATCATTCACTTGATATATATTTACTGAGCATTCCCTACGTGGTATGTATAGTGATAGGTGCTAGAATTGTAGGATCAAAAGCCGGAATTTCCTTGAGAGTGAGATGGCCCCCAAGATACAAGGGGTGATTTTTCACAAGTTGGTGTCAACATTCACCTATTTATGGAGAGAGTGTGAGAAACCGGGAGATACTATGAATAAAGTATTCAATTTGAAGATGATTAGGTTATTGATTTATTAAATAATCTTTAATTAGAACTTGAATAGGAGAGAAGGAAGTTTTTAAAATATTTTTATCTGTAAAGATGCACAATTTGTTATAGAATATACTAGAGGCCCAATGCACAAATTTGTGCACAGGTGGGATCCTGCCAGCCAGCCCCCATCAAGGCAGGCCAATTGGAACTGAGCTGGCAGAGGGGAGGGGATGTAGGAGGTTGGCCAGCCACCCCCCCAATCAGGGTCACAGGGGCTTATGGGGGGGGGCAGGCTGGCAGGGGGGAGTTTGGGGGAGCTGATCAGGACCCTGATCGGGCAGGTTGTACACGGGCAGGTGTGTGTCATAGTGACCCATCATTCTGGTCATTCCATCATTCCAGTTGCTTGGCTTTTATATATATAGATACCTGAAATATTTAATAGTAATAAAACAATTTTTTTTGGTGGGGGTGGGGGAGAGAAAAGAGTTATGAAAAAGTATTCTTACTTTGGGGGATGAGCCTTGATAATTCACCACTTCATTAAGCTTGTTTGATGCATTATTAGAATAGTATATGAAAAAGCATCTCCAGCTGATTTTTCTAGAAGAATTGTGGTAATGGTACTTTGTTCCTGTGCAGTGCAGACTGGATTCCATTTATTTGTCTAGAATCTACCTACTGGACTAGAATGTGGGAAATGGCACATGCTATTTGACAGCTGAGTGATTGGAGGAGGAATGAATTATTTGAAATGAGAAGCTGAGGACATGGGTATGCAAGCTAAGCCAAAGGGAGTGGCACTCCACCTTCAGTTTTTATTACTCATGGATCATGAGATGGGCTTTACGTGATGCTGAGAATTGGCCTTATATTGGATGGCTTAGGGAAGTGTTGGGTTCAGCAGTCACATGATTCGAAGGCACGGGACCTTCAAAGCTCTGGCTGTCAATCTCAGTTTCTTCCTCGCCCCCACAGGCTTGTGCTGCTTCATTTCTTCCAATTAATTGTACTTTTCAGGACTCAGCTTCCCTCCAGGGAGGGGAGACACATTATTAGTAACATCTTGGTGTGGGTTGCTTTGTTCTGACCTGAGTTTGTGAGAGAAACAAGAGCGCTTGGCACAGAAATGCTGAAAGTGAGAGAAGAAAAGACTGGAGAATTCCCAGGTGAAAAGGCATCTTCCCTCTGCCGCACGTTGTTTTCCCGGGGGGGGGGCTCTTGTTAACCAGATTTACTGCTAAATCCCAACATAGATCCTAAAACCTTTCTGAACTGATGAAAGTGACAGTGCGGGAGTCATGATAATCCATCACAACAACTCGTCTCCTCTCTAAGTCATGCTGGTGGCTGCCGCCTGAAAGGTCAGATCGACACCAGTTTTCCCTGCGACTGCGGGGGCTGCAAGTCCTGGTGCCGCAGCATTTCCATGTCAGGACAGCCCAGTGGACAGAGCGCTGCTTTTGTGAAATCAAAGCACTTTGTCTTTGCTCCACACAAAATGCTTTTCTCTCTGAACTTGGCCCTGATGGATGAAGTCCTTCCCATTTCTATTAGGTGCAGAGGTGGAAGCTAGTATGGTGTTTGCCCAGGGCTGAAATTAAACCTCTCTCTCCTTGGCTGTCCCTCCTCCCCACAATTTTCTGTCAGTAAACTTCCAGAGAAAGTTTTCCTTTAGCCAGCTGTGTGCTCCCATTTTACGTGACAGTTCTCGGGGTTTTTAGCAGGAACAAAGAACACTGATATTCCCACTGAGTTTGTCAGAAGCAATTGAGTGTTCAAATTAAATCAGAAGTTGATATTTGATTTTTTAAAAATATATTTTATTGATTTTTTACAGAGAGGAAGGGAGAGAGATAGAGTTAGAAACATCAATGAGAGTCATCGGTCAGCTGCCTCTTGCATGCCCCCTACTGGGCTTGTGCTCGCAATCAAGGTACATGCCCCTGACTGGAATCGAACCCGGGACCCTTCAGTCTGCAGGCTGATGCTCTATCCACTGAGCCAAACCGGTTTCGGCGATATTTGATATTTTTTAAATAAAATTTACATTAGTTTATTTAGACATTTCAATGTAAAGCAGTCAGCAAATTCAAGTATAAAATAGCTGTTACAAGAAGTCCTTTTGCTCATAAGGGAGCAGGTAGAATCTCTGAAAGTTTTAACAAGTCAGACAGTTCCCCAACATTACCTCTTGAAAGCATAATCATCAGAATAATCTCTTTAAAGGCTTTTCTGTAACTCTTCTGTTGTACACCTGGTGATTTATTGCTAACAGCCACAGGTGATAATGGCACTGCTTCCAATATAACACGCCTGCTTTTCCAGCTAGCTGCTGGGACCCTACGAGATGCTCCAATATTCTGCTCTAATGGGCAGAGTATTGTTTGTTAACAAATATGCTTCCTGGGGCTATCAAATGTACCATCTATTTTCTAACACTTAAAGTACTTCAACCTGGTCTATATGAGCTCAACACTGAATTTCATAAAAGAAATAACATAGATTGCAGATATCCCACAACAATTCACCAGCATTAGCAATAGCATTCTGGTTAGGGGGAAAAATGGAGCAACCTGGAGAAAAAACAAGCATTTATTATTACTTAAAAAAAAAAAAAAAAATATATATATATATATATATATATATATATATATATATATATTATTGATTTTTTACAGAGAGGGAGAGGGATAGAAAGCTAGAAACATCGATGAGAGAGAAACATCGACCAGCTGCCTCCTGCACCCTCATCCCCCACCACCACCACCACCGGAGATGTGCCCACAACCAATGTACATGCCCTTGACCAGAATCGAACCTGGGACCTTTCAGACCACAAACCGATGCTCTATCCACTGAGCTAACCCGGTTTCAGCTATTATTACATCTTTTGTTATATTCTCAGCATCAGCTTCCAGAGTTTTAACTATTATCTTTGGGCATGATTCCCAGTCTCTTTCAGTTCCTTCTCCGATTTTGTTTCTTCACCCCACAAAATGGAGATGTTAAATGGTGAGAGGCACTGTGGTATGAGTTTACCTGGGTTCAGATCTTGGTTGTACCACCTTCCTGACTGAGCTATTTTTTTACTCCTCTGTGCCTCAGTTTCCTTATATGCAATGGGAAGGTGCTATCTATCTCCTATGGGAGCTGTAAGCAATTTGATATATGTAAAGCATTCCAAACAGTGTCTTGCATGTAGCAAGTCTAAGTATGTGTTAGTTATTTTTTCAACTGGTAGATATTGTCTTGGATGCTGAGTCTACCCATGCATTCAGCTAACATATTTTCATTGAACACTTATTATGTGTTGTTAGACACTGTTCAAAATGCCTAAGACACACCAATGAGCAGACCAATAAAAATCCTTGTCTTTGTGGAGCTTTTTTTTTCTTTCTTCCAGATAGATGGAGACAGATGATAGTCAATAAATATAACAACTAAACAAAATGTATTAGAGAGATAAATGCTATGGGGGAAAATAGTTGGGTGAGGAGGTTGGGAGGGTAGGCAAGGTTGATCACTATATATAAAAGCCTAAGTGACTGTTACAGTGGAATGAGCAGAACGACCAGTCGCTATGATGCAAACTGACCACTCTGATCGTCTGATCAGGGCCGCCAGCCAATCTCCCAGTCCCTCCTCCCAGGCGCCTATGGGGAACAGGGAACCTGGGGTGGGTGGCACTGGATGCCAGAGGTGCAGCCAAGGCCAGTGTGGGGAGGGGGAGGAGGTAGGGGGAGTTGTGGAGCCAGCTGCCAGCAGCCAGGGAGAGGAAGGCCCAGGTGGGACAAACTCTGGGTCCCTGAAGGCTTTTGAAAAACTCTTTCTGGGGAGGCTTTTTTCCCCCCAGCATCGTGCAATTCAAAGGCACTAGCTGAGGAGCTGCCCAATCTCTTCCCCCACCCAGTCGAAAAGAGTCTGGCGCAAGGTGGGGGTGGGGGGGTGTCCCGAGCCACTGCCCACAGGCAAGAAGCTGGGGTGGGGGTGGGGGGTGAATTCAGGGGCCTCAGAGCTGGACCACCAGCCCCCAGCGTGCTCCAGTGCTACCTTGCGACCCAATTAACTGGATCAGTGGTTGGGTGGAAAGCGACCCAGGAGGGTGAGGAAGTGAAACTTGGGGCAAGTACCACGGATGCAGTCCCCTCCCAGGATAATGCTGCGCTCCCTAACCTCCTAGGCACCAAGAGATAAATGTGGACTCACAAAGAAGCAGGCCCCCAGGAGCTTCCTTACTCACTTCTGACACCCCCACTGAAGTATGGTAGCAACCATACTTAGGTAAAAACTGCTGTTCGAATTTTAACCCTGCTATTCTGGCTGCTGCACTCACTTACTTGCTTAAACAATAGAGTAGTTACCTCAGCTTCCAGATTGAGACCTGGAAACTCGCAAAGGTAACTTTCCTGTGCCTGTGCACCAGGACCACAGGAGATTGATTCCCACTGACTCAGTAGCTCCAGGAGTAGAAACTGCAGATAACCTTTAGAGATTAGCTTGGCTCAGCTCTGCTTCTGTACTATCTCCTATCGCAAGATAGGGCCACATTCCAACATCCTGCAGGATGTGGCTGGGAACGACCCTGCGGGCTGTACCCTGCATTTAGAATTTAGAATTTATAACAAAGGAAAATTTTTGTGGTTTAGACCTTTAAAAAGACTATCTATACCTGGAAAGGTGCGGTCATGAGTGTGGACTCCACCTGTGTGTGGTGCTCTCGCAGCCGTCCTGGCCAGTTCAATAAATCCTTGCCTGCTTTTTCAATCAATTAGCAGCCTTCAGTGGTCTTATTTTGACTCCAGAGTTCAAACCCACAATACCCACCCTTTGCTTTAAGGCTGCATTCTCCTTCCCTTATACATATTGCTTGAAGTTCACTATGGATTGTTTTAGACATGTGATAAACGTGGGAAAAGCAATGTTTTGTACTTTAGAACAAAAGAGTCTGGAGTCTTTGTGGGTGTCTCTCTCTCTTACACACACACAGAGAGAGAGACACACACACACACACACACACACTCACTCCCTCCCCTCTTCCCTGGACTGGCGAATCTTCACACAGAAAGTTACTAGGTGTACCAGTTAACAATTCGGATTTTTTTCAATAGTAGATATATATGCAATTTGATATGTATGCTATTTTGTTGTATTGACAGTAAGATTCAAAACTATATGTCAAATTTGCTGAAGGTGTTAACATCATAGATATTTTTACACTTAAAAATGTAAAATTTTGTGCCCCCTCAAAAAAAGAGCATTTTTGGGAAGTTTTAATTCCTTACTTTATTTTGAAGAAAAAGTTATTGTATACTTTGGTAAGCTTATGGTGAACATGTTCCATCTCAAAATACTTGTGAATGCTGGCTTAAATGCTTTCTAGGTGATGATTTCAATGTGAAAGACAAAGAACATCCAGGTCAACTGAAAAAGTTTGAAGACCAACAATTACAAGCATTATTGGATGAAGATGCGTGTCAAACTCAAATTGCAGAAAGATTAAACGTTGCTCAGCAAACAATTTCTGATCATTTACAAGCAATGGGAAAGATTTTAAAGGAAGGAAAATGGGTGCCACATCAACTGAATGAAAGACAAATGGGAAACAGAAAAGTCATCAGTAAAATGTTGTTTCAACAGCATGAAAGAAAGTCTTTTTGGCATTGAATTGTGACTGGTGATGAAAAGTGGATTTATTTTGAGAATCCCAAATGCACAAAATCATGGGTTGATCCAGGTCAACCATTAACATTGACAGCAAGGCTAAATTGCTTTGGAAAGAAGACAATGCTCTGCGTTTGGTGGGATCAGGAAGGTGTGGTGTATTATGAGCTTCTAAAATCAGGTGAAGCCGAAACCGGTTTTACTCAATGGATAGAGTGTCGGCCTGCAGACTAAAAGGTCCCGGGTTCAATTCCGGTCAAGGGCATGTGCCTTGGTTGCGGGCACATCCCCAGTAGGGGGTGTGCAAGAGGCAGCTGATCAATGATTCTCTCTCATCGATGTTTCTAACTCTCTATCCCTCTCTCTTCCTCTCTGTAAAAAATAAATAATATATAATAATAATAATATATATAATATAAATTTTATATATATATATATATATATATATATATATATATATATATATATATATATATATATATATATATATCTCTATCTATCTCCAGGTGAAACCGTTAATATTGATCATTACCAACAACAAATAATCAATGTGAATCATGCTTTGACCATGCAGCCACCAGAATGTGCCAGAAGACAGCAAAATAATTTTGCTTCCTGATAACACACCATCACACACTTCAAAACCAGTTAAAGACACGTTAAAAGATCTTGCCTGGGAAGTATGAAACCACCCACCATATTCACCAGACCTTGCTCCTTCAGATTACCACTTGTTCCAGTTGATGGCACATGTACTTTCTGAGCAGCACTTTTTCAACGTACAAAGAAGTGGGAAATTTGGCCTCTGAATGGTTTGCCTCAAAACAAGAAAAGTTCTGTTGGGACAGTATCCACAAATTACCTTAAATATGGGGGAAATGTATAGCGAGCAATGGATAGTACTTTGAATAAAACATTTTTGATGTTTCTCTTGAAATTATGTTTTCTTTGATTACAAAATCTGCATTAACTGGTACACCTAGTAAACCTAGCTCCTCAGAACCCACTCTTGCCGAGTCCTGTTTTGTGTGTGTGTGTGTGTGTTGTTTTGTTTTTTTTCTCTCACAAAGCTTTTTTCTAAACCTCTAAACTGACAAACATCCCCTGAGGAGTTTGGGATTGTGAGAGGGTGCAGGCCATGCTGAGTGACAATCCCACCCCGTGCACTAAGCCTTTAGTATTTATTTAATAGGGGTGTCGAACTCAATCAGAGAAGGGGCCAAAATCTAAAATCCAGCCTAAATCGCGGGCCGAATGGTTTACTGAACAGTCATAAACTGACAATGTCATAAACTGACAGCGGAGTGCAGTGATGACAGCGCGGTGCGGGCCACATTGCAAGGCCTGGCGGGCTGGATTTGGCCCGCGGGCCTTGTGTTTGACACATGTGATTTATTATATACATTCAATATAATGTTTCTAAAATAAAACTGATGTTTCCAGGAAAATTTTATTCCCTTCTTGATTCCCACTTACTGATAATCATTCTTTGTTTTCCAGATTAAAACCTCACCCACCCGAGTCTCCTATTTTCCCCATTCATTAAATCTCATGTGTTTTTCTTTCTGAATGTCTCGGAATCTACCCTGACTTGAACATGTAGGCCTGGGTTACTGTCATAGCCTTTCGATTAGCTTCTGCTTTTAGTCTCTCCCTGCGCCAATCCATTCTGCACTTACTTCTCTTGCAAAGCCATGTCCATAACAGAGCTTCATTGTGTCCCTTGCTCTGATGCCAATGGAAAAAGATCAAACTTTTTCAGAGTTGTTCACAATCTGATTTCAACCAGTCTTTCTAGCTCTCTCCCACAAACCTAAGTTTTTATTTCAGCCAGAATAATCTACTTTTGTGGATTCCTCTTTTGTACCCGTTCTATCCATTAGGTAGTTTCCTAACATTCAATTGCTAGTTTTCCCTTTTTCTTTGTAGAAGCTTTAGAAGTTGCGACCTTAATATTCCATGTGAAATTTTACATAACTTGACTTATGAATCACAGGTTGGACTCATGAGGAAAATGGTGTGAAGCTGACCTCAGCAAAGTGGAGATGCTGATGGAAGGACTCACGTGATTTCTTGGAGAATCCATAACGACTAAAATTGTTTTGATACCTTTACTGTCCTTTCCTCAAGGACAGAATACCAGCTAATTAGTTTACTGCCAGAAATGTGCAAGCAAGATTTACTTTTTCCTAGACTGCCTGCCTTTTCTCCCCTTGCCTATAAATCCTGTCCTTGCCCTTGTTCTCTAACTCAGTCAAGGACCATTATGAGAGCAATTTGTGTAAAAATAAATACCTGTTTTTTGAAATAGACACATAAACTATTTTCTATTTACATTTAAAAATATATTGTTTTAATGACTGGAGAATAAAGTCTTTAGAAAAGCAAATACATTTCCTATTTGTTCCGTAGAATAATCTAACACATCACTTAATGGAGTTTGTGTAAAAATTCCTTTGCCATTGAATATCAAAGCATTTTTATATTAACCCGTTTTCTTCTGCAAGGTCCTACTCCACAGTGGGTTACTATCTAGATTTCTCAGTGATACTGTCCATTTGAGACTCTTCAAGTTGCTTGCACCTAAATGATTCAACCAATTTTATTATTTTATGTGGGTTTCCATAGCAGTGAGATACCCATTTCTGCCACATTTAATGCAGATTTCCCCCGAATTCTATTAACTTAAATAGTAACTTTCAATTGTATCAGTCTTCAAAACTACAGGGCCATGTGCCTCAAAATAATTAGTTCACAATTACCACCAACCAAAATTATATTTATTTCAGGCTTATTGCATTAGAGAAATCTTTCAGATTTCAGGTGGCTGGCTGGTCTGTGGTTTATTTTCAGCTGAGTTTCTGAGAACTAAACATAGGGTGCCTATTCACCAACGTGGTTTAAGGCTGCCCACAATGGCTTTAAAAAACAAAAAATAGCCTGTTTCATCTTCCCAATTTGTTTAGCTCTTGCTCACTATTCCCTGTGGACTGACTGCAAGGGTTTGTCTATAATAGGCATTTTATAAATATTTGCTAGAGTTGCCATAACAAAGTACTACAGACTGAGTGGCTAAACCAACATTTGTTTCCTCAGTTCTGCATGCTGGAAGCCCAAGATCAAGGTGTTGGAAGGCTTTTCTTCTGAAGTCTCTTTCCTTGGCTTGTGCATTCTGGTCACCTCATTGTGTCCTCACATGGTCTTTCTTGTTGTGCATGGAAGCCTGGTATCTGTGTCCAAGTTTCCTCTTCTTACAAGGATAGTAGTAGTAGCGGGACTCAATCTAACCGCCTCATTTTAACTCAGTCATCTCTTTGAAGGCCCTTTCTCCAAATATAGTCACATTCTGAAGCACTAAGGTTAGGACTAAAGTTTTGGGTAACACTACCCAGCCCTAAGTTTCCTAACAAAAAGTTCCAAACTGTCATTTATGTCTTAAAAATTTTTGGCTCAATCGTTGTGGAAGTGTTGTAACGTCAACAGTAAATAAAACTTATGGAGGTCACATAGGAAGAGTGAAAGTGCAATTTGCCTAGAGACCAGACATTTGATCAAAAGCACCGTTTTTAAAACTGTATCTGGCCGAAACCAGTTTGGCTCAGTGATAGAGCGTCGGTCTTCGGACTGAAAGGTCCCAGGCTCGATTCTGGTCAAGGGCATGTACCTTGGTTGCGGGCACATCCCCGGTGGGGGGTGTGCAAGAGGCAGCTGGTCGATGTTACTCTCTCATTGACATTTCTAGCTCTCTCTCTCCCTTCCTCTCTGTAAAAAATTAATAAAATATATATATATATTTTTTTAAAAACTGTATCTGTATTGTTAAAAGTATTTTAAATGTCTCCTTTGTGGGCTTTTTTCCCCAATGACCCTCTCTCCCCCCACTGCCCATCCCAGGCCTTCATTACATCATTGGGTACCCAGCTTTATGCATAATTCTTTTTAAAAATATATTTTTATTGATTTTAGGGAAGGAGAGGGAGAAAGAAAGAAACATCAATGAGAATCTTGATATGCTGCCTCCTGCACACCCCTACTAGGGATCTAGCCCACAACCTGAGCATCTGTCCTTGACCAGAATAGAACCCGGACCTTTCAGTCCACAGGCTGACTCTCTATCCACTGACGTTTAAACCAGCTAGGGCTTATGCATAATTCTTAAACAGCCCTTTGCTCCTCACCTAAAGGATGCTTCTGTTTGTTTGAGAAGATGGGATGTTTGTGTGCCTGTGTATGTAAAAATAAGCTTTTAATTTATTTCAGGCATCTAGCAAATTATTTTACAAACCAACTCTATTTCAACCTCACAGTCTGAGATAGGGAAAATTTCCCACATTTTCCAGATTAGGAAACTGGGTCTCTAAAGTAATTTGCCCAAAGCCACTGAGCCAGAATTTAGGTGAGTCTGACTTCTGAGCCCAACTTCTCTTAATGTGGTTTCCTGACTCCTGTCCTTTTCTCAGATGAGATTGTGGGAGCTGCAGAGCTTTTGCCATGTATGGTTCCTTCAAGCTATGGCTGTTAACACAGCATCTCTGCTATGACACCAAAAGCACGGGCAAAAAAATAGGTGCGACTTCATCAAAATTTTAAAAATTTGTGCATCAAGAGTGTGAAAAAAATCAACTCATGAATAAAAGAAAATAGTTGCAAATCAAATATCCAATAAGTGATTTTTTTATAGATGCCAAAATATATAAAGAACTAGAACTAAATGACAAAAATAAATAAATAAATAAAAAATTAAAACTTGGCGAAGGACTTGGTCAGATATTCCTCCAAAGATATACAAATAGCCAATGTTTAAGTACGTGAAAAGATGCTCAACATTACTCATTACTAGGGAAATACAAATTAAAACAAAATTAGACTCTATTTCACACCTATTATGATGGCTATTATTTAAACAAACAAAAACAGTTCTTTGAAAAAAATTAGTTCCTTAAAAATAATTATAGAATTACAATACAATGCAGCAATTCCATATTTACTGAAGAGAACTGAAAGCAGGTCTAAATAATTACACACCAATACTGACAGCAACATCACTCCTCTAGCCAAACGACAGAAATAATTCAAATATCCATCATCAGAAAAATAGACAAAATGTAGTAAATACATAAAGTGGAATATTAGTCAGCCTTTAAAACTAATGAAATTCTGATACATGATACAACACAGATGAAATTTGAAGACATCATGCTAAGTAAAATAAGAGACATAAAAGGATAAATATTCTAGGATTCTACTTATATGAGGTACTGAAAGCAGTCAAATTCATAAAGAAAGCAGATGTTAAAGCTGGGGGAGAGAACAGGGAGTTATTGCTTAATGCAGGAGTCGGGGACATCCGGCCCTCAGCCGTATAAAGCCTGAATAAGACCAGAGAACTCATTTGGCCTGGCCCTTCCAAGACATTAGGGGTGAGTTAAATGTTTGACCAAATATAGCAGGCTAATTTTTAAGGTGATAATTTTGTATGGCCTGCAAATGATCCTAATAAAGAGGGAATATGCTAATTGACCATCACACCCTCAACAAAGATGGCTGTGCCCACAGCCAATAAGGAGACTATGCCAATTGACTGCTACACCCTCAAAGATGGCGGCACCCAGTCCCCTCAGCTGCCCAGGGCCAGCCCGAGGTGCAGGCAAGCCTTGGATGGTGGCTACCCAGCCACCCCGGGCCATCTGAGACTCAGCTAACCAGCGCTGGCTGAGGCAGTAACAGAAGTGTGATGGGGGCATTGCCTCCCCCTAATCTCCTCCCGCCCCTGAGGACTCCCGAACTGAGAGGGGGCAGGCTGGGCTGAGGGATCCTGCCTCCAGTGCAGGAATATAGGGCCTTTAGTGTTATAATAAATATCCAAATGGTCCTTGGCAAAACACAGGTTCCCCATCCCTGGCTTAATGGATAGTTTCTGTTTGGAAAGTTCTGCACTGCCAAACAAATATTATATGCAATGTTGAAAGGTATTCTTTAAGAAGAGGAAGAAGAAAAAGATAAAGATAATTATGAACAGTAAATACATATCAACAAGTGAATCTAAAAACTAAGTGAATAAAAAATCAAATGAACAGAATCTGGTGAATAGAATCAGCGGTATAGAAAGGGGAGTGGACTGACAATCCTTGAGGGGGAAAGGTATGGGGGGTGCAGGAAGAGACTGGACAAAAACCATACACCTATGGATAAGGACAGTGGTGGGGGGGAGGGGTAAGGGCATGAGGGGTGGTAATGGATGGAGGGGAGCTATGGGGGAGGGGGGTGGGAAAGGAACAACTGTAATAATCTGAACAATAAAGATTTTTTAAAAAAGTTCTGGATAGTAATGGTTGCACACTAATTAAATGTTCTTAATATGACTATACAACTTATAATGGTAAATTTTACATTGTGTATATTTTACAATAAAAATGTGGCTAATGTGAGGAATGTTTCATTTTATTTAAATAAGTTTAAAAACTTATTCTTGACTCAGTTATTAGAAAAGTTTTAAGTTTGAAATGTAAATTTTATAATATCCACGTATAGAAAAATATCTCACACGTATTTGATATGCCAACTTTGTTTTCAAGCCTGGAGCAATATTAATATAGCTACATCCTTTCCCTACCAGGGCAAGTCTTTCATTTTACACCACAAGCTTAATTTTATATTTTAAATTACACAGCCTACCTTTAAGTAGTCTTCAATCATACTTAACTAATGGGCATCTAAATATTTGTAGAATATCTACAGAAACACAAGCTGAATTCATGGAAGCATATATTAAATCAAAAGTACATCCAATACCACCGAAATGGTTTTATTTTTGTCAATGACAACATGCACAACACTATGACTGTAACATTACTTTGGTTTCTTTAAATATTAAATATGCATTAAAAATATGTTTACATTTAAGAAACATAATATACTAAAGAAGTCCTCTGTAAACATAATTCCTCAATATTTTTCCTGCTGTTTTATTCATAAATAACTTAATCTATAAAGTCATAAACAATTTAACTATTAACTTGACAAGTGTTCTATAATTTTATAAATAACAACATGCAATAAGTATCTGTAAGCAAATAAAATGACTTCTCATCACATGTTCTTGCCTCCCAATACACCTTCCAGTGCACTTGGTGAAGATGTCATACATTTAAAATGTCTAAATACTCAAAAGACTAGATTTTTAAAATAGTACAGAAGATTGTTATTTAAATATTAGTCAGCTTTACTAAAATCATTTGTTTGTTTTATTCTGCCATTTAAATGGAAACTAACAAGTTCTAAAATGAAGTCAGATTAAATTTGTATTAGTCTTGAGAATAATATTTCATTGAGATTCTATTACAGAAACAGAATCAAAATTTATTATGAAGTAAATTCTGATTAGTTAAAACTATAGTAAAAATGACACACAAAAATAATCTTAAAAAGTCATTACAGAACATTAGATTATTTAGTTTTTGTTTAATGACTGGAAATCTTTATTTCTTCAGAAAATAGTAACATATATGTTGAATGACAGTTCCTGTTAATAGCTATCTACTGAGTTATTAGATAACCACTCAAGATATATTAGGTAAGTACTCTATTTTTATGTAATAAACATAAAAAGAATTTTGCATGTTGAAAATGTTTCATCATTTTCAGAGTGTAAAACTAAGGGGAAAACATTCTCAATTAATATTCTCACTAAATGATTCAATTGACAAATAAAAAGTAAAAGCTAAGTACTATCATTACTTTTAAAATCTAAGTTTCTAAAAGTTTTATTTTTCAACCAATACAAAATTGATCTGTTTCACACTATTCACTGCCAGACAAATTTTATGTTTAAAAATTAAGCATTTTTTGTTAAACAGATTAGAACAAATGTTTTTGATTCTGATATAATGAATATAAATCAAAATTCACAAATGGTGGTTGAAATTCTGTCAACTTTTAGCCTAATGCAACATAAATACAGTTATTTTGCATAAACAATTTAAAATTAAAGTTTATAATGGAAATGTCAGCAAGTCCTAACTACTATATTACTATTAATGGGTTCTGCTATACTACAAACAGTCTCACCAGATGTGCACATCTGATAGACTGCTTAGAAAATTAAAGCTATCAGATCTATAAATAAGGAATAAATATGAACACTGTAATGCCAAAGCATTAGCACTTTTTAAAAAAGCAAGATGTGATGTAAACACATTTGACAGTCCTCTCTGTAAGCCAGTTTTCATTGATTTATAAAGCTATGGTTTTATAATTCTTTTAAAAAGGAAAATGTTGCTACACTGCTGCATGCAGTAATTTCATTGTACATTCTTGAGTACAATTCGATCTTCAAATCCTCTTGCAGAGTTTGACATCTCATTAAGAATTCTCTAGAAAGTCAGCTTGTCATATTTTCAGCAGCCTATAACAAGAAAGTAAGATTCAATATGATAAAAACATAGAAAAAGAGACACCATGGAAATAAATTTGTCAATACCACACTGTCATTAACAAACAAATCCTCCCCAACATATATCAAAACAGTTTTGTCAGGATAATGCAGTGGTTTTCATTTTTTGTATAATAGTATATTAGAAATAGCTTTTAAACTGACTGCTAGGCTAACAGTAGGAAATTATTTAAACAATACAGTAAAAATATATTACTACTAGAAAAATTAACCTATAGAAGTCCTTATCCACAGTCTTTATCAGTTTGTCCATTTCTGCATATTTCATTATAATGCAAAAAGAGGATTAAAATGAAAAAAAGACCTTTCTGTTATATTGTAAGCCAGAGAAAAAAAGAGCAAAAGAATAATAAACTCATGGCTAATTCTGTTTTCACCTATACCAAACTATTACCACCTTCCATGATTATTCTGCAGAAATTCCAAGGCACCATAGAATTCCATTACATATATTTCTAAAAATAAGAATTTAGGCCCTGGCCAGCAAGCTCAGTTAGTTAGAGCAATGTCCAAATACACCAAGGTTACTGGTTGGTTCTTCTAGGTAGAAAAACAAATGGATGTTTCTCTTTCTTTAAATATCAATAAATAAAAGTTAAAAATAGCCATAGCTAGTTTGGCTTAGTGGATAGAGCATCAGCTTTCGGACTGAAGGGTCCCGGGTTCGATCCGGTCAAGGGCATACCCCTAGTAAGGGGGCTTGATCCCAGGAGGGGGCATGCAGGAGGCAGCTGATCAGTGATTCTCTCTCATCGATGTTTCTATCTTTCTCTCTCTCTTCCTTCCTCTCTGAAATCAATAAAAACATTTTTAAAAATAAATAAAGGATTTAAATAATTTATTTATGAAAATATTGATTTTTCAAAAGTTTAATTTCAGATATGCATGATAAGTTTTTAATTCATTTATACGTCCACTTCTTAATTAAAACTTGCTTTTAAGTTTAGTCTAATTTCAGAAGTCTGTCATGAAAATCCCTTAAGATATTAAGAACAGTACAGATAACTCAATCTAAAACAGAACCTGTTTTCCTATATAGCTAGCTATTCTTAATTAGCCTTGCCCTTCTTTGAGTTTACTAAATTCACAATAATTGAAACCCAATTTGAAAAAAACTGTCCCTTATCCTAAGAACCCTTAATGGTACTACTAGCTTTAGCCACATAACCTTTCCACTCTTTCATTTTCCTAACCCCATTCTCAGTATCATATACTTCAAAAAGACTTAAAATTATACAATTTTAGAATTAAAGCACCTTAACTTTAATGCAATATAATCTGTCCTGTCCCATTCCACTTTCATATTAATTTTAGTTCTCCAAGATAGAGATAATGTATCAAGTAAGAAACACTTAAAATAAAACAACTATTCAATATTTTCATTTAAACTAAGTAAGCCATCAACCATGTGTAGCATTCATATTAGGCAGAACTACTTTCTATTATTATAGAATGGACAGCAATCGCATCCTATTGTAGAAACCAGGTGGCCATTAAAGACTCCAAAAATTTGTAAGCATTGGGCCTGGGAAAAACCAGTGCGAGTAGTCTTCATTTCCAAACTCTTTTCTGTGCAAGTTTATTCCTTTCTTTGGAAGGATGGGTTGGACCATTGAACTTAATTCCTCGTTTCTCTCTCAACTATAATGTCCTTGTGCTGCAGACCTTCCTACACAGTGAGAGATACATCACTCACCCTTAGATATTAGTGATGGTTCAGGATAGCTACAAAAGAAAGAGCAAGGCTTAGCAGGGGTCTTCAAACTTTTTAAAGTGGGGGCCAGATCACGGTCCCTCAGAGAGCTGGAGGGCCGGACTATATGAACTACTAATCCCTACTGTAACACCTTGGCTGCGCTCACTGCCCAAAAAACCTGGCGGGCAGGATCAGACTCCCTGGGGGCTGCATGTGGCCAGCGGGCCGTAGTTTGAAGACCCCTGGCTTAGTGTATAGGATGCATCAATGATAGTGTAATTCAAGACACCATGGTACACCGAAACCGGTTTGGCTCAGTGGTAGAGCGTCGGTCTGCGGACTGAAGGGCCCCAGGTTCGATTCCGGTCAAGGGCATGTATGTTGGTTGCGGGCACATCCCTGGTGGGGGGTGTGCAGGAGGCGGCTGGTCGATGTTTCTCTCTCATCGACGTTTCTGGCTCTCTATCTCTCTCCCTTCCTCTCTGTAAAAAATCAATAAAATATATTAAAAAAAAAAAAAAAAAAAAAAAAGACACCATGGTACAAAGTAGAAGGTACAGAAAAGTAGGTCTTGCCTAGAATTTCTGAAATTATAATCTGTAAATGATTGCTTATCCATTAATAGTAGCACCAAGGAAACAATACAAAAATTCAGTGCTAAGCAACCCAGGTATGTGGCCTTGACCAGGAACAGAATCAACAACTCTTTGGTGCTCAGGTTGGCACTAATATCTTGTCAAAGTGGCTAAGGCTCACAGTTGTTACTCTGCCCTGCCCTTTTCTCCCTCACCCAGATTCCTCAAGATACCAGTCTATGAAAGAGAAAGATATTCTCATCACTAGGATTTCTAGGTAAAGATAGAATGCAGCAGGAACAGATTCTCCTCACCCAACTTTTCATACCAAATGAAGTAAAAAGTACAAGAAAAAAATTTATTAGCAGCAACGACGCAAAAAAGATAGAACAATCTTATGCTTATAACTCTTTACCAACCAATCCAAACTCCAATCCAATAGTAGCAGTAAAAACAGGATAAACTTTAATCTAGAAAAACAACCTGAGGAAGGTTATTTCATTCAATAAAATTAAGTGTAATATTTTTATTTTTAAAGTATCATAATACCATCTAAAATGGTGTTCACTATTATCACTGGTAATCTCTTGGATGATCATTTTTTAAAATTTTATTTTTATTGATTGATTTCAGAGAGGGTGAGAAAGAAACATCGATGAGAGAGAATAATTGATCAACTGCCTCCTGCACGCCCCACAGTGGGGATCGAACTTAGAACCCAGGCGTGTGCTGGGACTGGAATCAACCAGTGACCTCCTGTTTCATGGGTTAATGCTCAACCACTGAGCCAAAGTGGCTGGGCTGAACATTCTTTTCAGTTAGGTTACTTGCTTCTGGTTCCTTTATAGTACTCAAAATGCATTACAATACAAAAATCTCTACCTGGAAACAACCCAATATCCATTCACAGTAGAAAAAATACATTTTAGTGTATTTGTACAATAAAACATTATTAAAGTGGAAAGGAATCCTATATAATAAAAGCCTAGGTGGCATAACGCCCTCATGTGACATCACAAGATGGCTGTGTGCACAGTGAAGGCGGGGCCCGGTGGCAAAGGAGGCCGGTCCCAGCGTCTCAGCCACCTTCAGGGGGAAGGCGAGTCTCGCATAGAGGAGGCAGGTTCTGGCGGAGGGCAGTTGGGGATGATAAGGCCAGCAGGTGACATTGCTGGCAGGGGAGTGAGTGCAGTTGGGGGCTATCAGGCCAGCAGGGGAGGGCAGTTGGGGGCAATCGGGCCAGCAGGGGAGCAGACAGGTGTCAATCAGGCTGGCAAGAGAGAGGTTAGGGGGCAATCAGGTTGGCAAGGAGAAACAGTTAAGGGTAATCAGGCAGGCAGGCAGGCAGGCAGGCAGGCGAGTGGTTAAGAGCCAGCGTCCCGGATTGTGAGAAGGATCCCAGATTGGAGAGGTAACAAGCCAGGCTGAGGGACACCCCCCACCCCAACTCAGTGCATGAACTTCATGCACTGGGCCTCTAGTGTATAATAATTACACACAACATAAATGAACTTCACAAACATGTTAAATAAAAGAACCCAGTAAAAAATGGATTGTACTGCCCAGTTGGTGTTGCTCAGTGGTTGAGTGTTGACTCATGTGGGGTCAAGGCACATGCCCGGGTTGTGGGGGTTCGATCCCTGGAAGGGGGCATGCAGGAGGCGAGGCAGCCAATCAATGTTTTCCTCTCATTGATGTTCCTCTCTCTCTCTATCCCTCTCCCTTGTTTCCTCTCTCTGAAATCAATAAAAAAAAAAAATTTTTTTTTAAAGAAAAGATTAGCCAAAACCAGTTTGGCTCAGTGGATAGTGTCGACCTGTAGACTGAAGGGTCCCAGGTTCAATTCTGGTCAAGGGCATGTGCCTTGGTTGCAGGCACATTCCCAGTTGGAGGGTGTGCAGGAGGCAGCTGATCGATGTTTCTCTTTCATCATAACTCTCTATCCTTCTCCCTTCCTTTCTGTAAAAAAAAAAAATCAATAAATTTTAAAAAAAGATTACATTTATATCACGTTAAAAGTGTCTACCATAAAAATTAGGACAGTAGTTACTTGAGGGGTAAGCAGGAAAGAGAAGACAGTGATGGGGTGAGCCTAAGGGGACTTCTAGGGTGTTGGCAATGAATTTCATAGATATCCTCTTTATGAAAATACTATAGGCCCTGTGTACGAAACTTGTGCATGGGAAGGGGGTCCTTTTAGCTCGGGCTGCACTCTCTCCAATCTGGGACCCCTCAGTACCTCTGGCTCCTAACCACTTACCTGCCTGCCAGCCTGATCCCTCTAAATGCTCTCCCCTGACAGCCTGTTTGCCCTAACCGCTCTCCCCTGCTGGCCTGGTTTCCCTAACTGCTCTCCCCTGCCTGCCTGATCGCCTCTAACCTCCTCTGCCTTGACCCCGCCAACATGGCTTTGTCAGAAAGGATGTACGGAAGGACATCCGGAAGATGTTCAGTCTAATTAGCATATTACCCTTTTATTAGTATAGATTTTCTCTATAAATGTTTATCTTTAATGTTCTCTTAATAACCAAAATGTTCAAAAAACACAAAACCAACAACCCAAATCACTGGAACTTATTGGAAAATAACAATCTGAGATGGGTAAGCTATGTGTTTTGCATAGTTCTATTTCCTCAAATAAAAGAAAGAAGGCTTTTATAATAAAAAGCCACTTTGTCTTAGAAGTTTTAAAGAGGACTAACTGGAAATTTCAGGATTCTTGCATGGTGAGTTGGTCCTATAAAAACATGGAAATAAAAATCATCTGAGATTTTAAATCAGTGTGTCGAAGAGAAGGAACGCTTTTCCTCTCCCCAATCTCAGCAGTTGAAAGGTCTAAATTTGAATTGGACAAAAGGTGGTCCTTCGGGCCCATGTTGTCAGTGCAGTCCAATTGCCCTCAGTGGCTCCCTGGTCTCTGAGACCCCGGAGTCATTCTTCCCTTTTCTTGAATAAATTCATATTCCCAGCTGGTTGGCTCGCTCGCCAAGTTCCTGCCTATGGAATGCCAGAAGTCTGACAGCCCTCCTTCATTCTGTACTGTACGGGTCCCTTTCAGTCCAAGCTGGCAGTGTTTTATGCTGAGATGGCTGACTGCATCTATGAAACACACCTAATCTCTTCACCAAAAGGTTCCTCAACCACACTCCTGTCCATGTCTCCAGAATGTGCTATCTGGATGGGCTCAAAATTTTTCAAAGCAAATGTCATTGCTTTTTGCTTACTGTTCCTTCCCCAATTTCTCATTCCTTTTTCATTTTACTATAAGGATCAAGAAGATAGTTAAGCTGCACATTCCACAAGTTGGAAATTTCCTCAACTAAGTATCCAAGTTCATCACTTACAAGCTTTATTTTTTTTCCAACAGAAGAACATAATTCAGCCAGGGCTCCTTCACTTTATGGCGAGAATAGTCTTTCCTCCAGTGCCTAATAATATACTCTCCATTTCCCTCTGATACTTTACCAGAGCCCCAATATCCATATTCCTTGCAATATTCTGTTCATAATGTTATATGTATTCTCTAAGATGATTAAAGCTCTCTCTTCAGCTCTCCTGTCTCTCTGAGCCCTTACCATAATCGTCTTTAATGTCCATCAATCTACCAACAGTCTCTAGGCTTTTTCTATCAAGCCATCCAATCTCTATTCATTATGCAATTCCAAAGCGACTTCCACATTTGTAGGTATTTCTTATAGAAGCACTTCACTTCCCAGCAGTAAACCTGTGTTACATTTCTGTCTGCTGTAATAAAGGACCACAAACTGGGTAATTTAAAACAATAGAAATTTATTCTCTCACTGTTCTGAGGCAGAAGTCCAAAAATGAAGGTGTCAGCAGGGGCACCCACTTTCTGAAGGCTCTAGCAAAGGATCCTTCCTTGCTTCTTGTGGCTGCCAATTATCCTCGGCCTTCTTTGCCCTGTGGATGTCATCACTCCAGTCTCTATTTCTGTTGTTACATGGCACACTCCCCTGTGTCTGTGCTTTCACGTGGTACTTTGTGTATCTGTGTCTAAATTTCCCACATCTTATAAGGACATTAATCCATTATGATCTCATCTTAACTTGATCTCATCATTATACCTGCAGATATACTATTTCCAAAAAAAGTCATATTCATAGACACTGGGCCTGAGCATATGTTATTTCAGGCAGACGCAATGTTACCCACGACACAGGGAAAATTCGAAGAGAGACTACTAGGAAAGAAACAACACAGTCTATGATAGTAGTGACTTTTGTGATCTGAACCTATGCTACTAAGCTTTTGCTCTTCAGAATTTCTCTTGATGGTAGATAGATGTTACTTTAATCTTGTTTAAGATCTTTCACATAACTTCATCATTAATCATTTTCTAAACAAAACCATCTTTATTTAGAATGAAATAACAACTGGATTTCTACCTTTAGTGCTTCAGTGGCCTTTCGAAGTTCCTTAATAACTGACGATAAAGCTTCTGGATTAATTCCTTGTTCACAAAGCCGTACACAAATAGACAGAGTCTCCATATCTAAGCCAGTATTCAAAATTCTTGAAATCTCAAGCAGAACTGAAAAAGAAAAATTTTAAAACCAAAATCTTACATTTTAAAAATGCACATAATACTTCATTTTTAATTTGTATACTACTATAAATACCAAAGAACTAGCATGGCATCCTTACATTTGGAAAAGGACACATAATACTCTCTTACCCTTACTGAGCTCTAGAAATTTCAAAATAAACTTACAACCTCCCACCACACAACTGCTTTTTATTCCACCACCCACTTAATATTCATCTAAAATTTATGCATCGTTATTCTGAACATTTTCCCACTTTTTATGTTCTTTTACAATGCAATTGAGTCAGTTACATAACATTACATTTTATGGAAACATCAGACATTACTTAACTATTCCATTTTAAGAGTTAGGTAGCTCTCATGTTGTCCCTCATTAAAATAATATGGTGGTAAGCATCTGTACATACTAACTTTATTTTATTAGGATAAATTCCTAGAAGCACAGCTGTTCAGTCAGTAATATACATACTTAAGGCTCTAAAAATATTTCAAACTTTTCCAATGTGACTAAATATACATCTTTATTGAGCCTAAGAATAAAAAAAAACATGAAAGCTTATGTTTTTAACTTTATTTTTATAGCACTTTATTTTATTATAGTTTATAAAAGTATCTGTCTTTCACATGACAAACATTATCATAGAAGACCACAAGAAGCAAACACACTGACCACATTAAATTTCCTTTTTAGGAATTTTTAAGTTAATGGTTAATGTGTTATCTATTGTTTTCCTGTACCATTTTCACTTGGCATTATGCTTAGATTATATAATTCTTCACTAATATTCTCTTCCAGCACTTGGAAAACTTACCCCCAACTCTCCCACTCCCATAAATATTTAACTCCCTAGAGTTTAGATGGAAAATAGAATCTCTAACTTTTCCTTCCTAAAATAAGTCAGTTGCCCAAAACTATTTATTGAACAATCTATTCTTTTATCACTCAATTACAATGTAATCATTATCATAAAGTCCCATATACATATGAATTTGTTGCATGTGTACCTTGTGTTAGAGCCACAATTTTAATTATTAATTTTATACTGCTTGTAGGTTAAAGAAACTTTTGTTACCTTTTATTATCATAAGCCCTTTCTTTCTCTCCATGACCTTAAAAATATTGATCAATTCTAAAAACAAATTCCATTTGGATACTGACTTGAATTACATGAAATCTACATATCATTTTGGGATAAATGGACAAGTTAATAATATTAAATCACCTATTAATTTAAGTCCTCCTAAAAACTGTTAAGTCTTCCATTCCGCTCCTTAACTTTTGAACACATGGAGTACAGTATTGTCTTTGTCAATTAATCCTAAAATCTGTGACAATTTTGGGTATGTTTCAACTGAATTTTTTTCATCGTGGGTTGTATTTTCCTGCTTTGCATACTTAATGATTTTTTTATTGGATGGCAGGCATTGTCAATTTTATCTTGTTGGCTGATGGATATTTTTCTATTTCTATATTCTGATTTTTGTAATGGGGTAGTTATCTGGAAACAGTTTGACACTTTTAGTCCTTTAAGATTTATTAGTCAGGACCGGAGCGCTGCTTAAGTTTAAGGCTAATTATTCCCCATTGCTGAGGTAGAGCCCCCTGAATTCTCTGCCTAGTCTTGTGAACTATGAAGTTTTCCATTTTAGTTGGTAGATATAGGCACTATTCTCAGCCCTGTGTGAGCATGGTATATTGTTCCCTCTTTTGATTGGTTCTTGCCTCAGCTTTTGGGGTACTTTCCCTGCATACATGTGCTATTCAGTGCTCTGCTGAATATTTGAGGGAGACCTTCTGCAGACCTCCAGAATTCTCTCTGAGTGCAACTTTTCTCGTAGGCACTCTGTCCTGTAAGCTCTTCCTTTGGTGGTCTCCCTGGACTCGAAGTGCCTTCTGCTAAATTCAGGATGTCTACTGGGTTCCATCTGGATTGCTGCCTGAACCACACTGCATTGTGGTCTGGAAACTTCTCTGAAGGCAGTAAGCTGAGTAAACTATCTGGCTCACTTCACTTGTTTCCAGTCTCTCTGGAGTCACTGCCTTTGCTGCCTGATGTCCAGTGAAATGAAAATCATTATTCTGCATGCTTTGCCTGGGTATTTTGGTTTTTTCAGGAAGGAAGGTTTAGTCCCTGTTATTTCATCTTGACTGAAAGCCTACAGCCCCTTCCCACTTTCATTTCTCTAGTTTTGATATTCCAACATACTAATACTTTGCTCTTCAGTTGAATTCATGCTGTTGTCTATGCTATCTGCTTAACTTAACGTTAGTAACTATTTTAAGATTTCTAATTTTCCACCATAATTACTTCTTGTTCCATAGCTTACTGCTTATTTATAGCCAGTTTTTATTTTATATTGTTTCTGCTCTTATCCATTTAAGGTTATATTCTTTTGGTAAACCATTCTTGAGATTTCCTTTTCTTTGAATACCAGAGGCCCGCTGCATGAAATTCGTGCATGGGGTAGGGGATGTATGTGCCTCAGCCCAGCCTGCACCCTCTCCAATCTGGGACCCACTGGGCCTAAATGGGCAGCTGGACATCCCTCTCACAATCCAAGACTACTGGTTCCCAACTGCTCGCCTGCCTGCCTGTCTAATTGCCTCTAACTGCTTCTGCCTGCCAGCCTACTAACCCCCTAACTACTCCCCCACAGCCTGATTGGTGCCTAACTGCCCTCCCCTGCTGGCCTGGTCCTGCCCAATTGCCCTCCTCTGCTGGCCCAGTCACACCTAACTGCCCTCCCCTGCTGGCCTAGTCGCCCCCAACTGCCCTCCCCTGCAGGCCGATCACCCCTAACTCCCCTCCCTTGCCAGCCTGGTAGCCCCTAACTGCTCTCCCCTGCAGACCTGGTCACCCCCAACTGCCCTCCCCTGCAGGCCTGGTTGCCCCCAATTCCCCTCCCTTGCAGGCCTGGTTACCTCTGCTCTCCCTGCACCATCACACACTTCAAAACCAGTTAAAAATACGTTAAAAGATCTTTCCTGGGAAGTACCGTATTTTTCGGACCATAAGACGCACTTTTTTTCCCCCCAGAAGTGGGGGGAAAAAGTCCTTGCGTCTTATGGTCCAAATATAGCCTACACATATACTGTAAAAAAAAAAGTTTTTTTACTTGCCCGGCTCTGTGTGGTCTCTGTGTGCTTGCCCGGCTCTAAAATGGTTCTAAATGCTGCTGTTTACTTTACAGGGTTGATTACATGTGTTTATGACTGTGATGTTGGGTTTTAATGCACATAAAATATTTTAGGACACTATTTGTTTCAGAATCTTTTTTTCTTCATTTCCCTTCTCTAAAAACTGGTGCGTCTTATGGTCCGGTGAGTCTTATGGTCCGAAAAATACGGTATTAACCCATCTGTCATATTCACTAGACCTTGCTCCTTCAGATTACCACTCTTTCAATCGATGACACACGCAATTTTTAAGCAGCACTTCAAAACATACAAAGAAATGAAAAATTGGGTCTCTGAATGGTTTGCCTCAAAACAAGTTCTATTGGGACGGTATCCACAAATTACCGGAAAGGTAGGGGAAAATGTGTAGCTAACGATGGACATTACTTTGAATAAAGTACTTTTGATGTTTCTCTTGAAATAATTGTGTTTTTTTATTACAAAATCTGCATTAACTGGTAAAACTAGCAGGTACTTCCAATTTTATTTAGAATGCATTTTAAATGCAAACTTTTGATGTTTCTCTTGAAATAATTGTGTGTTTTTTATTACAAAATCTGCATTATTAACCGGTAATACTAGCAGGCACTTCCAATTTTATTTAGAATGCATTTTAAATGCAAACTTTTGATGTTTCTCTTGAAATAATTGTGTTTTCTTTAATTACAAAATCTGCATTATTTACTGGTAAAACTAGCAGGTACTTCCAATTTTATTTAGAATGCATTTAACTAACACTAATGTTAAGGATGATGTTGGTTTCATATAGCTATCCTTTAGTGTGTTACAAATGTACTATTTTCTTTTTTGCTAAGACTTTAAAATCATGAAAAAAGGTTGGTATTATCAATTCCTTTTCATCAGCCATTCAAATGAGGAGGTGGATTTTCTTCTTTGACTTAGTGAGGTAATATATTGACAAACTATATTCATAACTTAAGAACACTGAGCTTGGAAAAACCCTAGTTTTACAATAAGTAGGTTAGCAAGCCTGCTCTTTATCTACATGTTATCTCATCCCTCACTGTTACTCACTGTAAACACCAACCTGAGAAACTGGAGGAAAGAGCAGCCAGGGTTTTGTATTCTTGGCATACAGAGCAAGAATGTGCAGGTATGCTCAAGGCTCCTGAAGACTGCATCTCCCAATAGTGTCACTGCATGACTTCTGATTATAGGTTTAAAAATGCAACATAGCTTCCTCCTTGCTCTCTCTTGAGACACTCTCCCTGAGAATCCAGTCACCGAATGTGAGAAAACCCACATGTTCCAGACAACAGCTCTGTTGACAGCCCAGCTACCAGTCTACATCAACTAGTAATCATGTGAGTAAGGAAGCACTGAGATGACTCCAGACTCAGTACTATCCAACTGCAATGCATGAGACACCCTCAGTGCAACTATCTACATCAGCCGTCGCCAACCTTTCAGACCTCACAGACCACTAGTGGTACACAGACCACCGGTTGGCGACAGCTGCTCAAAGGTTACCTTAAACCAGTGGTTGCCAACCTTTTGGACCTCATGGACCACCCGTGGGCTGCAAAGTTGCGGTGGGCACAGGAGCAGGTCTCAGCTCCTCCCGCTGCGACCCCTAGTTCCCTGTCTGCCAGCAGCCCTGCTCCCGCCACTGTTGCTCCCATGTGCTACCCACACAGGCCCCAATTGCACCCACTGACAGCACAGTGATTGAAGCCGGCACCAGCAATGGGTGAGAGTGGCAGCTGCTGCCCCGATAGCTCCTCATGAGCAGGGGGAGGTGGAGAAGCCTTCAGGGGCGATCGGGGCCAGTAGTTGCCACTTGCACCTGCTGACAGCATCAAGTGATGGGGGCTGGTAATAGCAGCAGGTGCAAGCACCTGGAGGGACCACAGCTCAGCGCGCAGGAGCAAAGAATTTTCAGTAACCACCAGAAGTTCACCAGAGTGCTATCTTGGTCTGGCACCCCCATTCACTGCTCCACCACCCCACCACAGCCTATGCCTGCCATGTTCCACACGCACACCCTGATGGTCAGCACACATCATAGCGACCAGTTTTTTGGTTGTTCCGCCATTTGGTTTATTTGCATATTAGCCTTTTATTATATAGGATGCTATAGTTATTCCCAACTTCATACCTTTGTGCTTTTCACCTCTGCCTTTTCTCTTCCTTCCCTTCCCTGCCTTTTCTTTTCCCTACTTCAGTATCTGCATTTCTTTCTTTAAGCTTTCTTGATCTTTACTTCCTAACTTTACAAACTGTCTGTAATTACTAAGTATTTCTGTAGTGTCCACTGTGTAACTAGTATCTATAAGTATTGTGTCTACCATGCTACTGCTGAAAATATAGTTGTGAACAGCACAGATATAGTCCTTATTCTCATGAACATTACAATCTAAGAGAATAGACAGGTATTAAAATAGCTGCCTCCAGTTATGATAAAGAAAATGCCATACTTCGAAAATAAGGTACATGGGCAATTTACCTAGTTTTGAAGGAAAAAGACTTGTCTGAGGAAGTGACAAGCTTTAAAAGGGTAAAAAGAAATCCACTTAACTAATGCAAAGGCAGAAGGAAAGGCAAAGACTAGGGACCAAGAAACAGCTTGCAATGGGGAGAATTTGATAAATTTAAAATGATGAGAAAGGCTCATGCAAATGCAATGTAATTAAAGGAGATAAATGGCTGTAAAATATGAGACAAGGCAGACATGAAAATCTACTAAGGCCCAAATGAAGATTTTGGGAAGCCATTAGAAATTATAAAATGGAAGTGTGACAAGATCAGATTTCCATTTTAAAAGACTTTTTGCTGCATAATACTGAGAGTCTAGTTAAGTTACTAGAATTTTGGTGAAAAACAAAAGACAAAAACCTTTGTAAGGTGTCTTTATCAAAGTCCTTTCATTTTACAATAAAGTTACAAATATTTATAGCTGAGTTCTACAATCCTTGTAAACCACTAACAGCCATTAAAAATTAAATCTCTTTTTCTGATCCTAGCCCCTGACTTAGTATAAGGTCTATTGCCCATCAGTAGATGAATGGACTAAAAAAACTGTGGTATCTATATATATAAAAGCCTAAGCCACCAGCTAACTGTCCGACAGTTATGACATGCAATGACCACCGGGGGCAGATGCTCAATGCAGATGCTGGCCCCTGGTGGTCAGTGTGCTCCCACACGGAAGTGCCACTCAGCCAGAAACTAGGCTCTTGGCTGGTGAGCACAGCTGGGGAGGCAGGAGCCTCTCCTGCCTCTGTGGCAGCACTACCAGGCGGCAGCAACAGGTGCAGCGGGGCCAGGATGAAACTGGTCCGGCTGGGGCTCCTCCCTGATGCCTGCTGCTCCAGCTTTGTGACATCCTGCAGCCTGCAGGGATCAGGCCAAAACCTAACAGTCCAACATTCCCACAAGGGATTCTGGATTTCGAGAAGGCACAGGCCAGGCTAAGGGACCCCACCAGTGCACAAATCTGTGCACTGGGCCTCTAGTGTTTACATAATGGAATACTATGCAGCTGTAAAAAAGGATTTCTTACCCTTTGAGACAGCATGGGAACTTGGAGAGTATTATGCTAAGTGAAATAAGCCAGTCAGAGAAAGACAAGTATCACATGATCTCACTTATACGTGGAATCCAATGAACAATATATACCGATGAAAAACAGAAAAGATTCAGAGGGCAGTGGGGGGGAGGGGGATTAACTAATGAATTTATATGTATATACGTATAGCCCATGGACAGAAAATAGTATGGAGAAGGCTTGGGGAGGGGATGGGAACAGGGGGGAGGTGGTCCCTGGGGGAAGGGACATCTGTAATACTTTCAACAATAAAGATAGATTAAAAAAATTAAATCACTGTTAGCTAATACTGATGGGAGGGAAGGAGTAATACAATGAGAAGAACTACTACATCTTGAAGGAGGGTAGTCAGATTCCAAAAGTTTTGACCACTTCAGTTTGGCTCTCATGGATAGATTTAAATATAAGTGAAATCCCATATTACCAGAATTACAAACAAATAATAATGATGTTTGAGTAAGTCAGCCCAGCCTCTTGGGCAAACTAATTTTATTTCTGAAAATGTGAGCAAAAGGCAAGATTATAAAATTACTGCATTTAGGACTTTTTCAGTTCACTGTATGGTCAATTGTAGTATAAGTATCAATATTCTTTCCTTTGTACCTGTGCACAAATCTGGGCACTGAGTCTCTAGACAACATGGAAAATATCTATGGAAAATATGCCAAGTTTTACAGTGACCACAATAGTTCAACTTCACATATTTTGGAACTGATTGTCATAGACCCACTTATGGCACAATAGCAGGGATTTTATGTAAGTTTAAAGTTCTAATGGATAAGACAGTATCTGTCACCTTTAAAAAAACACACACACACACACTAAAATACATTGGTATTATTTTAGAGAGATAGAAACAGAATAGATAGAAACATCTATGAGAGAGAAACATCAATTGGCTGCCTCCTGCATGCTCCCCACTGAGGATCGAGCCAGAAACCGGGGTATAAGCCCTGCCTGGGAATGGAACTGGTGACCTCTTGGATAATACCAGTAGGTCCATGCCCAACCACTGAGGCACACTGGCCGGGCAGTGTCTGTCACATTTAACAAATGTTCATCCACTGCCAGCCTGGGACCTTTTTTTCTACCTTTTGGTTTGTGGACAAACCATGTGTAGAGAGAGGAGCAGTATTCTCTAATCCACCCCTTCTCTCCTCCAATTTTTCTTTTTAATCTAGTCTTTTTTCATTTTTTATGTTCTTCCATTCTCTATAATCTAAATTTTACACGAAGTTTTCCCAGTAAAAATCCTGATGTAAACAATGCAAACTATCAGTTCTCATTTTCACATAAGTACTTCCCCCAGAGATAAAATGCGAGTATTCTATTCAAGTGGGATCCTATGGCCTTATAGTGAAGGGATCCAAATCACTGCTAAAATAAGAGAATTCACTAGAAGTGAGGCTTCATTGTCTCCAACCTGTTCAAAAAACACATTGGCTTCCAAGCAAAGATATTATGATGTCAGATACATGAAGTTGCTATGTACATAATCCACTTACAAAATAAAGCGAGTAAGCTGTAACTCAAGAAGGATGGGAAAATGAGATGACTATGGTGTTAAGAACAAAATTCTACTTTTCAGAAAAACAGAAAGGCAGATATTTTGTAAATAAAACCTTTAGATGAAAAGGCTCTAAAAATATAGGTAATTCTTTGAAAAGGAAAGCAGCAGCTGGTGCAGTAAAAGCCAGAAATCTTATTGCAAGTCTAATTGCAAGGAGCTAGAGACTGGCATTCAGGTAGACACTGTTTAGTAACAATCCCATGAGGTTATGTTTTCAGAGATGTGAGTATCCCCTGGAAAATTCAAAAAGCAATGTTTAACACCCATCACACATTCATATTGGTGAAAGCGAGTAATATAGAGACAAAGACGTTTCCAAGTGGGATAACCTCTTCTAATACACAAAAATGATACAGAGTCAGGACACTTATCTCTGCAAGTCAATGAATACAGCAACAAATAAAGATAACAAAATATGATTATAGCAACAGATGCCAAAAATCATTTGAGCAAATAATACTAATGACATTTTTAAGGGGGAAAAATAACAGAAATGAAAGCTAAAAAACAAACAAACAAAAAAAAAAACAGTATCTTTCAACGATCACCTTTTTACATGGTTACCTTAAATTTAAATACGCCCATTACAACTCTAGGACCGTGGTCTGCAAACTGAGGCTCGCGAGCCACATGCAGCTCTTTGGCCCCTTGAGTGTGGCTCTTTCACAAAATACCATGGCCTGAGCGAGTCTATTTAGAAGAAGTGGCGTTAGAAGAAGTTAAAAGAAAAAATTGGCTCTCAAAAGAAATGTCAATCGACATACTGTTGATATTTGGCTCTGTTGACTAATGAGTTTGCTGACCACTGCCCTAGTTACGAGGTAACCCCATGTTACAGAAAAGCAGCAGCAGCAGAAACCGGTTTGGCTCAGGGGATAGAGTGTCAGACTGCAGACTGAAGGGTCCCAGTTGGATTCCGGTCAAGGGCATGTGCCCTGGTTGCGGGCACATCCCCAGTGAGGGTAGTGCAGGAGGCAACTGATGGATGTATGTTTCTAACTCTCTATCCCTCTCACTTCCTCTCTGTAAAAAAAATCAATAAAATGTATATTAAAAAAAAAAAAAAAAAGCAGCAGCAGCCAAAACCGGGTTTGGCTCAGTGGTAGAGCGTAGGTCTGCGGACTGGAAGGTCCCAGGTTCGAACCTTGGTTGCGGGCACATCCCCAATAGGGGGTGTGCAAGAGGCAGCTGATCGATGATTCATTCTCTCACCAATGTTTCTAACTCTCTATTCCTCTCTGTAAAAAATCAATAAAATAAAATAAAAAAGCAGGCTCAAAGGTAGCGGGTCCAAGCTCACCGCGGGAAGCGGTGGGGCCCGCATTTGAGGGGAGAAGTTAAGCCAACACGCGTTTCCCGCCGTCCGCGCCCCGCGTGGCTCTAACCCGGTGGGCGCGGGAAAGCCTGGGGGCGGGGGCCGGCGCGGGAGGAAGAGGGCCCGCGGCCCGGGCGGAGGGGGCGCGGCGCGCGGGGCGGCCGGGGCGCACAGGGGCCCGCGCCGCAGGGTCCCCGCGCGCGTGGCACTGACGCCGCGCCCGCGCCCAACTCCGCCGGGCGAAGGCAGCTGTCCAGAGATGGGGCCCTCCGCCCGGCGGCCCCGGCGGCGCCCTGGGGAGGCCCTCCGAGGATGCCGCGGGGCGCGGGGAGTGAGTGGACCGAAAGGCCTCCAGGGCTCACACCCCCGCCCGGGGGCGCGGGCTTTGGGGGACGGAAACGAGGTAAACGGGGCTGAAACGGGCACTCACCGTCCATGGTCTCCCTCACCGCATTCAGATTCGCCGTCGCCGCCGCCGCCGCGGCCCCGGTGCCGCTGCTGCTCGCCATGGCGGAGGCCGAGGGAGGCGGCGGGGGGTGGGGGGGAGGAGGAGGAGGGGGGTCGGGTCTGACCCGGAAGTGGAGCACCTTCCTTTCTGCCGGGCAATCGCGCCGCGCGTCCCCCGCGCCCGCCGGCGGCTCCGCCCCCCGCGCCCGCCGCCGCCGCCGCCGCCGGCGAGAGGCCGAGCCGATTTGAATTTGGAGCGTCGTTACTCGGCGCGGAACGTGGAGCGTGGAGCAGCGATTCGAATTCACTGCGCCGCCTCGACGCGATTGGCCGGTTCGCGGGCAGCGGCGCGACGCGATTGGCCGGCCGCCCGCAAGCCCCGCGCCTGGTTGGCCTGTGACAGCGCGGAGACGGGGAGTTAAAGAGTCCGTGCCTGTTGCGGGGAGCGGAGGCCTGGCCCTCGGCAGCGCTGGAGTCGCCTTTCGGGGGGGCTTCCTCGTTACACACTCCGTTAGGTACGTGCTTGGTGGCGCCTGGCTCCTCTCCTTTCTCCGCCCGGGGAGCCCGCTGTGCCCGGCGGCGGCGGCCCCGCCCGCCCGCTCTGCCCCCGGGGGAGTCTGAATGGAGGGACACCCAGGAAGGATGGTGGCGTGGCGTGGAGGTGACAGGTGTGAGTGCCCTCTGCTCGTCACCCGAGGAGCCAGCTGCGCCTCCGCCTTCCAAGAAGTGGGCTCCTCTTTTCCTCTCTCGGTAGCTCGCTTTGCCTGGCCCCGGAGTAATGCAGTCTCATGTCTCCTACCCTGGGGCCCTTGGCGAAAGGAGGGCGAGGGGACCCCCGGAGGCAGGCAGCTTCCTGTCTCCCTCTCCTCAGTCCTGCTCCGACGGCGCTAATTTTGCCAGAAAGGCACACCTGCACAAGCTCTGTCGCCTCTTGCTTGCTGTAAATAATTATTGTTTAGTCACGGCAGCTTGATGGGGGGGATTGCTGGGGTATCCGAAAGATGGTCAGCGGGTTTAGAGACCTGATTATAATGGTATAAGGCCTCTGACTATAGGTGTAAGGTCTCCAGTTGGGAGGAATTTTGTGCCTGTTTGATAAAACCTGAAAGCAGACTTGAACTCACTCACATTTGGTTAACTGTTCCTTAGATGCCATTTAAATGTCTCTGAGCTTTAGTTCCGTAAAATGATATTACTAATATCCTACTTATCTAGTTTTCAAGGTTATTTATTGGGAGGGTCACTTGAGAAAATGTATGTGATGCTTTTTGGTAAACTATATAGACTGGCTCCAACAGCATCAGATGTTCAGTTAATTTTGAGAACTGTTTGTGGAATACGTTTTAATGATCAAAATGAATGTCTGTGGAACTCTGCAGTTGTATTGTATGTACTTCTGATTTCTTTTTAGTTTCCTTCTCTGTGCTATGGGAGATGTCAAAGAACCAAAAATGCAAATAACGCCGGAAACTCCAGGAAGGATCCCTATTTTAAATCCTTTTGAAAGTCCTGGTGATTATTGTAATCTCCATGAACAAACTGTCTCCAGTCCTGTTTTTAAATCAACTAAATTACCAGTAAGTTATTGTTGACTAGTGTTCACAAATAATTTTACTTATTTATTTAAAAATACATCTTTATTGATTTCAGAGAGGAAAGGAGAGGGGAGAGAGATAGAAACATTGATGATGAGAGAAAATCATTGATCTGCTGCATGCCCCTCCACTGGGGATGGAGCCCGCAGCCCAGGACCTGAATGGAACCTGACCTTTCAGTCTGCAGCCTGATGCTCTATCCACTGAGCCAAACCGGCTAGGGCTACAACTAATTTTAAACAAAAATATCTCTCTTTACAAAGTAAGGGGAAATTTGCCATGGAGCATATATTACTGGGAATGTACTTTTTAAATTGTAACATTCATTATAATCTAGTGTTTGAGCTAAAAATAACTTAGCTAGGAGTTTCTAAAGTTATCATTTCTCTCTTTTTTCTTAAAAAAATAAATGACATTTTAGCTTTTGTGCTATCTATAGTTAGTAATATATAAATATAGATACCATATTTGAGAAGAAGCTGTGAATTATCCACTCTCCTCTATTCAACAAACATTATTTGAAGGCTGCTATGTGTCAGATACAGTGCTAGGCATAGAGATTACACTGCAAACAAGTCAGGGTCATTAGACACAAACTCCAAAGGAAATGTATTCTAATGCAGGGGTCAGCAAACTTTTTCCTAAAGCAGTAAATATTTTGGCTTTGCTGATCATCTGGTAATTGTAACAACTACTCACCTATGCCATGTATCACAAAAGTGGTCATAGGCAATATATAAACATATAAACAATAAAGCTTTATTTATGGGCACTGAAACTTGAATTTCATGTAATTTCCATCTAATACTAATATTCTTTGGGGTTTTTGTCAACCATTTCATAGCTTGCAGATTATATTACGGGATAGACACAACTAAAATAGCAACTCGAAAAGAATATATGTGCTGACTATGGTTAAGCACAAGGGTGATATGGAAGGAATGCTTAATCACTCTAGCTTATTTTGCTGTTAACTGGCTATTCTGGAGCATTTCTTTTGAAGTCTAATCTTCAAATCTAATATATTATCTAGAAAATTGCAAATTATGTGGCTGTTTATGCTACTTGTTCATATCAGCTTGAAGCAGATATGCAGAGGGAAGTTTTATTTATACAGGATATATGGATTCATTACTCTGACTGCATCTTAATTGAATCATACCCGGTGCACAAAATTCGTGTGGGGGGGAGATTCAATTCAATTTAATTCAGCCCAGGCTGCACCCTCTCCAATCTGGGACCCCTTATTCATATTAAATATTAATTATCTGTTAGTCTTAATAAAAATAATGGAATGACTGCAACTTCATCCTAAAAGCCAGAATGTATGGTATCAGGGTTTTTAAGCCTGAATTTGTCAAAAACATATTCTAATTACAGTTTAGTCCCTAGCTAGATCATCCCAATATGCCAATGTAGCAGCCAGGGCACATACAAGAATCAACCAATGAATAAGTGTTTGGTTTAATTAGATAGTTGGATATAGAAAGAAGCACTGGTTACCATTCATAATTATTTTATGGATCAACTATTTAATGAGCTTTTGCAGGCACTTCTATGGTTAGGACTTTAATTTCAATTCATTCTTATTGAAAGTAAAGACCATAGGTAACTAAAATTTTTACTTTTATTTGGACATCACTGATGAGTGCTAATTGTACATTTTCTATACCTGTAATATTCTATGAATTTCCTATTATTATGTAATTTTAAAAAACACCCAGAGGGCCGAAACCGGTTTGGCTCAGCGGTAGAGCGTCGGTCTGCGGACTGAAAGGTCCCAGGTTCTATTCCAGTTAAGGGCATGTACATTGGTTGCGGGCACATCCCCGGTAGGGGGTGTGCAAGAGGCAGCTGGACGGTGTTTCTCTCTCATCGACGTTTCTAACTCTCTCTCCCTCTCCCTTCCTCTCTGTAAAAAATCAATTAAAAAAAAAAAAACACCCAGAGGGAAAATTTGATATTTTAAAAGGGATAAAATCAAGTCAATATTTAGTGTGATTTGATTACCACTTGTCATTTAATTTAGTGATAAACTCAAATTTAAAAATATGAGGTGATAGAAAAAAATAAATTGAAAATACATAAATACAGTAAATATAAAGGATAAGATATTTTTATATTATAACCATTCTCATTTTTGAAGTTGACATTGGTTAGCATTTCGATGCACTATTTTAGTTTGTTTTTATTCATATTCTCACTTTCTTTTATTAAGACTCCAGGGAAATTTAGATGGTCTATTGATCAACTAGCTGTAATAAATCCTGTAGAAATAGACCCAGAAGACATTCATCGTCAAGCTTTGTATTTAAGTCATTCTCGGTAAGTTTTCCTTCTTGCACTGAAGTGTAATAACATACTCTCACATGAAAAGAGAAGGAAATTTTGAAGTTGAATATTTTTTATGGAAAATTGTGATATAGATTATGTTATCTAAATGAAGAGTGAGTTCAAAGAACTACATCCAGAATGATTCTCCTTCAAACAATTCAAATCTAGGTAGGAGTCCTTTTCTTTTAGAAGCAAACTTCTCTCTCTACCACTTAGGGAACACTCAGCACCTGGAAGAGGGAAGGACATTTCTACCTGATTGTAGCTTTTGCCATTGAATTGTTGCTTTGTTGTTTTGGTGGTATAGGGTAAAGCACATTGCTGTTTCATTGCCAATGCATTTAGAGAAGCTTTACCAAGTTAAGACACATTAACTGGACTGGAAAAGTATCTTTTAGCAACAGAGAGAACTTTTATAGACATCATCCAACTTTGACATAGGATATTTGGGGATCTGAATTATATTGTCTTGAATTCAAGCTAGTAATACATCAACAAAGAAGTTAAGTCTAGAGGAGCCTTAACTTCTTTGTTGATGTATTGTGTAGGTTTCCAAGCACTAGTGTTCCTCTGACTTGAGATGCTTAACTATGCCTCGTGTAATGAGAACATGCACTTTGGTAGAACAAACCTAGTTTTTTGTTTTTTTTGTTTTGTTTTTTTTTAAATATATTTTATTGATTTTGTACAGAGAGGGAATGAGAGAGATAGAGAGTTAGAAACATCGATGAGAGAGAGTCATCGATCAGCTGCCTCTTGCACACCCCCTACTGGGGATATGCCCGCAACTAAGGTACATGCCCTTGACCGGAATCGAACCCGGGTCCCTTCAGTCCCCAAGCTGACGCTCTATCCATTGAGCCAAACCGGTCTCGGCAAGACCTAGTTTTTAATTACAAACTAGAGGCCCAGTGCACGAATTTGTGCATAGTTGGGGCCCATAGGCCTGCCTTGATGAAGCCTCAACTGGCTAAGCCAGTGGTGGGAAGGGGATTTTGGGCGCTGATTGGGGCTGGTATCAGGCTGGTTGGCTGCCGCAATGCATGTCATAGCCTCTGGTCATTCTGGTTGTTCCTCCATTCCAGGCTCTGGGCTTTTAAATATATATATTTTGCAATGATCTGTAATTACAAATGATAGATAACAGTTTCATTAAGAGTTTAAGAGACTGTTGTCAGTTACATAGTCTAATTTTTTTTTTTTATTTGAATACTAGTATGACCAGCTTTTAATTTTTGGTCCTAAGATTCATGTGGGGTTAGTCCAAAATAATAGGTAATTCTTTTCCTGTTAAAATTCACTCACTCAAAGATGTAGACTTACTGAGATACTCTTGCAAATATTTTTCTTAGCTTGGTAACTTGCTGACCATTAATTCTTAATTATGTCTGTCTAAAGTGTTGTAGAAAGGAATAGAATGGGGAATGAGCATAAAAGAATTTTAACTTAAATCTAAATACCTTTGAAAGAGGTGAAAAGACTATCTAAAAGCAAGTCATTCACAAATAATACTGATTTTTTATTTCACACAAACTGTATGCTTTGTTTTGCCTCTTTATATATGCATAGAAGATATATACATGGAAAAGTGTAATCTGTCAAGAGATATTTATTGAGCACTGAGGCACTTTGAGGAACACTGAAGAAGTATAGTATATTATTCCTGCCTTCTAGAGTTAATAATACTCTTAACCGAAGTTGTGATACAACATTTCTAGACTAACTAATTAATGATGCATTGTTAATTATGAATCTTCATGTATAGCAATAGATATAGAATAAGAATAAAGAGTGAGAAAACACCCTAATTTTAATTTTAATTTTAATTTAACTTACTAATGTATGTTATTTATGGCTCCCAGCACAGTTAGTGAGTATACTTTTAAAACAGGCTGATTCATTCTTAGCAATGACTTTCAGTGTTTCTCTAATTCAAGTTCCCTAATGCTGTGCTTCCCACCCTTTTCATGCCTTGCTACACATAAAAATTACTGTATAACATACTAATGTAAACAAGTGAGTCTGTCCATACAGCAGGTAATCAGTTCTGAATTCCTTTTCCTCCTCCAAGAATCCATTCAGGGTATACCTGTAACCTATATGCCTCATGCCAGTGTTCTGTAATATACGTACACATAATGTCAGGATACTGTACTCTCTATGACTTGTTACAGCCTTCCTTGATCTGGCCCTACAATATTTAGCCAGACTAATATTCCGCTTCTAGCAGTTACCTGAATATTTCAGGTCCTTAAAGTCCCTCTAATGAAACAGCAAAAGGTTTCTGAAAGAGCTATGCTAGATCAGGGCTTACTAATACTATGTGCTATTATGTACTGTCATTTTGACCTGGTTATGTTCATGATGGGATTGAGTTATCCTCAAAATGGCTGTTGTTCAAGCTGGGATATGGGGATTATCATTGACTCCTTTATTAAAAAATCCACTTGATTTTAGTTTCTAAAATGTGTACATTATTACATAAGCTTTGTTAAGCTACACACACACACACACATATATATATATATATATGAAAAAAATTGAGAGATAAAAGTGACTTACTAATTTATCGATGGAAAGCAAATATTCTTTCCTAGAACAGATTAAACAAGTGGTCCTACAAGGCGAACTGCTGAGTCCTTTGGCAAGTATGTGTCTTGTGCTTGAGACCAGACATTTTTTATTATATCTCAGCTGATAAATTTGTGTTACTGTAATTGCATATTGCATCAAAGTGAAAAAATTCATTTGGACAAATTTTTTTGTTGATATTTTATTTCATTTTTAATATTTTTGCCTATTCAGCTGACTATTCAGCTAAGAGTGATAGTTTCTATTTCAGAATAAGAGTTGATTCTAAAATTATGACTATGATAAACTTGCTCTAATTGAAGAAAATGTTTGGACACTTTTTATATTTCTATGGAATGAAATACTTAATATGTTGTGATTAAAATATAAAGTTTATTCATTTTCCATTATGTTGTTAATTCAACTTTTGTAAAGTATTATCAACATAACCCTCCTAAAAAAAAAAAGTTCAAACTGTGAATGAAATAGAGGGAGCTAAACCTAACAATGCAATGAATATATAAATAATATCATTAACTAAATGTGATATGATTCCAATTTTTCTTTTAAAATGAGCTTACCATTTGCCAATTTTTAAGAGAAATAAGTTATTTCTTTTAAAGGTTATTATTTTAAATGTTCATTCAGCTAAAGTAATGGCCTGGTTATTTTTCTTCTTTATCTTTGTATAGAATAGATAAAGATGTGGAAGACAAAAGACAAAAAGCCATTGAAGAGGTAACTTAAACTGTTACTGATCATTAAAGCAGTTAATGTCACCTGTAGGAAGACTTCCTTCAAATCCTTTCTGTCCCAGCGGCACACCAACCTGCCCATCCCAAGCTGTATTAGTACCCCTCTGTTCTCCCTCAGACCAATGTTTTTCAGCTATTTCAACACCTCATACTTCCTATGTTATGGTGATGATTGATTTAGTGCCTTTATCCGCTAGAGTGAATTCTTTTTTGCCTTAGCTTATGCTTCATTCATCTTTTCATTCTTAGGGTATAGCAAAGTTTGTGCCTTCAGAATATTGAGTAGCACAAATGTCTGTTTCAAGTTAGAGTTTGCACATGTGTCAAACACAAGGCCCGCGGGCCAAATCCAGCCCACCAGGCCTTGCAATGTGGCCCGCACCGCGCTGTCATCACTGCACTCCGCTGTCAGTTTATGACATTGTCAGTTTATGACTGTTCAGTAAACCATTCGGCCCGCGATTTAGGCTGGATTTTAGATTTTGGCCCCTTCTCTGATTGAGTTCGACACCCCTCATCTAGAGGAAGTTTTAGGCCATGAAAACCTAGATTGGCATTGGTTTTATCTTTTGTTGTTAACATTTGGATTTTTAAGGCAATATATTTAATGAAGTAAAATGCCTTACTGATAAGTAGAAAAGGTGTTTTACAAATAGAGTATTTTAAAATAAAAATAATGAGTTTTTCACTTTTGCTTGTTAACTAAATTTTTTTAGAGTGCAAGTAAGGGCTCTTTATCTAGTTATTTCCTCAAAGTCTTTATATTATAGCAACTTCTCTTATTTTCCTTTTCCCCTCGCTAGCCTCCTCTACCCACCTCTATTCCTTGGCTATCCTTGGCTCTTCTGTACCCTAGAAGACTTCAGCTATGGTCTGTTCAGAGATCAGGCCCCTCCTGCATTTATTTTTGCAGTGAACAGTGTTGTCATCTTGTATTTTTAAATATAGCCTGTTTATTAAAAAATTAGAAGCCTAGAGCATGAAATTCATGCAGAGAGGGAGGGGGGCGGGGGATGTGTCCCTCAGCTCAGCCTGTACCCTCTCTAATTAGGACCCTTTAAGGGATGTCTGACTGCCTGTTGGACATCCCTCTCATAATCCAAGACTGCTGGCTCCCAACTGCTTGCCTGCCTCTGCCTGATTGTCCCTAACCGCTTCTGCCTGCCAGCCTGATCACCCTCTAACCCACATGTGTCAAACACAAGGCCCGCGGGCCAAATCCAGCCCGCCAGGCCTTGCAATGTGGCCCGCACCGCGCTGTCATCACTGCACTCCGCTGTCAGTTTATGACATTGTCAGTTTATGACTGTTCAGTAAACCATTCGGCCCGCGATTTAGGCTGGATTTTAGATTTTGGCCCCTTCTCTGATTGAGTTCGACACCCCTACTAACCATTCCCATTGCCAGCCTGATCAATACCTAACTGTTCCCCAGCCGGCCCGATTGCCTCTAACCGCCCTCCCCTGCCACTCTGGTTGCCACTAACTCTCCTCCCCTACAGAGCTGGTCTTCCCCAACTGCTCTCCTCTGCTGGCCCGGTCACCCCTAACTGCCTCCCTGCTGTCCTGTTTGCATACAACTGCCTTCCCCTGCAGGCCTGTTCCCCCCAACTGCCCTCCCCTACAGGCCTGGTATCCCCCAAATGCCCTCCCCTGCAGGCCTGGGTTGTCGTCCCCCAACTGCCCTCCCTTGCTGGGCTGGTCACCCCCAACTGCCCTCCTCTGCCAGCCTGGTATCCCCCAACTGCCCTCCCCTGCAGACCTGGATCCCTCCCCACCCAACTGCCCTCCCTTGCTGGCCTGGTCACCCCTAACTGCCCACAATTGCCCTCCCCTGCAGGCCATTTTGTGACAGCCATCTTTGACCATATGGGAGTGGCCATCTTGTGTCTTGGAGTGACGGTCAATTTGCATATTACTCTTTTACTAGAGGCCTGGTGGACAAAATTTGTGCACAGGGCTGTGGGGGAGAGGGCGTGTCACTCAGCCCAGCCTGTACCCTTTCCAATCTGGGATCCCTCTCACTATCCGGGACTGCTGGCTCCCAACTGCTCACCTGCCTGCCTTCCTGATTGCCCCTAACCGCTTCTGCCTACCAGCCTGATCACCGCCTAACCACTTTCCTACCAGCCTGATTGATGTCTAACTGCTCCCCTGCCAACCTGTTTGCCCCTAACTGCCCTTCCCTGCAGGCCAGAGACTCTCCACGGCCCAGAGTCCTATCCATGGCCAGGTGCAGAATGACACAAGCATTTTCCCTCACCCCGGCCACTTCGTGCCCTCTGCCCAGAGGCTCTTCATGCCCGGGGTGGAACGCTTGCTTTGTCACCACAGCGACGAAGTAAGCATTTCGCCAGGCTGCCCACGCTGCTCACTCTCAGAGACTGCTCCCCTGGGACTGGGGGACTCCAGCAGGGCTGAGAGGACTGGGCACTGCCATCTTGTGGCTATGGGCGCTGCCATCTTTGTGATGGAGTGATGGTTATTTTACATATTACCCTTTTATTAGATAGGATAATTGCACATGCTTTACTTCAAACAATATCTACTTTGTAATCTACCTAGTAATTTAAAATTTTCATTCTGATCCAATCCCTTGATTCCTCCCCAGTTGAATATTCTCAGACTCTTACCCATTTTCCAACATTTTGGAAAATATGCATTCTTTTTAAAACCCTCAACTTTAAGAGGAAATTCATCAGAAGACTTAAGAAAATAAAGTCATAGTAAAGATTAGGGTCAATGTAGCAAACAGCTTAATTTTTCATATTTATTATATATATGTATATATATATTTGAAATAGAATAAATACATATTGTAAAAAAAATAAATAAAGTTCAGACTGCAAATAAAAAATACTGGATGAAAACCAGGTTTTTATCCCACCTCCTAAAAGTAACTACTGGAACATTTATACTTACACATTAATTTTAGTATGTAATAGATTGTTGTCATTAAGTATTTTGCACATATAGGATCATCCTTATATTTTTTGCATCATAAGTAGTTTAGCAAACTTGGTCTTTTTTTATAGATATAGCAAAATACAAAGAGTTGCTGCAAAAACATAGAAGAAAAGGAAGAATACAGTATTAGGCTTAATTTTATTTCTAGAATGAAAAAGGAAAGACATATATCCAAATACTCTAGCTCCATTTGCTTATACTAACCAGTGGAGTGCTGGTGTAACAACTGGCCATTTGGATATGGGAAGAGTATGAGTTTTAGTTTTTGCTGCTATTATGATGTAAATATTCCAACTGCAGCCAATTTTAAAGTTACTAATGTTATATCACTGAATGGGAAAAGAATTGCATGATATACCATTATATGTACTAGGAGTTCCACCAGACAGAAAAAAAACATATCCTTGGACATAGATTTTGGTAATGTAGTAAAATAGTTAGCAAGTGATGATTTTGAGTATTTATTATCTTTACCTTTAATATAATTATCTTTACCTTTAATTAAATTTTATATAATTTATGAATTTATACCATTTTTAAAATTTGATAATATTTAATAACAATTTGATTTGATTTGATTTTGGGGGAAAAACATGATAAACTCCTGAAATAACATAGCAAATATTACCATCCAGAATTAGCCAATGACTAGCACATTAACATTGGTCCTGATTTCTTTTGTAATATTTAATATTTTTAAAATTAAATTTATTAGGGTGACATTGGTTAATAAGATCACATAGGTTTCAAGTGTACATTTCTATAGCAGGTTTGCTTGCAGCTTATTTTTAATATTAATTGTGCACAACATTCCTGAAAATTTAATAATTAGATTTTGACAGCTGGTAGAAACTAGCTCCAGCACACCACTCATACTGACTTACTTGTATATGACTATCTCCATTTAGTCCTTCCTCTTCATTATTCTCGCTTTTGTAAACTTTTTCCACCAAAAACAATTGGGGAAGAAATTAAAAATATTTTTTCTATGTTTAATACCTTAGTTTAATATGCAAGTTTCAAACTTAAGTGGTTGATACAGTGTTTCCCAAACTTTTGACATATGTGTACCCCTTCTATAATTTTCATTACGCTGAGTACCCCTCGTACTCATGAGAACATAGAATTAGGCGCAGCTAAGCACGGTGTAGTGCATATCCCCAACAAACTCCGGTGCAACGCGTACCCACACCAAACTCTTCCCATACGCCTGGGGGTAAGCGTACCACACTTTGGGAAACACTGAACAGTATTAAGATTTCTCTTTATATATACTTTAAATTTATTCCATTTCACCTTTGGTCATTTGTGCTTTTAAACCTTAATTTTTAAAATTATAACTATTAAATCAGTATGTGATATTTTTTATGATTATTTGAAAATAACATGGGACCTTTTTATATTTTGGGGGGAATTTATGTCTAATTATATGACTTTTATTGTATCTTACTAGTTTTTCACTAAGGATGTTATTGTGCCCTCTCCTTGGACTGATCATGAAGGGAAACAGCTTTCAGAGTATCATTCCAGTAAATGTGAGTGTACTAAAAATAATATGAATAAAACATAAAATTATAAAAAAATCACTGAATGTAAAACAACATATAGTGAAGTGCTAGTTTACCTGCTTTGATATGGAACTTGCTATAAATTAAATTTCTGAGGATTTAACTACTTAAGGGTTAGAATTCAAAATTTGACTAAAATTTACTGAATTTGTGGGGGGGGTTTTTGGCCATAATATTCTGAATTTAACTTTTTCTTCATGACCATTGTGAAAATCAGTTATAGAATGATGGTCATTGATGATCCACAGATGCAGAAGTAGTTGCTGTTGAATATAGAAAGTGAGTCCCTCCAGAGCAGAGAGTAAATTTTGTGTCTTCATCTGGAGTAGGTTTACTTATTTTAAAAGAATGGGACTTCCCACAAATTGGCAGTAACAAAATATTCATGGGTGGTGTAAAGTACAGCATAGGACAGCGTTTTTCAACCGCTGTTCCGCGGCACACTAGTGTGCCACGAGATGTTGCCTGGTGTGCCGTAGGTGCAGACAAGACAAGAATTTTATAATTTTTCACTATTTTGTTTACTTAATATTTCATAATAAAGTAATTATAAAATACTTTCTTTGTGTTTATTTGATTCCTATTCAAGAGAATTACTTTATATATAGTCAATATAGGCACAGAGTTAAATTTTTTTTAATTTTTTTTATTTTATATTTTATTGATTTTTTTACCGAGAGGAAGGGAGAGAGATAGAGAGCTAGAAATGTCAATGAGAGAGAAACACAGACCAGCTGCCTCTTGCACACCCCCTACCGGGGATGTGCCCGCAACCAACGTACATGCCCCTGACCGGAATCGAACCTGGGACCTTTCAGTCCGCAGACCGACGCTCTACCGCTGAGCCAAACCGGTCTCAGCCAGAGTTAAATTTTTTAACATTTTCTAATGGTGGTGTGCCTCGTGATTTTTTTCATGAAACAAGTGTGCCTTTGCCCAAAAAAGGTTGAAAAACACTGGCATAGGGAATGTAGTCCACAATATTGTAGTAACTATGTGTTGTATCAGGGGGTACTAGACTTATCAAGGGGATCACTTTGTAAGCTGTATAAAATGTCTAACCACTGTGCTGTGCACCTGAAACTAATTAATATACTAGTAATATTGCATGTCAACTGTAATTGAAAAATAAAAAAGGAATGTGATATCCCAAATTCAGTTTTCCTCAGCTGTGATGAAAACCCAGTGTGTGCCACATCCCCGTGGGTGTTTCAGGTCTCATGCTTGGGACTTAGGGGCAAAGGGAACTGACGTGAACATGAAGCTTCTGCTGCTTGGGTGCCGGGGATAGTGAAGTTCCGTGTCTGGACGCAGAAGCCTCCGGTCTTTCCGCACCCATGGAACGCTGGCACGTTAACTTGTCATTGTGCAAGTAGGGTGCAATCTCAGACCTTTCACAGTTCTTGACATGGTAGCCTCGAGCCAAATGTGGCTTTTTCAAATTAAATACATTTAAAGTAAAAATTTAGATTCCTAGTCACATTATTCACATTTTATGTTTAAAGTGTTTGGTTGTAGCCTAAAGACTAAGGGTCTCCATGGAGTGCCTTGTTCACATGTACCTTATAGAAGGTCACACAGCCTACAGTAAAGAAGGCATTTGAATCTAGGATTTTACTTTTTATCCATTCTGATAATATTTAATCAAAGGCTTGAACTTATTCACCCATCCCACCCACTTACTCATGCACCCATTTATTTAGGTTTGTTAGGTTACTGGGCTTTATTCTGTTACTATATTTTAAGTTTTCTGAGTTTTTTTTGTTTGGTGTGTTTTTTTGTTTGTTTGTTTGTTTTTGTCTCCTTGCTTTTTACTTTTGCTTATATTAGTCATTTTTATCATTAAATATTCTAGTTTTTTTACCTGGTGGTTTTCTGATTATGAAGCTTAATATTTAGTCATTAACTTTTAAATTTTTAAAAATTATTTGTAGCCGTATTTTTTTATTTTAGCTGTGAAAAAGACTGAGCATGGTTTTACTTCTCAAATTTTAGGTTTTGTCAAGATGATCTGACATTTTAATTCAGACAATTTACCTAAACCCATTGTTCAAAAACATTAGGCAACAGCGGATCTGTTTGAGTATGACTAACACACATCCCAACTGTTTAAGATTGATATCATGGAGAGCAACCACGTTTTCCTTAAAAAGTATTACCTGGTGTCTTCTTATTTGCTATATAGTAATAACCTGTCAGGGGTTACCCTTGTGCTCCCTCAAAATTAAAAAAAGTAAACATAGCAAAAATAACAAAGTATGTACTTATATATGCAGGCATTTATTTTTTTAATGTAAAATAGAAGTTTCCATAGCCCTGTCCAGGTAGCTCAGTTGGTTGGAGCATTATCCCACTACACTAAGATTGTGGCTTCCATCTCCAGTCAGGGCACATAAAAAAAAATCAACCAAGAATGCGTAAGTGGTGAAATAACAAAGTGACGTTTCTCTTCTTTTTTTCTCCCTCTCTGAAAAGTCAGTAAGTAAAACAAAACAAAACAAAACAAAAAAACACTTTTTATTGATTATATAGAAAAAGGAAGGGAGAGGGAGAGATAGAAACATCCATGAGCAAGTCATTCATTAGCTGCCTCCTGCAAGCCCCCCCCCCCCCAGGGATCGTGCCTTGAACCGGAATCAAACCAGTGAGTGGTGCATGGGAAGATGCTTAGCCAACTGAGCCACACCTGCTGCGCAACAAATAAAATAAAATAAATTTTTTTAAGTTTCCACTTTATTTTTTTTTTACTCCAGAAAATGTAACGCTAAGTAAATGAAGAATATAAAATAGAGGATTTTTCACTTAAAATGTTTTACAGGTATTAAAATAACTAATGAATCTCCAATTGGAAGAAAGCTGACCATCTGTTCTGGGAAAAGCAATGGTGAGTATGAATATTCGATATATTCTGAAAAGAAGTACTTTGCACTTTAAGCTACATTTAATTTTAAATTCAGTTCATGTGATAATACGCTGGCATTGAAATTGCTTTTTTTTTTTTATGAATGATCTTTTTGAGAGCTGTCTTTTAAAATAAATCAAAATAGATACATCCAGTCATGTTTTAGAAATAGCAAGTATGTTGTTGTTTTGTTCAAAGCATAGGAATTGATTTCTGATTTTGCAAATCTTTGTGTTTTTTTAATTTGTTAATATTGGGAGACTTATCCACAGATATAGGCTGGCATTTTTATAAAAATGCCAGCAGAACAACCAGGAGTTAACTTGATCTATTAACAGGTTTATGTCAGTGCTACCAAGTATGGAAAGCCACTTAGAAGAAGATGACATATTACATAAAAGAATGCATAAATGAATTAATTGAGTTTAGCTGGAATATCATGGGGAGATGGTTGATTGGGAACCACATGGTAAATTGTATATAACATGCTTGCATGATTTATCCATGTTTGTTTTTTTGTATCTGCTTGTTTCCAGCTGCTTGTCAGACATTGCTGTCTCTTCCTGTGGATTTTAATTTAGAAAATGTATTAGGTATGTATTGTTCTTATTTAAACCTTTAATAACTTAAACAAAAGGTTTTGTTTTGATGGGTTATTATAAATGGAAATATGTGGCAGTGCCTCTTTCAAAAGAAGTAGGGAAATCATACTAAAAAATTTTTTTAACCTGCCCTGAATAAGTGAACTTTACTATAGACATAAACTGTTTATGGATGCATCTTATTGGTACTACTTATACTAATAATAAGCACTCAAAAAAGAAATAATTTCAGATTTTAAACATCACATATGCCATTAAACTTTGTCCTATTTTTTGAAAACAATTCAAATATATAGTAGTGGTACATGGTGGTTTTTAAAAAATCAGATAACTGAAGTCTAATTGCTCTTAAAAATAACTATAGCTTTGCCTTTTATTCTGTTAACCTTAAATGTAGGTGACTATTTTAGAGCTGATGAATTTGCAGATCAATCTCCTGGAAACCTCAGTTCTTCATCCCTCAGAAGAAAGCTATTTTTAGATGGCAACGGGAGTATCTCTGACTGCTTACCTCCAGCTTCTCCCAGCAGTTGTCACAATAGTGCTCAAACCTCACTTGAAGTTTTTTATTCAATAGATTTATCTCCTGTTCAGGCTAGGAGCCCCATGCAGACACCAAGTTCGGTAAGAAGTGTATTAAAATGTGGTTGGCTAACTTTGCTATAGATATACGTGGATCTTGGTTGCCCATATTCACTTGAAAAATGGCCATTTGGGTTCTATATTTCAAAAGAATTATGTTCATATTTTGTCATTAGTCAGGATGTTTTTGGTTATACTTTCCAATTTTGCATTTAGAGGTATACAGGATAACCAAATTTATCATGAATCTCAAAGAATTTCAATGTAAGTTATTTTCTGAATTATGTAAGATTTTTAGTATAACACAACTGCATTGGCATTAATTTAAATTTTTCATAAACAGCTGATTAGTATGAAATATAGTGGTTTTTTTGAGCCCAGTGATTACATATATATATGTTTTTAATATATTTTATTGATTTTTTTAAAGAGAGGAAGAGAGAGGGATAGAGAGTTAGAAACATCGATGAGAGAGAAACATCAGCCAGCTACCTCCTGCACACCCCCTACTGGAATCGAACTCAGGACCCTTGAGTTCACAGGCCAATACTATCCACTGAGCCAAACCAGTCTGGGCGTATTTATATTTTTTGACTAGCATATTCTGTTTCAAAACTTTTCTAGCTATCTTCTTAGCTGTCCTTGCTATAAGATGCCTTGACTTTTGATATCTGTTCTTTGGGGAATGGCCAGAGTTTGCATGACCTACTTTATAAATGTGTTTTGAAGATGAAGATGCATATGATATAATAGAGTTAAGGAAGAGAACCATATAATTTTTTGTTTTTATCATAGGGGCAGTTTTCGTCCAGCCCTATTCAAGGTAGTGCAAAAAAATACAGTTTGGGAAGTATAACCAGCCCTTCAACTATTTCTTCACCCACTTTCTCACCAATTACATTTCAGATAGGAAAGACACCACTCTCAGGTATGTGTCATAATATAATACCAATTTAAATTTTTATATTATCAATTTTTATTGTAGAGGCTCCTTTTAGTTTGTTCTATCTATAGAGCTCTAAATGACTGCTAAGCTTTTAAAATTTAGAAACCTTTTTTTTTGTTTGTTTGTTTTTTGTTTACAAAAAGAACAATTTAACTTCCAAAACAGTGTCTCGGCAAAGTTCTTCTCTAACTGGTAAATTCAGATAATTTGATTAATAGTATTTATATTAAACATTCTTAAAAAGAGGGAATCAAAGAAAGATGGCAGTTTCAGATATAAGTGGGTTTGATTTTGCTTCTGATCTATAAATTCACACTTTGGTAACTAGATACTCATATTTTGCAAACATATATTTGTTTGAGGTTCTTAAAGAAAATATAGTATGGAAAATTTCAGAGAAAATATTTTTTTTTGCAGTGTGTCAATTTCTATGGAAAAGATGATAGCGCTTATTATTCACAATAGAAAAAGCCTATTCATAGTAAAGAAAATTGGAAAACTGAAAATGATGTATTTTGTTAGTTTTTCCATTGTTTGTGTGTGTGCTTGTGTGTGCGCGCACGCACGCTCCTGTGTGTGTGCACCCATGTGAAGAGTTACACATGCACAGTTCTCTATCATGCTTTCTTTGCCAAGCATTTTATTATTATATTTTGATAGGTCATTTATTGTCTGAACCCATGAATTTGAATCACTATGTAATACGCCATTTCATGGATGTGGTATTTGTTTTCAATTGTTTAAATTGTTTCTAATATTTTTAAATAACATAACTATTGATTATCTTTGTACATCATGTTGTACATATTTATATCCTTAGTTCTCAAAGGTGGAATCATTTGGTCAAAAAGGTTGAATATTTTTAAGGCTTGATGAATTTCATCAAATTTACTTCATAAAAGGTTGTATCAGTTGAAATTTTCATCAATAGTGTATAAGAAAATCAGTTTCTCCCCATCCAGAAACACTGGCATTAACATGCTTTTTTTTTTTAAATCCTCACCCAAGGATATTTTTCATTGATTTTTACAGAGAGTGGAAGAGAGAGGGAAAAACAGAGAAAAATATCACAGTGAGAGCAACACATCAATTGGTTGCCTCCTGCATGAGCCCCAACCAGGGTGTGGTCAGGGAGGAGCCTGCAAGCGAGATATGAGCCAGAATTGAACCCGGACCCTACAAGCTAATGCTGTACCCACTGATGCGAACTGGCTAGCGCTTTCTTTTTGTAGTTTGTTAGTTTGGTAAATTACAAAAAGGAACTTTACTGCTTTAATTTTTTAATCTCTGATTATTATGACACTGAATTCTTGCTGAATGTTTATTGGTCATTTATTTTGGGGTAGGAGATTATTATTTTAGTAAATTTCTCAGTCAATGTTTTTGGACTTCAGTTGACCACGGGTGACTGAAAGCACAGAAAGCAAAGCTGTGGATAAGAGAGGCTACTGTGTTTCATTTATCAGATTCAGCTGTTAATTTGTAGCAGTCACACGATTTGTCCAGTATCTTCTTTGTCTATGGATAATCTATCTATACTAATAAAAGGGTAATATGCAAATCATGGTGATGCCCTCACTCTGTAATGACCAATCAGCAGGAGTCTGAATGCACGGCAGGCATAGGTGGGCAGGGCTATGTGCGTGTCGGGGGGTGTGAGGCTGCATCCTCTGCCCGGTGCCAGCCAGGGATGTGACGCTGTAATTGTTGATTAATAAATTTATATGTTATTTTCATCTACATTTTACTAATTTTCTTTCATCTCTGACACTTCTATCATAGAGAAAGGGCAAATAGCAATATTAAATATTTCCTCTAATTCCCTTTTAATGTGCATGAATTTCATGCACTGGGCCGCTAGTGTGTTATAATAGCAATTTGCTTGTGAGGAAATAATTCTCAGGGAGTACTCTTTAATTTAAAAAAAGAAAGTGCCACAGGAGGAGCCTTGTTTTACTTATTGAGACAGATTCATTTGTGCTATTGGGTTTGTTTGTTTTCCAACAGATTACATTCAATATTAGTTTCAGATATATCTCCTAGTGTTTAGATAATCATATACTTTAAAAAGTATTTCCCCCAATATTGTCAGTACCCACCTGGCACCATACATAGTAATTACATTATTGAGGCATTAATTACTACATTCCCTATGTGTGCTTTATATCCCCAAGACTATTTTGTTACTACAAATCTGTATTTATCAATTCCTTCACTTTTTTCACGTAGTTCCCAAACCCCTTCTCATCTGGTAACCATCACACTGTTTTTTATGTTTCTTTGTTCATGTTGTTCTCTACATTCCATATATAAGTGAAATCACATGGTATTTGTCTTTCTCTGACTGACTGACTTCACTTAGCATAATACCCTCTAAGTCCATCCATGCTGTCACAATTAGTAAGGTTTCATTTTTATTTATGGCTGTGTATATTCACTCGTCTGTTGATAGGCACCTGGGTTTCTTCTATATCTTAGCTATTGTAAATAACAAAACAAAAAGATAACCTACTGAATGGGAGAAGATATTTGCCAATGATACATCCAGTCATCCAAAAAGGGGTTAATATCCTAAATTTATGAAGAACTCATACAACTCAACATCAAAAAGATGATGTTTTTATCCAGTTAATATATGGGCAAAGGACCTGAATAGACACTTTTCCAAAGAAGCCTTATAGATGACAAACATATTAAAATAAGCTCAACATCACTAATCATCAGAGAGATACAGATTAAAACCATAATGAGAAATCACCTTATACTTGTTAGAATGGCTAACAGCTATAAATCAACAAACACTGTTGCTGGGAATGCAGATTGCTGCAGTGACTATGGAAAACAGTATGGAAGTTCTTTAAAAAAATTAAAAATATTACCGCAATTCTACTGGGTATATATCCAAAGAAACGCCAAATACTAATTTGAAAGTGTATATGCACTCCTGTATTCATTGCAGTGTTATTTACAATAGCCAAGATATGGAAGCAAGCCATGTGCTATTTCTAACAACAGAATTTTATTCAGTAAACAACACAACTGTTAATAGGAATCTATTTTTTTCTGACATGAAACATGATTACCATTTAGGAATGGCTTTTCCATTTTTATGATTTTATGATATAATTTTTTTCTCCCAATCTTTTAGAACAAAGGAAGCTTACTTTTCATTCTCCTGATGCTTCATCTGGAATAAATTCTAATGGAATTAGTAATTCATGTATCAGAAGTCCTTACATAGATGGCTGCTCACCAATTAAAAATTGGTCTCCTATGAGACTTGAGATGTATAGAGATGGTACTCAATATCGGACCTCACTGCTTCAAATACCTTTTACCCTTGAGGCTCACAATGAAGATGAAGAAGATAAAGCAAATGCTCCTTCCACAGATGCCTCATCACCTGCCATGGACACTACTGGCATCCACCTACGGCAGTCGGATAGCGATGCTTCTCATGGCACATGTTTAGTAGTGACTTCCATGTCCGTTACACAAAATCAGTCTAGTGCTTCTGCAAAAGTCCTAGCACTGCTACAGGATGTTGAAAGTGAGAAGGAGAATAACACTGTGGATATGGTTGATCCTATAGAGACAGCAGATGAGAACACATGGATTAAGGAGCCGGTGGATAATGGGAGTTCACCCATGACTGATTCCTTGAGTGGAATTATTGAAAACTCTCATATGTGTATGTCACCTCTTGCAGAAAGCAGTGTAATTCCTTGTGAAAACAGTAACATTCAGGTAAAGTATATTCATATTTTGTAGTTCTGTACTTGCTCCCTTGGTGTTCTTTAAGCCTTTCTTTTCTAAGACTGTGGTAAGACAGTAAATGCATTAAATATGACTATAGCATTTATTTGGAGTAGGAAACAATGAGAGCAGAGAAGAAATCAAGCAGCTCTGTTTTTTTAAAGAAGCAGGATTAATCTTTCATGTGGAACTAGTGCCAAAGGAATTTAATTTCCTATATAGCATTTTTGTATTTTGAAAATGCAGTTTTGGTTTTCCTTTGTAATATTTAGTGAGAAAAAAGTTGAGCTTAGAGCACTTTTATGTATTTTTTTGGTACTTTAAAAAAAAATGTGATTTCATAACCAAAATTTTTAATTTTATAATATCTGGTAACAGGAAAGTATAATTCATTTGACTTCATAGCCAGCACTTATTTTTAGAAAGCCACTTGTTCCATTAATTGCCTTATTTTTTGAGCTAAAAATGTTGAAAGAACTTTAAAATAATCAGAAAGGCAATTATTATCTGCCTTATCATAGTAATAATGCTTAGGTAATTCTTACTATATGCCTAATATAATTCTGAGCACTTTGAATGTGTTAATTTGTTTATAATGTTCACAACAATCCTTTGAAATAAGTGAAAAATTATCCCCATTTTACAGATGAGGAAACGGAGGGTCAGGGAGGTTAAGTAAATTGCCATATAGCTAGTAAGTGGTAGAGCCAAGATTTGAATCCTGACACTCTGGCTTTAAAGTTCATATAATTTAATCCAAGTTTATACTGACTCATAGCAATAAATACTACTTACGCTGTGTTTCAGTATGCCAGGTACTCTCATTTAATTTTCACAACAACCCTATAATGCTTTAGTGCTATCAGTTTTGGCATGCTAAAATCTAAAACTCATGGAGGGATCCTAAATGACCCCAAATTAAATATAATATTTCGCTCATATTTTTGTGCCTAAACTGTATATCCTGACTTATTGGATCATTGCTAACAACAATAATAATAATAATAATAATAATAATAAAATAACTCCAAAATTATTTCTAGCAATTTAACTTCTAAAGTTGATTCTTAAATGAAAAAGCACATACAAACTTGGTTTAAAGGTATTATAAGCTTATTTTTCTCACTACCTCTGCTTTTCACAGCATTATAGAATAACTAGATGGCCAGCATGAAAATTCATGCTCTGGTTGGAGGGGGGATCCCTCAGCCCAGCCTGCCCGCTCTCACAGTCCGTGACCCCTTAGGGGCAGAAGGTGACCAGGCAATCAGGGGAAGGTGATGCCCTAGCACACCTCTGCTGCTGCCACTGCCGGCAGCACAAGCCTTGGTCGGCCCTGGTTACCTGAGCCCTAGGCAGCCCTGTGCTCCTGGGCAGCCACCATCCACGACTTGCCTGCACCTCAGGCTGGCCCGAGGAGGCTGAGGGGACTGGGTGCTGCCACCTTGTGCCTGTGGACACAGCCATCTTTGTGGGTGTGGCAGTTGGTTAGCATATTCCCTCCTATTGGCTTTGGGTGCTGTCATCTTTGTGATGCGTGAGGGTCAATTAGCATATTCCCTCTTTATTAGATAAGATTATAAAATAGTTTCATTGAAATATACCATCCTAGCCATTGGAAGCCTATCTCTAATTAAATTTTCATCCACTCTAGGAAGAGGATGAATACCTGCAGGGATACTTCAATTCATTTTTGGACTTCTCATCCTATATAATAAAGAGCTAATATGCAAATGGTCATCATGCCCTCACGCCATTATACCTTAACAGTTCAGACATTCAACACCGGAGAGGGAGCAATAGGGACAAGCCAAGCACAAATGAGCTCATGAGAGAGAAACGGGGAACAGCCAGGCTGTGGCCCGGGAGAGGGACAAGCCGCCCACCCCGTGGTCCTGGGTGCCAGCATCTGCATCTGCTGCCCAGGAGAGGGACAAGCCACCTGCTCTGCAGCCCCGGGTGCCAGTGCCTGTGCCTGCGCCCTGGAGAAGGACAAGCTGCCCACCCTACGGTCTCAGGTGCCAGTGCCTACAGCTGGGGAACCTCAGACCATGCCCCCTGCCTGGCAGGGCTTGACTGGACCTCAGACTTTGCCCACCGCCCCTGTGCTGTGCTGGGGGACTTGAGGCCACACCCCCACCCCAGCACCAGGCTGGAGGACCTGAGGCTGCATGCCCTGCCCTGGCACCAGTTTGGGGGACCTGAGGCCCTGCCCCCACCTTGCCGGGCTTGACAGGGGACCTAAAGCCACGCCCCCCACCTGCAGGGCTTGACAGGGGACATCAAGGCATGCCCCCCACCCTGGCCTACGCCAGGGGACCTGATGCCACACTCCCTGCCTGGTGGGGCTTGATGGCTGACCTCAGGCCACGCTCCCCGCCCTGGCGCCGGCAGGGCTTGACAGGGATGGGGCCAGCTGGGTCTGGGTCTCATACAATTTTGAAGCACACATGGGTGGGTGGGGACTTGACTCTGGTTCCCATGGTGCACCCCAGACTCTGACAGGAGGAAGATTTTCATACACATTTTACTAATTTTCTTTCATCTCTGACACTTCTATTATAGAAAAAGAGCAAATAGCAATATTAACCCTTTGCACTCCGAACCATTCTGGACATTGGCTACCAGCTACTCGATGCTACTTTGCGGCGGAGTGCGTTGAAATAACTCAATTCCCCGTAATCACTAATAACCTGCAATGTCCCCTGAGAGGGGACATCCGAGTGATATGCTAGAATTCCGATGTCCCCTGAGAGGGGACAGCGGAGTGCAAAGGGTTAAAATGTCTCCTCTAATTAATTCCTTTTTGGTGTGCATGAATTTTGTGCACCGGGTCACTAGTTTGTAAATACTTGTCCTTTAGACTTTGAAGGCATGGTTTCATTGATTCTGTTCGATATTGCTGGTGAGAAATCTGAAACCACTGTAATACTTTTATATTTTGTATACTAGTATATCTTTTCAAACCCCACCCCCTCCCACCATCCCCCAGAACATAGGATCTTTGTCCAGTGTTTTGAAATTCTAGTGATTTTTTGATATGCGTTTCTTTTCTTCAGTTATCCTGGGTACTCAGAGGGCTCTTAATGGTAAATTCATGCCCTTCACTTATCGGCTCTTTTCTTGTAATATCTTAGATTTCTTCTCTGTTATTGTCACTGTTATCTCTGGAACTCCTATTGATTCTTCAATTTTTGAAAAATTTTTCGCTATATTTTTTAATCTCCTTTTCTAACTTTTGGGAAGTTTCCTCAATTTTATATAATCATCCTTTTGAATTGGGGAGGGGGGGTACGGGGAGTTGTTTTGTTTCGGTATTGTTTTTAAAATGTATGGCATGGCTAGCAGAGCGGTGCATGGTCTGGCCTTGGCCTTATTTTCCAGCCTCATTTTGTTTCCTTCAGTCTTTGTCAATCCCAGTGGCTTTCCAGAGTTTTGAATAGTCATGTTCCTTCTTGTTGAAGAACCTTTGCATGCAATATAGAATTTGTTTTCCTATCTCACTTACTTAACTCCTATTTATTTTTCAGTTTACAAGTTAATGGCCATGTCATCAGAATAGCTTTCCCCGGTTACACTAGCCGACCCATGTCTCATTATGTGCTTTCCTAATTCCATGGACATTTTGCATTCTTTCCAATCAGACTATTAATACAGTAATCATGTGTTTCTCTTTATCCCAGAAGTTACTAAAAAAACAAAAAAAACAAAAAAAAAAAAACTTGGCATGTAACTTAGCATGTAATAGCAGCTCATTAAATATTTGTGGAATGAAAGCCTAATGAGTGCATATGTAAGTTCAACTAGAAGGACATATAAATTGAGAACAAAGGTTTAGAATCCTGAGAAAAAATTGAGGGAATGGATAAAGGAAGCAGAGTCCCTGAAAGGGACTGATGACCAGCCAGAGAGTAAGTGGGGGGGTTCAAGGAAAGTGAAGTGTGATGGAATTTTTAAGGAGAAAAGAATACTTAGTAGGTCCAACTTCATCTTATTGTGCTTCTCAGATATTGCGGGTTTTTGTTTTTTTTTGTTTTTTTTTTTTTTTTTTACAATTTGAAGACCAGACCTTCTATCAGCAAAAAGATGACAATCACTTTATTGCGATACTCACTTTTATGCAGTGGTCTGGATCCAAACCTGCAATATTTCTGAGGTATACCTGTACATACAAAACAAAGGCAAGGGTTGTAAGGCTTGAAAAGTGGCTGTTGGATTAATAAAAGAAGTAATTGGTGAGTGAGCAACCTCAAGGTGGGAGATAAAAGGTAAATGGAAGGAAGGTAATGGAAAATATGTGTCAATAACTTCTTTAAAGACCTTAGATTTATGATAGCTAGGGAGAACATTACAGTTCAAAACTGCATTTTTGTAGTTTTTCTTTTTTATGTTGCTTTTACTTTAGATGGGAGAAAATAGCATATTTATATGAATGAGAGATGGATAAGAGTAAAAGGAACAAAGAAAACTAGAAATTGGCAGGATAATTAATAATAGGTATCAGTTATGTGTCCTTTTCAAGTATTTTGTGGCCAGAATCTATTCCTCATGATAATTTACAGTAGATGTAATAGATGTCATCTGTAAAACAGTGATCATTTTATATATGAGGGAGCTGAAGCTTGCAAGATGGGATAGAATCTAGAGCTCTGGTAGCAGGATTAGCAGAGGTACCCCTTTCACTTTTATAGGAAGAGGGCCGAGAGCAAGGATGGGTGTGACTGCAACTATTTGGAACTGGGGGGTGAGGAGAGTTCACATGGCTTTAAAGAACATGGGGAACCCAGATGGCAGATTTTAGGTTTTTTTCCCCAGCTATTCTATCAATTTCAGAAAGTAACTTCTTTGAGCTTGTTCCCTCTTATTTAAAAAACTAGAGGCCCAGTGCATTAAATTCATGCACAGGTAGGGGCCTAAGCAGCTGTTGGCTGCCTGCTGCTGGCTGTGGCCTCCTATCCCGTCCACCTGCCGCTGCCGCCGCCACCTGGTTGAACTCCCAGTTGAACTCCTGGTTGAGGGGACAATTTGCATATTAGGCTTTTATTATATAGGACTAGAGGCCCGGTGCATGAAATTAGTGCAGCCCACCCTACCCCCAGTCCAGGAGCCCTCAGAGGATGTCCACCTGGAGCGGGGAGCGGGCCTAAACCACAGTCTGGCCTTCCTCTGCGGGCTGATCAGGACAAGGTGCCACCCCCATCACCCTGTGGCTGCTGCCACTGCTGGCCGCCAAGGTGTTTTCATCAACACAGACTCCAGTCCTTTTACCACGAAAAAATGACAACTTTCTTTAGGCATTTTCAAGATGTGTCTTTCATAGGATATGACAATTCTTTTTTTATTCTCACCTGAGGATATTTTTCCATTGATTTTTAGAGAGCAGAGAAGAGAGTGGGACAGAGAGAAACATCAGTGTGAGAGGGACATTTCGATCAGTTCCCTCCTGCATGAGCCCTGAGCTGGGCCCTGGCCAGGGAGCAGCCTGCATCCTAGGTACATGCCCTTGATCAGAATCAAACCTGGACCTTGCGGCTTGTAGGCTGAGGCTCTATCCACTGCGCCAAACTGGCTAGGACAGGAAATGGCATTTCTTAGCCCCTCTAGCAGTGACCCTTCATTTTTTTCCTCTAGAAATGCTGTGGAAAAACCCTAGATCACCTTCTGGGATTCTTATTACCCAAGTTATTAAGAACGCTGCAGGAGCTTAGCCAATGAGTGTTCAGAATAGATGTTTCCTCTGCAGCTCACATGTAGAGGTGGGCCTGCTCAGGCTAGGCGGTGGTGGCAGCCTGGGCAACCCCCCCAGCCTCTCAGCTCCTGCTCCCAGGGCTTCTGGGGCCGGCGGCCTGGGCACCACGTCCTCCTGCCTCTCCACTCCCGGGCTTCTGGGGCCAGGTGGCTGCGGCTTGGGCACCCCCCGCCTCTCCACTCGGGGGCTGCGCCATCCATGACTTGCATCACAAGGCAAGGAGTCCCCTCCCTCCCATCTGCGCACACAACCTCCTCCTGAGCTGGTCATGACTGTTAGGACATCCCCACTAATTTGCGTATATATATATATATATATATATATATATATATATATATATGAGAGAGATGGGATGGTAGGATTATAGGATAATGCTGTGATCACTGTTTAATGTGAGCATTCATTTTTAATAAGTAATGAGAGACTGAAGTAGCAAGCATTCAAGCAAGAGGGACAGACAATGATGAGAATGATGAGGAAAGGGCTAGAGTGCTGAGGCCAGATTTCAAGGAACACTTGGTAAGGCACAGCTCTTGTCAGTTATGAACCTTGAAGATTTATAGAAAGCCACATCAGATTTATGTGGGAGAAAAATAAATTTAGTAACACTGTGTAGCATGACTAGTAGTAGAGACACCAAGTAAAGGCAGCACAGTCCAACTGGAAGAATATAAATATTACAATCAGAACTAAATTTGAACTAAAGTTTTTTATGGCTGGTGGGATCTTAAGGCAAGATCCACTTAACAGTGAGTAGAGCCTGACTTGTTAACCTTTCTGAGCACCTCATCTTCTGAGCTTTAACGTGATGCTGATGCCTACCTTTTGTCTGGCGAGTAAAGAGATGATCTTTATGATCTAGTTGATGCATAGTAGGCATGACAGTAGCAGTAGTCTTGATGAGAGCAATGTTCAGCCACCATCTTCTGGGTATCATTGTCCTTCCAGGGTGGGACAAACTCGGGTCTTCCGTAGCTGCTCTCCACTGGCAATTAACTTTTTCTTCATATATTCAATTATGTATTCATTTTTTAGTTTATAAGCTATTTACTTTGCACTGGTGAATAAAAGGAAGAGTTTTTGGCAGAGTGTCTAGAGGCAATCTGATAATTACATTTTTGACCAAACAGTTGCAGAAAATGATAGAACAGGGTATTTCCTCTGGGATGTAGTACAAGATTTTTATTTTACACATCACAAGGGTTTTTTTCTAAATGGAACGTGACTCCATAGTGAACACATACACATCCATCCCTGAAAACTAGAAACATTTTTCTTAAGATGATAGAATGCGCTTTCTCAGCTAGTCTAATACTTGTGATGGGGGCGAAAAGTACCCACCTTTCCCTTCTTTCTAATCCTAATGTGCAAAATAGGGCTTAAGTGCAAGGTGAATCCTTCTTAGGTTTTGTGTTGTTTGATGCTCAGCAGGTAAATGCAGTGTGTGTAGTAGACAGGAACTCAGGAGCCTCAGTCTTTATTACCTCATTTTCCCTGACATGTGAAGGTTAACCTTTCTGAGTCTTAGCTTCCTCATTTACGAGGGTTGTAGTAAGGAGAAAATAAGAATGGTATGATATGGAGTGCCATATAGAAGGCCTAGCATTTTTTTAGGCACTCAATAAAAATATATGTACCAAAACTGAAGTTTGAATACTCATAAAGGTAGATTGTACTTAGAGATGCATCCAAGCAATTTGGAGACAAGCTTGGTAAATGAGTTGGAGATGAAATTGATTGTAATCCTCATTTTCATCTACTGAGTGTCATCTCAAGGTAACAGGAAAGCATATTTAGTGCCATATTCACTGATTCTAAAGAAAATTGCAAAATAGTAAACTGACTACTTTGAAGAACCAGTTCTATGTAGAACTACCTTTTATGTTTATAAATTACTTTTAGGTTTCATTCACTATGATCAACTATTACAGTTGTGATAGTGTAACTAACTATTCACTTAAATATTTTTAAATAAATTTACTTAAACATAAAAGCTCCTCAAAATAAATTTTGTGGATAAGTGAATTAGTACGCAATTTATTCTTAGTGTGTGTTTTTCCCCCTCCTCATTCCTGTCAGATGGATAGTGGCTATAATACACAGACTTACGGAAGCAATTTTATGGATACGGTTGGGGCAGAAAGTTACTACAAAGAAAACGATGCACAAACTTTGGAAGTCGAGACCAAACCTCAAGTTTTTAATATAAAGGTATGGAATAAAACAGAAAGCTTGGTGTGGTTGTAGGTCCTAAGTGTTCACTAAATGAGATTTTTTTCCTACTTTTTCTCCTCTATTTTGCTTAAAATTTTGTTGACTATCATGTTTATACCTAATCTTTCAGGTCATTTAATAGCAGGTGAAGATGATTTTTAAATGGAAACTCTTCATTTTCCTAACTCTGCTTGAGAGTGTTAAAGAAGAGGTTGGAGAGGGAGAATTAGTCCTACTTTGGAATTGGTCCTTGAAATCAGTTCCTTAAACCTAATTGGGACTAGGAGTTGGAGGTCCAAAGAGGAGGAAACTCAGAGGTTTTTGCCTCTAATATTGTCTTAAAGTCATATGTAAAAAGAATTTTTATTATGAGAGGGAAATAGTACAATTGAGAGACTATGCATTAAATTAAGAACATTCAAAGGTAAAGGCTCTTCAAATTCAAAAGCCTACCGTATATAGATTTTGGATGCTGAATGAGAACAAGTATCTTATATTCAAAGTACTTATAATTTATACAAAAATACTGTTGATGACATTTACTGAACCTTCTAGATAGGATGGTTATAACTGTATGTTCACATTTGAAGAAACCCATCATAATTTCAGGCATTATCAGGAGAATCTTTAAATTTTTGTATGCTAGTTTAATAAACACAGTAAATATCAGCAAGTGTGCTACTGAAGAGAATTTTCCAAATGAGAGTTAAGACTTAATATGGAGCGGAAACTGGTTTGGCTCAGTGGATGGAGCATCGGCCTGTGGACTGAAAGGTCCCGGGTTCGATTCTGGTCAAGGGCATGTACCTTGGTTGCGGGCACATCCCCAGTAGGGGGTGTGCAAGAGGCAACTGATCGATGATTCTCTCTCATCCATGTTTCTAACTCTCTATCCCTCTCTCTTCCTCTTTGTAAAAACTCAATAAAATATGTATTTAAAAAAAAAATAAAGACATAATATGGAGCCACAACTACAATGGGATTATAGTCCATTTAAAAATGAGAGAGAGGCCAAAACCGGTTTAGCTCAGTGGATAGAGCATCAGCCTGCGGACTGAAAGGTCCCAGGTTCGATTCCAGTTAAGGGCTGTTCCTTGGTTGCCTGCACATCCCCAGTAGGGGGTGTGCAAGAGGCAGCTGATCGATGATTCTCACTGATGTTTCTAACTCTCTGTCCCTCTCTCTTCCTCTGTGTAAAAAATCAATAAAATATATAAAAAAAATAAAAATGAGATAGAGGAAGTACTTTTTGATTATAAATATTGATTAGTAAAAAACCCTATCTTCACTGACCCTTTAGAATCTGCATTTCGGTTTTTAAAAGTTCTAATAATAGCTGCATCCTCAAACAGGCCTATTTAAACTGAAAATAAGGTATTTTCTTCATTCACAGCAAGACCATAAGACACAGAGGTGTTGGAGGAAAGCAGCAAATCCTCATTGCAGCAGTCCACAGAGCACCTCTCTCAGAACCAAAGACTACCATTGAATAACTCCTCGCTTATTTTTCTTCTTGCTTATTATTTATGATCATTATTGGGGAAAATTGCTTCAATAAGCATAGCTTTTTTCTTTCCCTCCTCAATATGACATATCAAGGACTTAATTTAGTGACCTACGAACATCAGAAAAGCACCTGGAGCTTTCAACAAGTTGCTGAAGTACAAGTTTATTTTTTGTCAATAAATATTTTTGTACTAACCTTGAGTGATGTGTTTACAATAAAAACTTAAGAATGTTGACTGCTATATCCTACTGTCATAATGGGTTGGAAGGAAGGCCTCATGTCTCCTGGTAGCTTGTGGAAGTGGGGTTCTTGGGGTACTGCTGGAGTAAGAACTACCAGAGGCCCCCACAGGAGGACGAGATACGATAGAAAGCTTTATTTCTGTGGAATTACACCCTTGTCCAGTCATAAAAGAAGTGTAGCTAGGACTTCAGTAGAGCTAAAATCAGAGCCAATGTCAATGTCCTTTCTATGATGGAGCCAGGTGCAGCCCAGCAACTACCTAGCTTAGCTTATTTCCCCACTGTCCATTGTATATGGGGTCCCCATGGCCCTGGGCCATAGAGGCGAATGCTGGAGAGCCAAGAGAATGCCAAGAGCAAAGAAAAAGAACTGTTTAGGGTATTACGTATTCCCAAATTTTCATGCACTTGCAGTGGCCACACCCACATTTCTGTCCCCACGTGTAATGGATAAGCACCTTCCCTGTGTCACCCCAACTTTACTGGACATGAGGCTATCTTTTCTTTGTCCAGTCCCTTCCCCCAATATTTTGTAGGAAATAGCTGGTGGTTCGCTGGGGAGTGAAAGCGGCAGCTTCCTGGTGAAGCTGCACAAATGACCAAATGACATGCCTACAATGTCTTGACTTCCCTTGGCTTCTTTCCCATCTTATATAATAAAAGGGTAAAAGGCAAATTGACTCTAATGGCAGATCAACCAGGAACGATTGGTCTATCAGTGTTTCCCAGGGGTATAGGAAGTTTGATGGGGATATGCACTGCACCGAGCTTAGCTGCGCCTAATTCTACGTTCTCATGAGTACGAGGGGTACTCAGCGTTACGAAAATTATAGAAGGGGTACACATATGTCAAAAGTTTGGGAAACACTGGTCTATATGATGTGCACTGACCACCAGGGGGCAGACGCTCAACGCAGGAGCTGCTCCCTGGTGGTCAGTGCACTTCCACAGGGGGAGCGCTGATCAGCCAAAAGCCAGCTCATGGCTGGCCAGCGCAGCAGCAGTGGCAGGAGCCTTTCCCATCTCCACAGCAGTGCTAAGGATATCTGACTAACAGCTTAGCCCAGCTCCCCTTAGTCAGACATTCCCTGAGGGCTCCTGGGCTGCCAGAGGGCTGACTGCCAGCTTAGGCCTGTTCCCACTGGGAGCAGACCTGCCATCAGTCAGACATCTCCCAAGGGATCTCGGACTGTGAGAGGGTGTAGGCCAGGCTGAGGGACCCCTTCCCCCCAAGTGCAGAATTTTCATGCATCAGGTCTCTAGTCATTAATAACCAATTAATTACAATAGTATCACTACAGGGTTAATGTAAGCCTGCCTTACTGCTTTTAGCAGTTCTGAGAACATGTGGAACTGTACATGTAAGTACAGATGAATTTAAATTTATAACCTATGTGAAAAAAGTCTGATATAGATACAAAACAAATTTATCCAAGAGGTAGGAAGGAGGTAAGGCAGGTTTCTAAAATTTCTCACTTTTGGACTCTGTTCATTTCTTTGTAGAAATTCTTAGTTCCAGTGATAACTGGCCCAGTGGCTACTTTAAAAAGTATAAATACTAGAAAGGTAGAACTATCAGCATCTTCATATTATATATTACTTTTTCATTAGTGGGTAAATGTGGATGCCCAGAATATTCTCCATCCCTAGGGTAAAGACCTCCTTTCCAAGTCAGTTTGGCTAGGGAGAGGAATAGGAGTAGAACCAGGATCAACAGTGGGAACTGGGTGACAATGGCAGCCCTGTTAGGGCTTTAGACTTAGGACAGTGGTCAGCAAACTGCAGCGCGAGAGCCACATGTAGCTCTTTGGCCCCTTCAGTGTGGCTCTTCTACAAAATACCACTGCCTTGGTGAGTCTATTTTGAAGAATTGGCGTTAGAAGTTTAAGTTTAAAAATTTGGGTCTCAAAAGAAATTTCAATTGTACTGTTGATATTTGGCTATTACAAATTACCTTTTAAAATTTTTCTGATTCATAAATGAGTAAAAATTCATGTGCAGGCCTAGGAAATAAAGACCTAGTAACTTTGTGTCATTTTGCCTTAATTTTTTTTTTTGCACCTTTTATTACAACCTTCCAAAAATTATTTCTTGAGGAAATTAAAAACGGCGGTAGTGTAAGTGGATGCTGCATGGACATGCTCCCAAGAACAAAAAATATTCTTAATGAATACTTAGCTCCTCCTGTCCCCCAGCACACTAACCATTAAAGTCATTAGTCACTATGTCCATTGCTAACAATACTGCATTTGGAAGTTGAGTCCTTAATCACATAGGTTTTAAACTGATATCAACTTAAGACTATTGCTATTCTTAAGAGTTCTAAATACTAGGGTAGGAGCTTCCCTGGCTATGTTTTTATGTGTTTTTTTAATAGCACAAGTGAAAAAACAGTTAACAAAGTAGTGGCTATAACTTGGATTCAAACACCACCTGTCACTGAACTACTTGAACTGGGCCATGAAAACCTCAATCTTCTAATCTGTTAAAGAGATAACAATAGTACCTAACAGGGCTTCTTAATATTCCAAGTAAGCTACTTAACATAAGAACTAGCACGAGTAGCATTTTAGATAACCAAGGCAAAGGCTTTGAAAGGGTGAAAGGGTTTCTGGGCATCTTGAATTACTCACTAGGGACTGAATTAGGCCTTCCTCATAAATGAGACTTAGAGAACAAACTTGGAAAGATGAACATAATGTCAGTTATAGCCTCCTTGCTTTACCAAGAAGCCTCCCTTTTCCTCTACTGCAGGTAAACTATGGTCCACTGGCCAAGAATTTTAAAGTAGTTTGCGGAGAGAGAAATCAAATGAATAATATTTTATGACACATGAAAATTATGAAATTTAAATTTGTGTCTATAAGGTTTTGTTGGAACACAGCCATGCTCGTTTGTATACACAGTCAATGGCTGCTTTCACATTGTAAGAGCAGAAGAGTTGAGTACTAAGGTTGTAACAGACTGCACACTAGCAGATTCTTAAATGTCTGGCCCTTACAAAAAAGCTGCTAACTTCTGCGCTTTGTCCATTACTTGGACCCAAGACAACTCAAAACTATCTTCCTTCAACTGAAACAATTTCTGCCTCAGTGAATGGATGTTTTCCTCAGTAACAGGACACCGGAACAAATCATTTAACAACTTCCGAGCGCCTAAAAGTACACACTGTAATTATTCCCACTTAGTATACCTCTGACATATATGACACTCCTCTCATTGTGCCACAAGTTCCTTCAAGGCACAGGCAGTTTACTTAACTGGTGATAAGCCTGATACATTTTAGGTACTTTAAAGATTGAATAAGCCAAGTAAGATGTTTTAAGGTAGCTATCTCAAAATATTTTTGAAAACACCAATTTATCATTACTAATTTTTGTGGTTAACAAGGGAAGTAGTCACTCTGACACATCAAATTGTAAAACTTAGATTTGTCCCCTTTAATATTTATTTACACAATCCCCCCCTTTCCAATATAATCTGACCATTCATTACCTACTTTTTATTTTATAAGTAACATGATGTGACATTTAAAATACTCTTCAGTCTTTCTTTCGATCCCAGACCCTTATTTGGGGGAGATATTTGAGGTGAAGGTCGAGGATGATGATCACTCTTATTACCTAGTATGAAGCAACTATTTTTCCAGGATTGCCTTCCTTCAATATCCACTCCCAAACACATACATCTGCTCAAGCATCATTTAGGAACTGCAGGAGGCTTTCTGACAGAGAGCACATAGTGTATGTTAGGTAAATTAAAGACAACACAGATTACTGAATTCCCAACAGATCTTGTCTTGAAATTCAAACACTGCCATACTACACAATACAGCTTTCAAAGATTTAGATAGATTGTTCTTCTAAAAACGTTCTGTTTTTCTCCATAGGGAAATGGTGGTATTTTTCTATCAATATCAAATAGTCAAATCACTTTTGCAAAGTTGATCTGCTCTTCAATGAGAGGATGAATGCTCCCTTTAAATGATCTTTACAGATCCCTGACTTTGCTATCCTCACTGTTTAAGTCAGGGGTCCTCAAATTTTTTAAAGTGGGGGCCAGATCACGGTCCCTCAGAGAGCTGGAGGGCCGGACTATATGAACTACTAATTCCTACTGTAACACCTCGGCTGCGCTCACTGCCCAAAAAACCTGGCGGGCAGGATCAGACTCCTCTGTGGGCCGCATGTGGCCCGCGGGCCGTAGTTTGAAGACCCCTGGTTTAAGTGATGGATATTCAACTGAATTTTCCTGCATAAATAGCTTTGTTCAGTCCAGAAGTAAAATAGTATGATGGAACAGACACAACAGTTCAATAAAAATGCAAATTTTTTAAATTATTAAAATGTACTTAAAAATAATAAATTGTTTCACACACTTCTTAGGATTAAAAATGTCTTCTCAAGTTCATTGTTGTTTTTAATGTTCTTAAAAGGAAACCTTGAAATTTTTTTGCTGGCTATAGCTATTTTTCAAGCTTCTTCTTCTTTTGCTCTGGTTCACTGATGTCCATGTTTGAAGTATCAGTAGGAATACTTATTCCTGGTATCTGAAGTAATACAAACGGGGGGAAATTAGGTTGAGTAAAAGTATAAAATAAGGAATAAATCTTATTCTCATTTCCTCTTTCCCCACTAATACTTTCAATTTCAAAAAGATAGAGGGATAAAGCGGGGGGAAAGGTTTTCCATACAAAGTATAAATTTCACACATAAGGTAACAGTTCAAAAATGTTAGACATGTTATCAACACATGAGAAATAAGTCATTTGGGAAGTGTGTGTTTAACACGTCCAATTATCCGAGCTGAGCCACCATGACTGTCCGCATCAGAGCAGGTGTGTTGGGGCAAAACAAAAGAACTAATGTCTTTTCAAAAATGTAACTTCACAACTGATAAAACGAAAAACTGGCTATGCAAGAGATCTCAAAGAGCTCTGCTTTTGGTATCAAAAACCTCAGAAGAATCCTAACTAGGACCCTATGGCCTAGGGAGATCAGTGAGAAAATAGGAATTGCTATGTAAATATTTGTCCTCCACACTTAAAGAATTCCCTCTATCCCTAAACAGAAATAACTTATGACTATAGCTGTCTTTCACAAAATACACTGAGTGGCCAGGTTATTATGATCTCTGAATGTATAATAATCTGGCCACTCAGTGTATATCCTATATAATAAAAGGCTAATGTTCAAATTGTCCCCTCGACCAGGAGTTCGATCAGCGGGCAGACGGGCCAACTGCCCATGTCCCCTCCCCCTGGCAGGCTGGCCAGATTCCACCCATGCACCAGTCCTCTAACACACACACACACACACACACACACACACACACACGCAGTGGCCAGATTATTATGCATTCAGAGATCATAGGCAGTATAAGATCGTCTTACCTGTGGTTCTACCAGGGACATTCGAATTTTCTGATGCTGAAGATTTGACGAGTCTAACATGATTTTAACTTTAACTTTATCAAATATATGGAACACAGTATTTTCTATTTTAAGTGAAGGTATCTAAACAAGAGACATTTTGCAATGTTTAATTACTTTTATACACTTTAGGATTTGTTCCAATTCTTTATAGTTTACCCTTCATATTAATTAAAAATTTTACTTCAATATTTAGTAAGATGTTCAATATAACAAAACACTAATCTCGTAACCTCACATAAATGTAAGCTATCATACTTTGTCCTTTCATTAAGACGGTCCCAATATAAATAAGGAATAAAAAAAAAATGGTCCCAATATATATTCATTACTCTCAGGAGTCTCACCAGCAAGTTGTTGAGAAAAATACCCAAAGGTACTGAAGGCAGAGATTATTGTTTTGTAATTCTACTAAGGTTAGGGAAGTAGGGAGTGTGTCAGATAAGTAGTGACATTGGAAACAAGTTAAAAAATTCCCTTTGCTGAGCTCTAAGCAGTCATTTATTTATTCCTTCACTTTAATCTGTCTCTGCACCTAAGGAAAAATGTAATTCAAGTTCTCCTTAGAGAGGGAAACTTTACATGGTATAAAAGAAACCATGGGCCGAAACCGGTTTGGCTCAGTGGTAGAGCATCGGTCTGCGGACTGAAAGGTTCGATTCCGATCAAGGGCATGTACATTGGTTGCGGGCACATCCCCGGTAGGGGCTGTGCAAGAGGCAGCTGGTCGATGTTTCTCTCTCATTGATGTTTCTGGCTGTCTATCTCTCTCCCTTCCTCTCTGTGAAAAATCAATAAAATATATAAAAAATAAATAAATAAATAAAGTATATGGCCTTTAAAAAAAAAAAAAAAAAAAAGAAAGAAACCATGGCCAACGTGTGTATGCTAGCTAATATACTGAGAAACTGAGTATGTTTGGCACAATTAAATTCTGCAGGGTACAAAAAATAATTTTAACCTTTATAGGTACCACTTGTAACCTATCAAAAAAAACAAAAATAAAAACATTAGAAATACTATACCTCATCATCATAAATAAGCCGTGGCTTGGGTTTGTCCTTTTCTTCAAAAAAGACTGTGCCTTCTAATCCATATTTTGGAATTAACACCACAATAGCATTTTTTTTAACAAAAAGAATATAGGCCTCTTCACTTACTATTCCTTTGCTTTTGAAAAATAGCTGTAAAATAACATACAACCTTATTAAGAATTGTCTTAAATATTTTTAAATGAACAAAACAATTCTGAAAGTTAAAAATGAACAAAATTTCATCTCTCCTAATATTATCAAAAGAAGGCAATACCTGGGTATGAAAAGCCACTGACGCACGTTGGGCATATTGAGCCATTTTGTGCCGAAAATTGAGGTTTTTACACAAATCTGCAAGCTTGTGTTTGTCTGTCAACTCTGGATAAGTACAGTCAGCCCCGATAGCCACAGCCAGCAGCCGATGAACAATGATGTCCGCATATCTAGATATATTAAGGAGAAACAAGAATCATGCGACATTAGCATTAAAATGTCTCCTCAAAATTAACTATTTTCTATTTCCTTTCATTTCAAAGGGAAAAAGTACCTTCTGATGGGTGAAGTAAAATGTGTGTATATTGGGGATGCTAAGCCGTAGTGATGAAAATCATTATCCATTCCAGAGCAGAAGTACACAGCTTGCATCATGCAGCGCGTGGCTAATATTCTTAACAGAGTGTTTAGATATGGGAAAGTAGCAGAATCAGCCTGATCCAAAGAGTCAGCCAAAGCCTTGGCAGTATCAGTTTTAACTTCCAAATTCTGTAAAAAAGAGGAGTGAAAGAGCACTATATTTTAAAATCAGTACAATCATGTATCCAAAATATAAGAAATCAAATTGAACAGATAAGTGTTTGTTTCTGATCAGATACATGTTTATACCTTTTATCCTTCACCTAGGAAACTAAAAATAAATTTATAGAAAGTGTAACATGCTAATTAGACCGGATGATACTGGGGCTGTGAGGGAAGCCCGGGTCCTGGGTGCCTGCTGGAGGCCAGAGGGAAGCCCAGGTCCCGGTGCCTGCCAGCAGCCGGAGGGAAATCCGGGTCCTGGGTGCGCTGGTGCTGCAGCCAGGTGCTCTTGTACAAATTTTGTGTATTGGCCCTCTAGTACAATAAATTTATAAAAAGCAATAATTGTTCTGTGCAACATCGAAGCTTAACATTTTCTAAACGCATTTAAATATACTGAAGTATCAACATTCTCAAGAAAGGATGGTGGGAGCGGTAGTGCTGTTTCTCAAAGACCAATTTGTGCCTTCCTAACCTTTGCTGGGTAGGCAAAAAAAATCAAAACAGATCTGTATGTCTGGATTTTCTTTGCAGACATTTTCCTTCCATTCAAAGTAGAAATAAAGGCTAGAAACAAACTACTAAAACTACTCAGAAACCAATGCCAACATGTTAAAATAATTCAAAACAACTCCTTCTAGCTCTTCTGGACAGGAAAGATGAGACCTGAACAAGTGATAGAAAATCAATGTAAGCTATAATCACCCCAAGGGTAAGGGTATTTAGGGTGAAATGAAAATCTACTAACTAGAGGCAGTGGGGGTATATGTGGCTGAGGAAATGCTTCCCTTTTTCCATGTATGTAATAAGTAGACTTCCTTCTTAGGGACATGATATAGAGGGGGTTTAACTGAGTTAAAGAGAAAGAAATTATTTGTAAGTCTCTGAAATTAGGCAGTTCAGAAGAGGCATGAAATAACACAGGCATGAAGAACATGTATAACGGCACAGAGATATGGAAGAGCATATTATGTTTAGGGTACTGCAAATAACTTAAGTCTACATAAATGAATCAATTTAATATGTTGTACAACTTAAAGGTACACAATGTGTTTTGTGAAGTATATTTCAGTAATTAAAAACTAAGAACTACTGGCATATTTTTGCATCAAGAAACAAGAACATTTTTATGGAGATGTAAGTAGATTGTTCAGTATAGATCACAACACAAGTATAGATAACTTTTCAAACTACAGAACTTTACCTTGGATTTAGCTGCCTTAACAAGAATGTCATAATTTGATGGAGGAGGAGCAGGATGTTTTCGAAGCAGAGCATGTTCAGAAAACTCTTCATGAATTTTTTTTGCAACAGAGATATTGGCAAGTAACATAAATTCTTCCACCATGGAATTTGTTTCTCTACCAATGAAAAAAGAATCATTAAGTAAAGAGTATCTGAGACTTCTATGTATCATATTTATTTACAGGATACCTTTCCTACCTACAAGATAATAAAAAAATTTCCTATATAAACATTCATATGTGTGTGCACATGCATATTTTTATAACTTAGGGCTCTTTCATTCTCTCCTATTATGCTAAACATTTTTTTACTATGCATCTACTGTGTGAGAAAATCTCGTGCTAGAGAAGACTTTACAAATTGCATTAAAAAACAAAAGTCTTGCTAACTCTAAGTAATATATAAAATCTAAATCTTATCTCCTTTTACTGAGCCCAAATTAAAGTAGATTTTTAACTATAAATTCATAAAAATCAAGTTTACTAAGAAAATTTCAGTTTAAATCACAAATTTTGGTTTAAAAATTTAAACTTTCACTGATAAATTAGCAAAATGAAGTAATCATATTTACAATAGCTACTCTGGATGCTTATTATAAGTCAGGTATTGTGCTATAAATAGTACATGTATTGTGTCATATATGTGTGTGTGTATATGTATACATACACATATATATTTAATTTATTCTACAGATAAGACAACAGGAGTATTTTTCTCTGCTCAAGGTCAAAGTTATTATAGTAACACGATCCGCCCTAGGTGGTTTGGCTCAGTGGATGGAATGTCAGCCTGTGGATTCAAGGGTCCCGGGTTTGATTCCGGTCAAGGACACATGCTAGGGTACTGGGCACCCAGTAGAAGGTGTGCAGGAAGCAACCAATGAATGATTTTCATCATTTAAGTTTTTATCTCTCTCTCCCTTCCTCTCTGAAATCAATAAAAATATATTTTAAAAAATAGTAACAGTATATAAGTCCATATAAGTTACATCAAAACTCTTACTGATAAGCAATCTGATATTGCCTTTTAATATAGTTAGTCTATGTCCACTTAAAACTTAAGTTAATTATCTGCTTCTGTTTACATAGTTTATTTTTCCCAAGTCACTCAACATGCATTATTAGTCTTTCATTCCTGTTTCCATTTAAATAACATAACTTCTTGACAAGATTGTTAAAGTTTATTAATTTTAAAAGTATTACTAACATCTATACCTTTACAACTTAAGGGGACACTCTCTTAGAATTTTTTTCTTTTAATTGGTAGGCAGAAATGGATAATGTTCTATTTTGGCATTAGATTCAATTATTTCCTTCAAAAAAGCTCCTAGTGTTGGGCTCACTGTTCATACCAACATTAAAACTTATTTGCACAGAAGTTCCCCCCCACCCCACTAAGGTATTTTTTTAAATTTTAGCTCTAATGCTATGAGGCACATACTGATTCTAACTAACAAAGAAGTATATTCCCATTTCAATTCTCAGTCATCTACAAAAAAAAAATATATAAATGCAAAATTAATTTCAGAATTACCTTATATAAGAGGCATGAAAAAGAGGCTTAATTCTGATATAACCAACAATCTCCTTCCTTCCTAATTCTTAACTAAATCAATACTATATAATAAAAGGGTAGTATGCAAATTGACCGAACAGCTGAATGACCTGTCGCTATGATGTGCACTGACCACCAGGGGGCAGAAGCTCAACACAGGAGCTGCTTCCTGGTGGTCAGTGCTCTCCCACAGGGGGAGTGCCACTCAGCCAGAAGCTGGGCTTGACGGTTGGCACTAAGGATGTCAGACTATCAGTCGGACATCCCCCAAGGGCTCCTGGGCTGCAAAAGGGCACAGGCCAGGCTGAGGTCTCCCCACCCCCTGCAATGCACGAATATCATGCACCAGGCCTTTAGTAAAACATTAACAACAGTAGCTGAATATAATATTTGAGAACTCCTGACAATACCTTCTGAGTTATGTAGCATTATTAGTCGGAGGTACTGAGAAGTCAAATAACTTGTCCAGCATAGTATAGGCAGAAGTGCATCCAAACCATGGCAGTCCGGCTTCTAAGCCTTGTGACCACTATTCCATCCAACCACAGTACATTCTATACTAAATACTTAGGGAATCAATCAGAGCAATCCTCTTTTACTTACCATAACTATTACTAGTCAAATTCTAATTTGGGTCTAAATTATTTTTTATTTACTAACAAACCAGACATTACATTTAAAATCAAAATCTATCAAAAAAAATTGCATACCTAAGTTCCTTGGTCTGCAGATCTATAGGATCATGAGTTTCACTGTCCATGTGAAATCGAACTTCTGGAGAAGACAGGGTTAAAGCCCTAAATAAAAATTAAAGAGGTGAATTACTTAAGTGAACCAATAACATGCATAGTTCTGGAAGTTTTTTAAAACAGAAAATGATCATAGCAAGCATGCAAGTTATTCTGATGGCTTTGGACCACCTGTTAAGTTTTACAGATCTACCATGCACTTAATAAGAAAGCATCATAGCAACACAATAAAATAAGAATCACTGTGCTTTTGAGGCTTTCCATATCTTCTTGTCCCCAAACTATGAGATTTTAGTTACATGGGTTTGTAATCACTTTACAAATAAAGTTATTGGCAAATTATTTACCATGGAAAACCATATATTGAGGTGAGGGATGATAAAGCGAGGCAAAAAGGAAGCTGCTATGGGTAGATCACTGACATTAGAAGACCCACAGTTCAAAAGTATCTTCCCCCATAAACTCAACCACCAGAGAAGAAAAAAATGACACTACTACTATGTTACAAACACTGATGGCATTAATAAGAGTGCTGCTCTGTGTCCGGTAATGTATTATGCTAAGTGCTCTACATGCTTGGTTCTTTTAATGACTTGACAATTTCTCCTCTGAAGAGTAAATTCTCACAAGCCAGGTAAGTCTAATGCTTCTTTGCCCCTTGAAACTACTTTCATCAGGTCAGCTACATAATCAACGTAAAACTGAGAGTTTTAATGAGGCTGAGTTACCTTGTATAATCATGGAAAAGGGAAATAGTAAGAGATGATTTCCAAATTCTTTTTCTTCCTTAACTCCCTCACCTTTATTAGAGGAGCTACAAAAGGAATATTAGCAATAAAATCTTTCCCTGCAGTATTATAAGATTCTTCATTAGATTTATTATGTTTTATTAATATAACTTTACTTAAAAAAGCATGGTATACCAATCATATTTTGATCACTTTTTTTGTTCATAGACCACTTTCAAGGACATAGCATTTATTCTTTTAGACAAAATTTAAGGTAAGCTAGAACTTCTCCTTTAAGGCAAAGGATGTGATTTTGTTTTTTAAATGATTGTTTTACCAATTCTGACTAAGACTGAGAAGATTCAATGACAGCTTCTACTAGTAAATGACCTTCTATTTACAAAATTAAAGACCATTTATAAGTTAAAAAATATCTTTTCTTCCATAATTTTAAGAAGCTATGTTACAAATGCCAAGTTTACATCTTACTTTAAAACCATGAAAATAGCCCTAGCTGGTTTTACTCAGTGGATAAAGCGTCAGCCTTCAGACTGAAGAGTCCCAGGTTCAATTCAGGTCAAGGGCACATGCCCAGATTGTGGGCTTGTTTCCTAGTAGGGGGCCTGCAAGAGTCAGCCAGTCAATGATTCTCTCTCATCATTGATGTTTCTATTTCTCCCTTCCTCTCTGAAATCAATAAAAATATATTAAAAAAAAAAAAAAAAAGCAAAAAAAATCCCATGAAAATAGCTCCGGCTGGTTTGCTCAGTGGATAGAGCATTGGCCTGGGGACTGAAGAGCTCCAGATTTAACTCTGGTCAAGGGTACATGCCTGGTTGTGGCTCAATCCCCAGTAGGAAGCAAATGATCAATGATTCTCTCTCATCACTGATGTTTCTATCTCTTTCTCACTCTCCCTCTCTGATATAAAATAAAAATATATTTTAAAAAAGGTAGTTAGGTAGAAGTAGGATGTCTCTACATTGAGCATGTCAAACTCAAAGGCTAACGGGGTCAAATAAATGAGGCATTCGGCTGCGGGTTGCCAGTTTGATATGCTTACTCTAAAAATAGACCTTATTCATCCTATTAAGTGAATCATCATTATTCATGATAAAACACTTTCAAGAGTTCGCAGGTTATCTTAAGATAAATGAATTAAGAACTATCTTAATAGGTATTTTTGAAATGTACCCTTTTTCAATTCTTCTTCTTTTCAAAATTTTAGCTAGCTTATTTAGTCCACGGAGACTAATGGTAATGTCATCATTCATGGCTGCTGAATCAATTCTCATCTGAGCTTCAGCATATGTAAGGGAAGCCTAAAAAAGAAACCATATGTTTATGTAACCCTTTCAAACTATAAAAACTAGTTTACTATTGTACATTCTTATATTTCCACTACATAAAATCCATGATTTTTCAAAAATTAAATATCATTAACAAAGGAGGCATTCCTAAGTGTAATATTTATATTCCACAACTATTTCTGGTTCATTAACTTATCTGATGCATTATGCTACATAAGCAAACCTAAATTAAAGTAGTATGGTAGTACTGTTAATATATAAATTGCTTAACTCACCTTACTTTCATATAAATAATGTATAAATACTCAGGTAATGCAAAAATAAAAAGGTTTGATTTGATAACTGTAGAGTGAAATACTTTCTACAAGATGTTAATCCCCTGCACAATAGCAAACAATTAAAGAAAAATTTTGTAACCTACATTAGGTTTTTAAGAAATCTACAAAATACCAAAAATTAAGTATCTAAAAATGAGACAAATCATAGTAGAAAAAGACTTAATTTCCAATATCAACCCAATATACAAATAGCCTCTTCTGTTTCTATATCACTCCTCATGAAAAACTATTTTTCAGCTGACTTTTATTTTTTTAAAGATAACTTCATGTCCCGTCAGATGGTTGGAGCGTTGTCCCGTGCAACCCCACACCCTAAAATAGTTGTGGATTCAAGGCACATACCTGAGTTACGGGCATTAACAGGAGAGAGCCACTGATGTTTCTCTCTCATATGGATGTGTTTCTCTCTCTCTCTCCCCCTTCTTCTCTCTCTAAAATCAATAAACATATTGTAATTTCACAAGTAAAAATCAGGAACAGCATAAGAGTGTTAGATGATACAATCCAGGTCAGACTGTAGCCAACTCTTCAACTAGGAGCTAAGAGTTCCCCCTCTAAAACTGTTTTCTGTTACATGTTCACTAATCTTTTTTTTTTTTTTTTTTATGTGATTTTGGCAAAGTCTGGGAGAAAATTAAGTTCATTGCTATCCTATATAATAAAAGCCTAATGTGCAAATTTTCCTCTCAACTGGGAGTTCGACTGCTCACTATGATGTGTGCTGACCACCAGGAGGCAGCGCAGACTATGACTGGCATAGGCTGCCGACCCCAATGTGCCCTGAGGAGAATGGATCGCGGTGGGATGGTGGAGCAGGCAAGCAGGTGGTGCCAGGCCAAGGCGAGTGCAACCAAAGGCAGTGGTGGGAGAAAGGGATGCCGCCCAGCTCCCAGGTGCAAAGGGAGTTGGACAGGGCCCGGTGATTCGGGCAGAGGAGAACGCAAGGGGACCTGGAGGCCCAGGTGCTACCCAGGACCCAAAGGTCAGCTGGGACCTGCCCTTTCACATCAGAAGTTCACGCTTTGATAGCTAGCCATTCCTACGGACCGCACCCATGCATGAATTTCATGCACCGGGCCTCTAGTTATAATAATATAAGCATAATACGCTAATTAGACCAGAGGTCCTTCAGGGCGACCTGCCAGACGAAGCTGGGGCTTCGAGGGAAGCCCAGGTGCCAGCTGCCTGCTGGTGGCCACAAGGAAGCCTGGGTCCTAGGTGCCAGAGGGAAGCCATTGCCAGCAGCCGGGGGAAGGCAGGCCTACTCTTGTATGATTTTTGTGCATTGGGATTCTCATTTCAATATTAAATCTAAAAGATTTAAATCATTCACATAGCACTGTCAGTCTAAAACAGCTTTCTTTACAACTGCTAGCTCATCACAACTGAAAGAATGACGTTAAAGGCAGAGAAAAAGAAGGTAGACTTTAGAAATGGATCAATGGAAGGAGAGGGTTTTGGCAAACCTTAGGGGCAGACTCAGGGGAAAATAAAAATAAAGGGAATTGGGGAGAAGTCCAAAAAAAGGAAAAAGATGAGGAAGACAACCTGGCTCCATTCTGTCTGAATACAAATCTCAGGCTAGGTCTACTGCAATTCGACACTGATTTATAAGAAAATTTCTATGAATAAATATGAAGAATAAGAAGACAGTATACAAGCCAACTTTGAAAATGCTAACCAGTCATGAGTTGGTACTGCTTCAGATAATTAATAGGATTCCTAATTCTGGGCAAAAATCATCTATTTGGTCTTTTTAACATATTATGGATGGATCATGAGAATTCTTACTTCATATTACACAGTTTTTACAGAGTATCATACTTGACAAAGATATCATGTAAGAACATGTAATAAATAACTTCAAAATGCAATGAGCATTTAATTTTAAAGCCTGACTTTAACATTTATGTAAAACATTTTTTGTACTCCTTCAATAAAAACTTATCTGGCCACGGATTAAAGCTAGCAATAAAACTGGTCTGCAATATGTTAAGTATACAGACTTTATCTGTGTCTGAATACAGAAAAATCTCTCTATATAAAAGGCTAACATGCCAAGTGTCCCCTCAGAGGTTCGACTGGGAGACCAGGAGATCAACTGTTCTCTATGATGTGCGCTGTCCACCAACAGCTGGAAGGCCCTGATTGCCCCTGATTGCCAGTCAGGCCTAGGGACCCTACCTATGCATGAATTTTGTGCACTGGACCTCTAGTGGCTACACAAACTCATTTCTAAATAACATCAAGAATTAAGCAGGTAACTTCAAAAATCTAGATTTTGTTGTAACACTGGAGAAAAAATTCTTAATAAGCCTAAACTTTTTTTTAAAACATTCTAGAACACTGTTAAAAGTATCAAAGATTTTAAACAATAAATATTAACCATGAAACTAACCTTTGAATTAATGGCACTTTTGGTAAACCTCGTTTTTAAGATTTCAGCATTGTGATTCATTTCCCAAATACATGAAAATGCTAGCCTATGGGGGAAAATAGACAATAATTGTTAATGGGAATCAGTTAAAGTAGTAACTACTATGTTCTTACGAAAAAACAAGCATAAATACCTGTCAACATTACATCTTAAGGAGCATAAGTTACTACTAAGCAACTCTGGAACCATGTCAATCCTCTGGAACAGATAAAAGAGATTTGCAGATTACATTTATTTATTTGAAGTTCTATTCTCAAGTAGCATTAATTTAACAAGAGGGGAGGAATATTCTGATCTCTGTGAATAGAATTAAGAAAACATGAAATAAAAAGTCTATTTCTAGAAAAGTACTTACAAAAATTGTTATAAAATGAAAACAATGAAAGAAAAGTGGACTTCTTATCAGTGGATCTAAGGATAAGTCCTCTACATTAAACACTTAGTTGTCCTCTGAAAGTCTGAAATCTCTAGTCTGGATATGAAGTGTATACTACGAAACTTATACAAGACTATTGTATAAGTCTTGTATAAGTTCTATGACCTTTCTCCAAGGCTTTCCACAAACCATATGGTATTCTTAAAATACTAAAAAAGATGACACTAAATTTTTATGTAAAAAAAACTACACAGAACTTTGACAATGAATTTATAACAGTCTAAACCAGTGTTTCCCAAACTTCTCTCATGATGAGAATCACCTGGTGGAGTTGTTAAAACACAGATTCCTGAATCCCAACTAAGAAGTGCTAAACTAGAATTTTTGGGAACATATAGGTAAAATTGTATCTTAACTAGTGCTCTAAGACAGATTTTATATACAGAGCACTAAGTTAGGTATGCAATTTTACCTATATGTTCTCAAAAATTCTAGTTTAGCACTTCTTAGTTGGGATTCAGGAATCTGTGTTTTAACAACTCCACCAGGTGATTCTCATCATGGGGGAAGTTTTGGAAACACTGGTCTAAACTTAATTTTCCCCTCTGCTATCACAATTTATTTCTGTAACTTTATGAGGCTATACATAAAGAAGAATAAACAGTAAACTGGACAGTAAATTCATGACTTTATAAAAAACAAAATATACATTTCAATTAGTTACCCATAAATAGTATAAATTAAATATTACTGAACAATTGTATCAGCTATACATACTTATTTGGACCACTCAATAACAAAACAAAAAAAAATTGCAATATTTTCATTGATTTAAGGTTACCTTATTCTATATATTATTAGTTTTTTAGCTAATTCATGTACTAATCCAAACTTTGATTAGTAAGAATTCACAAGTGTGCCTGGTCTCTATGAACTAACTGGACAATTAGTATAATAGTTATTCATCAAATTTCACTAAATACTGAGGCTGACTTTTCCTAAGCAAACATTTCAGATGATTTTATTATTAAAAATGAAATATGCCTGGCTGATGATGCTCAGTGGTTGAGCATTGGCCTATGAACCAGGAGGTTACAGTTTGATTCCCGGTCACGGCACATGCCTGGTTGCAGGCTTGATACCCAGTAGGGGATGTGCAGGAGGCAACTGATCAATTTTCTCTCTCCTCACTGATGTTTCTATCTCTTTCCTTCTTCCTTCCTCCCTGAAATCAATACAAAAAAAAATAAATAAATAAACAGATGATGTTACCTTTTCACAAAGATACACAGTTGTTCCCCTTCTGGCTGATTCCTGATCCAAAGCATTTCCTGGCCTAATAAAATGGCTAACATCAGCAATATGAACACCAACCTTAAAAAGATAAAAATAAAAAGGTATGAACATGCCTAATTGGACAGAGTTTTAATAAATTTAGTTAAATTTAGTTAAATTGATAAAAGACTGTCACATTCACCATTTCAATTTTTGATACATGCCTATTAGTCTCTGCAGCTACAAATAACTATTCTTGGTACAAACAATTTACAAATAAATTCTACGATGGGTGAAAAGAAAACGAACTCAAAAACAAAACTATTATATATTTAAATAAGAATGTAATTACAAAGTGAATACCTCCAAATTTCCATTTTCAAGCTCTCTACAATGCAAAGCATCATCTATATCAGTACATCCTGGTGGGTCCACACTACAAACACATAGATGTCTCAGGTCTTCTCGGTTTTTCATGTCCTACAAGATGCCACATGATTAAGAAATAAAAAACTGTTTTGGTAGTACAAATGCAGCACAGCTCTTATGAAATCAACTATTTACAAGGGGAAACCCTGTATTTAACCCTTTGTACTCCGCTGTCCCCTCTCAGGGGACATCGGAATTCTAGCATATCACTCAGATGTCCCCTCTCAGGGGACATTGCAGTTTATTAGTGATTACGGGGAATTGAGTTCATTCAACGCACGTTTCACAAAGTAGCATCGAGTAGCTGGTAGCCAGTGTCCAGAATGGTTCGGAGTAGCTGGTAGCCAATGTCCAGAATGGTTCGGAGTGCAAAGGGTTAAAACAAACAAACAATAACTTCATCTTATGACTTACCAGACATGATTTGCAAATTGTGGTTTCCTTGCCTTTGAAAAATTTGACATAAGGTTTGTGGGTCTTCTAGAAAAATTATCTTTTAGTAAAGCAAATGATTTCTTTAATAACTAAGAGTCCTTTAACTAATTTAATGTGGGGGAGGGGAAACCCCAGTTTCTGCATATTAAAAAACACATACAGAATTCAAACAAAATTAAACCAGATAGAGTCATTCATAAAGTCACTAAAAATTCTTATCAACTTACCTTTTCAGTAATGCTCCAAGGCATCTTTGGTAGAAAGCTAAGGACAGCCTGTGAAAAAGGCTGATGGGGAACATCATGCTCAAGTAACAAAACTTCTGTTTCAGTCTCCTTATCTCCAACTTCACCTAAATTTTTCACAAAGTGTCCCTAAAACCAAAAGTTATTATAAGAAAAGTGTATTTTATCACTTTTTATTAGGTAATTTCTATTTTACTAGAGGCCTGGTGCACGAAATTCGTACACGGGAGGGAGAAGGTGCCTCAGACCGGCCTGCACCCTCTCCAATCCAGGACCCTGAGGGGGATGTCCAACTGCTTCTCACAATCCAGAACCACTGGCTCTTAACCGCTCACCCTGCCTGATCACCCCTAATCCCTCTGCCTGCCTGACTACCCCTAACCACCTCTACCTGCCTGCCTAATAGCCCCTAACTGCTCCCCTGCTGGTCTGATTGCCTCTAACTGCCTCTGCCTCACTCCACACTCAGGACCCAGGATTCCCTCCTTCGGCCAATTGTAGGCACCCAGAATTTGGACCGACTTCACCTGGGCCAGTCTCAGGGAACCATGGGCGGGCCGCTTTGCCCGGGCCACAGCCGCAGTGCCCGGGACCACAGGGCAGGTGTCTTTTCCCTCTTCCAGGCTCCAGCTGCAAGCACTGGCATCCAGGACTGCAGGGCAGGTGGTTTGTCCCTCTCCTGGGTAGCAGGCGCAGGAGCAGCTGCTGGCACCGGGGACCGCAGGGTGGGTGGCTTGTCCCTCTCCCGGGCCACAACCTGGTTGGTTCCCATTCCTCTCTCGCAAGCTCATTTGTACTGATACCCATTCCTCTGTCCCCAGTGTTGAGTGTCTGAACAGTTCTGGCACAAGGGTGCAAGAGCGTGATGACCATTTGCATATTAGCTGTCTATTATATAGGATTATTACATTGAGCTCTTTAGCATTTATTATATATGTAACCTTAGTATTTCTAAATATACCCATAACTACTACTTAGAAATGTCTCCTTGATAAATTAAAGCTGATAAAAATAACAATCTCAAGTGTTTATGATGGAGACTTAGTGATGGCCTAGATTACTAACAAGCATACAGTAGGTCCTTAGGTTATGTCGGAGATCTATTCCTATGGCGCGAGGTAATGCAATTTTCGCTGTAAGTCAGAACCCACTTACATAAGCACCTACGTCACTCACATGGAGCACATCTACAGCAGTAATGAAGTGAATCAGTAAAAAAAACTTAAAATAAAGATAACAATTCCTGACCTTTACTTGTTGTAAATGAATAATAAAAAACATAAAAGCACATATGTACTATGTCAAAATGATGAACTTTTTTTAAAACAAAAATTTATAAATTTTTTTTATAAATAAATGGCAACATAACCACAAAATAATGTACGTTGAGTCCAATGTAACCCGAGGACTGCCTGTATTATAGTTTCACTAAGTGAAGCAATTTTATTCCCAAATTTTAAATAAATTATTCTAAAACAAAATTACTAATTCAAACTTACATTCGGATATCTGGAATTTCTAGGCCATCCATCAATAGCAACAATAATTCTCCGTCCTTCCAATGCAGACGCCTGTCTGGTTTCTATCCGAATTCGGGGAATTCTCTTCTCCGCAGGTGTAAAGAGATGTCTTCTTGACTAGAAAAAATTAGAAAAAAAATATTTCACATACACACAGAAAATCACAGCACGAAGGCTCTAAGTTCTATGAAATTGTATCATTTTTTTATTACACAGCAATATACTCTTTACTCACCTCCTTAATATCAGACTTGGAAAGCATGCCACAATATGGTCTCCAATTCCTTTTTATTATTCCTACAACTCTACCTGTAGGCTTTAACATTTTTTCATTTACAGCAGTCTTAAGCTGGGATTTAAAAATAAAAATCTTGTTATTTTTCCTTTAAGTACAATGACATAATTTCCCTTTTAATTAGAATACAAATATGGATACTAATATTTTCAGGCCCTAAATTATGTCATAAAAGTAAAGAATCTTGATGTTTCAAAATTCTAGGCAAGGGCATGCCAAAGCAAAGCATGGACATTTTCCATAATAATAAGGGACTACAAAAAGATAATTGAAAAAAATTAATGTAACTGAATAAGTATGTCAGAATTCAACTCTTTCAATTTTAATATCAGGATTTACTAAACACATACAGAGGTCTGGGAATTAATAGACTGGATTTTAGTAGTAGTATGCACTAATTAGCTATGTGGCATTTATTAAATACTTAAAAAAAAAGAGATGTATCTTTAATGGTTTTTTTATCCAAAATAAAAACCCAAAGAATATTTCTTATTAGAAACAGCAGAAGAACCTTATGGTACTTCACTTTTAACACTCCTCTATGGCCTAGACTCTACAGGCACAATGTCATAGTAAGACTCCAGAATGTAAATAATGGAAAAAGAACTACTAATGTATGAATAATTACATTAGTCCTGTAATTGTAAAATAAGGAAATAAATTGATCATATCAGGTAGACTTTGGCTCCTAAGAAACCGAAAGTATTCTCCTTCATAATAAATACAGTAATAGAGAAGGGCTAATTAAACAGACCCAAATATTGTATAAGGGCTCTGTAGAACATCTATTATACTAAGGGGATTTTAACATTACATAAAAGCATTTCAGAAAACTTTAATTTTATTTACTAAAACTCACTAATTTCAGACAGATCATGTTATGCAGGTCAAATAACTCAAGTTAACAGTCTTTTTGCACTTAAACCTGTTTACTTGAGCCAAATAAGATATTTAAAAGAAGACTACTGAAATAGAAGGGGGAAAAATCAACTCTGTGTAGAACTATACTTTTGTTCAATAAATCTGAAAGCAATGAGATTTATGTAATATTCTCTAAAACTAACACACTGACTAATTATACAAAACTACAAAGACAAAAATTAAAACTTGCGTGGTTTCATACAATGCGTTCTGTTTCCTCTTCTTTCTCCACATCATCTTCATTTTGACCTTCATCATGTAAAACCACAGACGATGGTGCTACCCACTGATTTTTGGGGAGTAGCTCCACAGCCACAATGTCTTCATGAATAGCTCGATTTAAATTTTTAAGCCCTTGTAAGATTATCTGTGTAAAACAGTAAATGGCATGTGTCCAGATATTTTAATGGCAATAATTGGAAGGTTACCTAAAAGTTTAGATATACTCTGAATGTCGCTATGTATTTCTACTTGTCCTCCTTTATATTTTTCTTTCTTATCGTGTCCCTTTACTACACTCTCTTAATTTCTCAATATCAAGTAGAAAAAACACAGTCAGAAAACATGAGTTGTGTTCATTGCTCCACCACAACTCTTACATTAATATCAAGAGACCTCAAGGAAATTTCTTAACCTCTCTAAACCTCAGGGTCCTGATTGGTAAAACACAAAGAGTGGCTACTTTTATAGGCTGGGTTGAAGATTAAATGAAATGAAGCAGGCAAAGCAGTTAGCAGAGTATATGGCAAACAGTAAGTATCCCCAAATAATTGCTATTCACTTTATAAAAATGAGGCATCCTATTCATTATATTTGATTGACTGAACTAAAAGTAGGTTAATAGAAAGTTATTTTCTTCAATAAGTAGTTTTCTAAAAAACTGATTAATTCTAGCATCTATACCTCCCACAAACTGCTTTCAAACTGATAAACTGGGAGTACAAAGCAAATTTAAATTCTCATATAGAATTTTAAACACTTATAAAAGAAAATAATGAACAAAAAGTATTTTAGTATATAAGAAATATATTTACACACTTGCCTCTTTATTTTCTTCAGCATCTCCATGAACCCATACTGTAGCTTCTAAGTAATTTTCCCTGCTGGCTCTAAATGTTCCTTGGAGGTATGTACCAGATTTTATGCCTTGTTGTAACTTACTTAAGGGAAGATGCTCTGAAAATATTATTTTTCCACTTTCTATTTCATTCTGTGAAATAAGCAAACCAAAAAATACAGTTACTATGTAAGTGTTCTGTACACTAAGTATAGAACTACTAGAGGCCTGGTGCATGAAATTTGTGCACAAGAGGTTGTGACCCTCAGCCCGGCCTGTACCCTCTGCAATCTGGGACCCCTCGAGGGATGTCCGACTGCCCGTTTAGGCCCGATCCTGGTAGGACATTCCTCTCACAATCCAGGCCTGCTAGCTCCCAACTGCTTGCCTGCCTGCCTTCCTGATTGACCCTAACTGCTTCTGCATGCCAGCCTGGTCACCCCCTAACCACTCCCCTGACAGCCTGATTACCCCTAACTGCCCTCCCCTGAAGGCCTGGTCCCCCACAACTGCTCTCCCCTGCAGGCCTGGGTCCTCCCTAACTTCCTTTCCCTGCAGGCCTGGTCACCCCCAACTTCCCTTCTCTATCGGCCAGGTCACCCCTAACTGCCATCCCCTGCAGGCTTGATTGCCCCCAACTGCCCTCCCTTGCAGGCCTGGTCTCTCCCAACTTCCCTCCCCTGCTGGCCATCTTGTGGTGGCCATCTGTGTCCACTTGGGGGCAGTCATCTTTGACCACATGGGGGCAGCCACTTTGTATGTTGGAGTTATGGTCAATTTGCATATTATTCTTTTATTAGATAGGATTATAATTATCAAGTAATTTCTTTTAAATACCTTCACACATGGTATTTACAACTCAATGAATGAGAATGTAATATAGCACAGTTAGAGAAAAAAAATGCTTTCAGTTCATAGGCAACCTACAAAAATATTTCAATTTCATTACATTTAAGGTAGGGGTGTCGAACTCAATCAGAGAAGGGGCCAAAATCTAAAATCCAGCCTAAATCGCGGGCCGAATGGTTTACTGAACAGTCATAAACTGACAGCGGAGTGCAGTGATGATAGCGCGGTGCGGGCCACATTGCAAGGCCTGGCGGGCTGGATTTGGCCCGCGGGCCTTGTGTTTGACACATGTGATTTAAGGTTTTTATCCACAGATGTCATTAAGAAACCACTGCCCAGCCCAGGCTCCCAAAACAAAGGTGTGAATACTTAAGTGGGTGGGTAGATAACGTGTTTCCCCGAAAATAAGACATACTCCGAAAATAAGACCTAGCGCATGGAAAGATAAGACATCCCCTGAAAATAAGACCTAGCGCAACTTTGGGAGAAAAAATTAATATAAGACACTGTCTTATTTTCGGGGAAACAGGGTATGTAGAGGCTAAATTGAATCATCAATTTCATGAAAAGACTATGGCTATTAAAGCATAAGAAAATGCTATTTTTATTTTGGCTATTTTAAATAGTTAAGGATATAAGACAGAGGTTAAGTTGGGAACTGCCTTAGATATACCACAACACCTATTAGGATTCTTAGCAACTTCAATATCCAAATCGTAACTGCTTGGCGCCTTTATTTCCTTCTCTATTTCCAACAATTTTTCATCTTCTCCTTTTTGCTAACTCTCTGACTTTCCCATTTTTCTAACCCACTCTCAGAAAGGGGACCTCAATATTAATACTGAGCATCAGAAACAGTCAGTAGAAATCTACTTCATCTTCCCACCACTGAATCTGCCTATTTACTTGTATCAACACCAAAATCTCAGCTTTCTCTCCTATCAATGAATACAATATTTTTGTTCTTTAATTTTTTTGAAACGTTTTTTTACTGATTTTTTTCTTTAGAGAAAGAGGAAGGAAGAGAGAATCTTCGATGTGAGAGCAAAACATGGATTGGCTGCCTCCTACACACGCCCTGCCAGTGATCAAGCCCACAACCCGGCATGTGCCCTGACCAGGAGTTGAAACAGCAACCTTTCTGTGCACCGGATGACACCCAAAGAACTAAACTATACTGGCTAGCTACACTGACTGTTTCTTTCAATTGTAAACTATAAACCATCTCCTCTTCTCTATTCAAGAATTTAGTCCTTTAATTATCTTCTGCCTTTAGAATCAAACATTTTCACCATCATATAAACATAAGATAATCTATTAAAAATAAATAGCCAGACCAGTGTGGCTCAATGGCTGATCATCAACCTATGAACCTGGAGGTCATGGTTCAATTCCTGTTCAGTGCCCAGGTTGTGAGCTCGATCCCCAGTAGGGGGCATGCAGGAGGCAGCTGATCAATGATTCCCTCTCATTGATATTGATATTTCTCTCTACCTTTCACTTCCTCTCTCTGAAATCAATAAAAACATATTAATAAATACATTTATGCATACATAATAAAATTTTGGTCTCTTTCCAGATACTGGCCTAATCATCTGTTCTACTTTATACCAAAATACTACAACAGTATTCTCTAGAATAGCTGTGTATCCAGTTACTCACTTGCACTTTCTCCCAAATCATTACAATCAAGTGTCACCCTTAGTCAACTGAAACCATATTGCCAAGGTCAATAGTATATGATCTTAGCAATTTATTTATTTATTTATTTATTTATTTTTATTTATTTTTTTTACAGAGAGGAAGGGAGAGAGATAGAGAGCTAGAAACGTCGATGAGAGAGAAACATCGACCAGCTGCCTCTTGCACACCCCCCACTGGGGATGTGCCGGCAACCAAAGTACATGCCCTTGACCAGAATCGAACCCAGGACCTTTCAGTCCAAAGGCCGACATTCTATCCACTGAGACACACCGGCCTCGGCTGATCTTAGCAATTTAAATGCTCTATTTTCAGTACTGTGAAAATTTTTTAAAAAGATATTCCCTTCCCTAAGACACATCAGCATCCAAATAATTATTTCTTTGGTTTCTGTACTATTTTACTAATTAGTTTCTTCTGTCAATTCTTCTGTCCCTGATCTCTAAATGTTGTTGCATCCCACTTTATCTACATTTATTCCCTTATTTCCTCCGTCTTTAAAAAAAAAAAAAAAAAAGGAAAGACAATAGTAAAAACAACAAACAAACAAAAAAAACACCCTCTTGATCCCACTTGCTCTGCAAATACCATACTTCTCTCCTTCGATTCCAGCACTGAAAGTGTTACAATACTGTTATTTCTCTTTTCTCGTTTTTTCGCCTATACTACAGACTCTACCTCCCACCGATCAAAACTACTCTGGAAAAGTCCCCCAAACTGTCATTTAGTTGGCCAACTCTCTGACTTCCCCATTTTTCGCTAAATCCAATCACCAGTCCTTATTAATTTATCAGCAGCATTTGACATAATGATCACTCCCTTGTCCTTGGAACATTTTATGTACTCAGGTTTCACAGATTTCACTCACCTGGTTTTCCTCTTATATCATTTCTGCTGGTTTGGTTCTCCTCATGTTTATGACTTCTAAACATTAGAGTGCCAAAGAACTCAGCACTTGGACCTCTTCTCTTTTCTATTCATATTTATTCCCCTAGATCACAGCTAAGCAAACTAAGTTCATGAACCAAATAAAGTTTTATTGGAGTACATCAATGCTCCATTATTTATCTATTGTTGATGGCTGTTTCTGCACTACAATAGCATAAGTTGAGTATTTACAACAGAGATCATAGCTTGCAAAGCTATTTAAAAAAAAAAAAACTACTACTTATCCTTTACAAAAAAAGTTTGTCTGGGAAAAAATATTTGCATATCCATGATAAAGAAATTGTATCCAGAATATGAAGAGAACCCTTACAACTCAATAAAAAGACAAATAACCCAACTACAAAACGGACAAAGGATTTTAAGAAACATTTTCTCTAAAAGACACTCATATATATGGTGTGTACATACACACATATATGTACACACACACACACACACACACTCCAACAAGCTCATGAAAAAATGTTCACCAATCATTAGGAAAGTGCAATCAAAACCGCAATTAGGTATCACTTGAAACCCATTAGAATGGCTATAATAAAAAAGACAGACAGTAACATGTATTGGTGAGAAAATGGATAAAATGAAATCCTCATACATTGCTTTGGGAATGCACTCTGGAAAACACAAATATATCTGAAATATTTGAAAAGCAGTTTGGCAGTCCCTCAAAAAGTTAAACATAAAATTATCCTATGACCCAGCAAACCCATTTGCATATATTGAAGAGAAATGAAAATACATGTCCATACAAAAACTTGTACACAAATGTTCATGGCAGCATCCTTCATTAATAGCCAATGAGTGAAAAACAACTAAAATACCAGTATCTATCAACTGGAAAATTGATAAAATGTTATTTGGCAATAAAAATAAATTAAGTATTGATATATGTTATAACACAAGAAACCTGAAAATATTAGGCTAAGAGAAAAAAAAGCCAGTCCTAAAGCCCACATACTGCATTACATCATTTAGGTGAAATGTCCAGAATAGATAAAGTTATAGGTAGAAAGATCAGTGGTTGCTTCGGGCTGGAGCAAGAGCATTTCAGTAGGAGACTGGAATAGAGTGGTAATGGTTATGGAATTTCTTTGACGGCGGAAGAAAACATTCTAAAATTAGATTGTGGTGATGGTTACAGAATTCTGTGAATACACTTTTTTTTAAAGTGTATTAATCCCTGTTCTAGATAATCTCATTTGGTCTTATCATCACTTTATATACTACCTATATATTGATGACTTCCCAATTTGTCTAGTCCTAACCTTCCCTCCCAACTACATGTATCATAAAGATACTTGGAGCTCTGATAGGTATCTCAAATTTAAAATGTCTAAAATTATACCTGTGATTTTCTACCTAATCCTGCTTCCTCCATTTATATACTAGGTTTACCGGTTAATAATTTGGACTTTGTAATCAAAGAAAACACAATAATTTCAAGAGAAACACCAAAAGTGCTTTATTCAAAGTAATGTCCACCGCTAACTACACATTTCCCCCCTCTTTCAGGTAATTTGTGGATACCATCCCAATGGAACTTTTCTTGTTTTGAGGCAAACCATTCAGAGACCCAATTTTCCACTTCTTCGTATGAAGTGCTGCTCAGAAAGTGCATGTGCCATCCATCAGAACAAGTGGTAATCTGAAGGAGCAAGTTCTGGTGAGTACACCAAGTGGGTTAATACTTCCCAGGCAAGATCTTTTAACGTGTCTTTAACTGGTTTTGAAGTGTGTGATCATGAAGCAAAATTACTTTGGCATGTCTTCTGGCACATTCTGGTCACTTCATGATCAAAGCGTGGTTCAAATTGATTATGTGTTGTTGGTAGTGATCAGTATTAACAGTTTCACCTGGTTTTAGAAGCTCATAATGCACCACACCTTCCTGATCCCAGCAAACGCAGAGTATTGTCTTCTCTCCAAAGAGATTTGGCCTTACAGTCCATGTTGATGGTTGACCTGGATCAACCCATGATTTTGTGCACTTGAGATTCTCAAAATAAATCCACTTTTCATCATAAGTCTCAATTTGATATAAAAAAAGAGTTTCTTTTGTGCTGTTGAAGCAACATTTTACTGATGACTTTTCAGTTTTCCATTTATTGTTCAGTTGATGCAGCACCCATTCTCCTTCCTTTAAAATCTTTCCCATTGCTTGTAAACAATCAGAAATTGTTTGCTGCGCAATGTTTAATATTTCTGCAAGTTGTTTTTGAGTCTGACACGCATGTTCATCCAGTAATGCTTGTAATTGTTGGTCTTTAAACTTTTACGGTTAACCTGGACGTTCTTTGTCTTTCACATCGAAATCATCACTTTTAAAGTGTTTAAACCAGCGTTCATAAGCATCTTGAGATAGAGCATGTTAACCATAAGCTTCCCAAAGGATTCAGAAGCACTTTTCTTCAAAATAATGAATTAAAACTTCCCACAAATGCCTTTATTGGCATGAAATTCCACATTTTTAAGTGTAAAAATATCTATGATGTTAATATTTTCTTTTTTTTAAAATATATTCTATTGACTTTTTACAGAGAGGAAGGGAGAGGAATAGAGAGCTAGAAACATCGACAAGAGAGAAACATCGATCAGCTGCCAAGGTACATGCCCTTGACCGGAATCGAACCTGAGACCTTTCAGTCCTCAGGTTGACGCTCTATCCACTGAGTCAAACCGGTTTCGGCTGATGTTAACATTTTCAACAAATTTGACATATGAAGTTTTGAAGCTTGTTGTATACATATACAAAATAGTATACATATCAAATTGCATATATATCAACTTAAATGTTAACTCGATCTATTGAAAAAAATCCACATTATTAACCAGTACACCTGGTAAATAAAACTATTTTCTAATTATGTAGTAAAACTACATTTATGTAGTAAAACTAGATACTATTTATGTAGTTGCTTAGATGAAATACCTCGTTAACCATATCCCCTCATAGCCTTATATAATCAATCCATCACCAAGTCCTAAAACACTTATCTATAAAATACACCCAATATTTGTGTATTTCTTAACTGCTATTAACTTGGTTTGGTCCAATTTGTCTTCTCTCCCCAAAAGTACTAAAATATTCTCCTACCTGGAAATTCTTGTCTCTAATATATCCTTAGAACAGCCGGATAAATTATATTATTACCCTGCTCAACAGCTATCCAACAGTAGACTAATATTTTCCCCTAAGACTCTTTATATACTACTTTGCTCTACCTACAGTTCTAACTTCATTACTTTCTCCCTTGCTTACTTCATCCCATTTTCTCTTTCTTGATCTTACCAACTTATTCTAATCTTTGAACTTGCTGTTTCCTGTGCATGAAATGCTCTTTCCCTAGTTATAAACCATGGCTAACTCCTTTACATAAGTGAGCCAAAATGACCCTGTCTGAAAGCAAACTTGCCTAGTTAACACTCTTCACATCTCAGCTTAGACATGATTTCTATCGAGAAGCCCTGACATCCCAAATCTGGGTTAGGTGCTCTTGTTAAGTAAAGTCCATTCCACTATACTGCTTGTTTTAAAACACAAATTATTCCAATGTGACTGATATATTAGAAAATACTAAGTGAATGAACAAAACTGTACCAGGTGAACCAATCTGCATAGGATTCCACAAAACACACACTTATCTCCCAAACATCTTAACAATGACCTCAGATCACCATATGCTCTGAGCCCCACCATCTTTGTCTGCTATTAAGTTCCTGTCTGAATTTAGATAATCCTCTTTCCACCACTTCCTGAAGTTTTTGAGTATGTGGCGCTAACCATATTTTCCCATAAGCTCTGTGGTTATTACATGATGTTGCATGGCACAGTGAACACACGTTACATTAAAACTCACTATAATTTCACCACACCCAACATTTAGTACCACAATATTTAATCAAATACTATGTATTACCAATGTTAGACTATTTGTTTCTTCTCCTAGATCAGTGCTATTCAAAACAACTTTATGATGAAGGAAATATTCTTTTTGTGATGGAAGCCATTATGCACTTGAGAATTTGGCTCTTGAGAATTTGAAGTGGATAATGCAACTGAGAAAATAAACAGCTACATGCAACTAGTGGCTACATATTAGACAGGGCAATTCTAAATCTGAATTCCAAAAATCAAGCCCAGCTTTTATTTTCTCTCATTTAGTTTTCTAAAGTAGCTGGTTGAAGGCAAACAGAGATGGGAAAAATATGTAAAGACTGGATATATGTATAATGTTCTATTAAAACCTATTTCTATAATAATAATAGCTACCATTTATACACTTACTCTATGCTAGGCACTGAGCTAAGAATTTTAATACTACCATTATTCTCTCATTCAATTCTCATAACAACATTATCAAGTGACTATTGCTAAACACACTTCACATGTAAGGAAATGAGGGCTCCCGAAGTTTAATGATTCCTGTAGCATGCCCTCTCACAGCTGCTATTACAGTGATTCCTCCACCTCTAATCTTGCCCTTGATATAGTGCATCATTTTACATATCATTATTAGAATGTTCTTTCAAAAAATAACATTATGTAAGATAGGGAGCCCAGAATCCTATATGCTATCATCCTACATAATAAAACCCTAATATGCAAACTGACCAAATGGCAGAAAGACTGGTAGAACGACTGGTCGCTATGACACTCAATGACCACCCAGGGGCAGACAGATGCTCAATATAGGAGCTGCCCCCAGCCCACAGGCACCAACAAGCAGCAGCGATCGAGGGCAGGGCTGGCAAGCGGGCAGTGCCAGGTCACCAGCCAAGGTGGGTGCCAGCGGGTGCCCGTGATCACCCCACAGAGGGAGGTGACCAGTGGTGGTGGTGGTGGTGGACTGGGCTGACGAGCAGGAGGTTTCAGACCAGCCAAAGCAGATGCCAGTGGGCCCCCTCACCCCTGATCACCATGCCAGTCACCCCACAGATCAGCCCTGATTGCTGGCCAGGCCTAGGGATCCTACCATGCATGAATTTTGTGCACTGGGCCTCTAGTCTCCTTATAGCAGCCCTTTAAGGAGATCTTTGTAAGGCAGTATAGAAATTACTGACCTACAGGGTTCTCATCAGACCCCTGCCCTTCCTATTCTACTTCTTATGACTCCCTTCTCTCCTCCTTCAGGATTACGACTACAATATGCTCTGACTTCAGTGTCTGCTACTTCTTTGTCAAATAGCTACTCCTATTTACAAACCAGCCATAGATTCTTTTATTTATTCATCAAACAGTGCTACAAAGTGCCAGGCCCTACTTAGGATGCTGAGGATATATTGGCAAACAATGCTGTTTTAGAGTGTCATGCCTTTCTGAAATGATATTTTCATAAGACTATTACAGACCCTCTTACTATCTATAACCCAACTCCTATTCCAGTTCCCACCAACAGTCCAATTTTCATATTTCATAACCAAAATGGCTATTTTAATATTTTTATGTTTCAGAAACAAAATAAAACAAACTCAAACATACCCCTTCTTCAGACAAACAAGCAAGACGATCTATGAGTTCAGGGTTAGCAGTTAGGCTCTTTACATATTCTTCACCTGAAAAATAAGTTTTACAGTTCTTAATAAATTCCACTGTTGTTGTTTTTTTTAGATATGGAAGAACATCAATCATCTTTTTTTGGTGGTGAGGGGGAAAAGTCCATATCTGTTGATGTGATCATGCTCACATCAGTAAGTGTAGACAGTGGGTCAAGCCTATCTATGAGCTTTTATTGCTAAGCCAATTCCAAACAGTGATGGGGAAATTAGCCCCTGGGCACCACCACACAGTGAATTAGAAATGCAGAGAAATTTAAAAATGCAAAAATACTACATGAAGTACTAAAAGATTATCTATATATATAAAAGGCTAAGTGACTGTCTGACTGGCCAGGACATATGACGTGCACTGACCACCAGGGTGCAGACGAGCAATGGTGACTTGGCAGCGGCGGATCTTGGGTGATGCACCATGGAACCAGAGAGGAGTGAGCCCAATTCCTCACGGGCCATGCAATTCCATCTTTGGCCACAGGTTATGTTATTGCTGGGGCACTGTCGGCCCCGAATATGATTTCTAATTAATTTCCTTTCAACGTGCACGAATCTGTGCACCGGGCCACTAGTGAAAATATAATATAGCCAATTGAATTTCTGACCATGGCCCTGATGATAACTTTTATATACATTTGAAACATGAGTTAGCAGTTTCTACATTATACTTACAAGTGAAAGCTGGTATTCCTTCTTCTATGGCTTTCTCTTTGTTTTTCTTGTCATTAGTTATTAATATGACTTGCAGCTGATTGTCTGCTGACATTTTCTTCAAATGTTCATTGTACCATTTTGCTGCTACTCTAATGGCTCTATCATTCCTGTCATTAGAATTTTCTCCCTGTTTTTGTTCTATGTAAGTTTCTCTAAATGTAAAAAAAAGAAAAAAAATATTTTAAAGAAAGAAATGAAAATCAATAAAAATAAGTATATATAAAAAATCTTAGGATATAAATGCTTAATAAGTAGTAAACTTAAAAGTCAAGGGTATATCTTTTTTTCTTGAATGTAATTCAGATTTATAACTCAGAGAGGAAATAAATAGGATCCTTATAGTTAAGTTTCTAAGACAACAATTTGCTTAGAAAAAGAAAATCATGTTATTAATGGAACAATAAAAAGGCTAATTTTATTTCACCAAAAGGAAAATCAAGATCAAAATTTATACTAAGGCTGGAACATCAAATAAGTAATGGTTTGTTGGAAAAAACTATAATAAAACTCTGCAGGTCTGGTAGTGGAATTTCATTTGAACTGTAGGTCAACAGTAATTCCTAAAAGCTATAACTAGTAGAAGTAGATAATTTATGATCATATCATCCTATAAATATATAATGCATGTAAATTATCCATGGTAAACACACTATAAATGCCAGAGGCTATCTAGAGACTAAAAGACTAGATACAGATATGACTGCATACGCCTTTCTAAGACTATGTACTCTGAACTCCGAAATATGTCAGCATACTCATCATTTACTTGAATCTATTTTACAAGCCAAATGTAAGTACAATAACAAAATTCAGTATAGTAACTTGTAGTACTTAAAGACAATAGATTCAATTTAAAAATTTTAGACTTGCCAAAACCGGTTTGGCTCAGTGGATAGAGAGTCGGCCTGCAGATTGAAGGGTCCCAGGTTCTATTCCGGTCAAGGGCATGTACATAGGCAGCTGGTCGATGTTTCTAGCTCTCTATCCCTCTCCCTTCCTCTCTGTGAAAAAAACCAATAAAATATATTTTAAAAAATTTATATTTATAATAGTTTTTAGAATTAATTTATTCTTTGCCATTTACACCTACTAACGCTTTAAGTGTAGCAGTCAAAGACAGTCATAAATTTTTGAATTGGTTTTAGCATGACTTGAGGAAAAGAATCTTAGATGATATTTACCTAAGTGTCCTAAGATCTAAGATTTTTCCTGTTAACCCCAGTATTGCTAAACTCTACCCTCTGCACTTAAGGTAACAAAATAACCTCTGGTTAGGGATCTGATGACCATGTTCCACAGAAACTTAGTCTTTCTGCACTGAAAAACAAGTAACATTTCTACTTCTAGATTTCAAGCTAGGAATAAGATGCTACAAGTGCTTTACTGATATTTTTTTTTTTAGAAATTCTGGCTTTTTAAAATGTGTTTTTTTAAATTGATTTCAGAGAGTGGAAGGGAGAGGAAGAAAGGGATAAAAACATCAATAATTAAAAAGATCATTGATCAGCTGCCTCCTGCATGCCCCCTACTGGGGACTGAGCCTGCAACATGGACTTCCTGCCCTGACAGGGAATTGAACCATGACCTCCAGGTTCATGTGTCTAAGCTCAACCACTGAACACTGGGTGGGCAGATGTTCTTAACAAGAACAATTTTTTTTAAAGCTCGAGGTATAAGAATAAAAAAAAAAAAAATTTTATAAACTAACATTTTTAATTTGCATATTCCAATGGATCTCATTACCAAATCTACCAACTAATCCAGTGGTCCAAATGGGGGTGATTTTGCCCCCCTGTGAATGTTTGACAATGTCTGGAAACATTTGGGTTGTTACAACTCTGTGGATGAGGGGGGAAATTGCTACTGGCTTCTAATGGATAGAGGCTAGGGATGCTGCTAACAGCCTATAACACAGGACAACAGCACCCACAGCAAAGAATTACCCAGCCCAAATGTCAGCAGTGCCAAGATTCAGAAGCCCTAATCTAATCTAATCAAAGCATACGAAGAGGCATCATAGATTTATGTAACATAAATTGTGACATCTATTTTTCGAAGATCACACGTTATGTTCAAACAAAGGTCATGAATGTGAAACGTAAGAATTCTATACTTGAACCATTATCTTCTTCAATGTGACCAGTTATAAGGTATTAGTTTAACTTTTAAAAGCCCATTAAAAATAAATCTGCTTTATATTTAAAACCTCCTTCACAAACTTATATTTTTTTAAGCTATGCTGTCTATTTATATAGTACGGTATTCCAAGAACCTAGGCAAATTTTATCTACCATGATTCTATTGCTGGACTCATACTAAAATCGATTCAAAATGAAAACATTTAAAAATAAAAGTACCTATTATACTATAGCATAGGAGTCAGGAGACCTTGGTTCTAGGTTTGATCCAATCAATGTCTAGGTCACATGTGTCAAACACAAGGCCCTCGGGCCAAATCCAGCCTGCCAGGCCTTGCAATGTGGCCCGCACCGCGCTGTCATCACTGCACTCCGCTGTCAGTTTATGACATTGTCAGTTTATGACTGTTCAGTAAACCATTCAGCCCGCGATTTAGGCTGGATTTTAGATTTTGGCCCCTTCTCTGATTGAGTTCGACACCCCTAGTCTAGGTGATCTTAATTAGATCTACTTTGCATTTCCTCTGTACAACTGTGAGAACCAAATAAAAGCCCTGTAAGTATGAAACCTATCAGATAGCTCCTGACATCACACATTACTGACAGGACCCCTCCTCTACATTTAGATAATTTTGTGGTTTTCTGGTAATCATCCTAATTTTCCTCCTACCGATGGTGCTCGTTGGTGAACGTATAGAAATGCTTTTCCTGGTTACTAGTCAAATCTCGGATTCGTTTATATACCGGGGCACTCCGACTTCTCACTTCTTGCAGAACCGTTTGTAGTACAATCACATTCCTGATGGCAGGGTCCTCAAGTACATCAATCTTAAAGAAAAGAAGCAGAAAAATTAACGTTCCTATATTCATCTGTCAACTGTTTCTGTCGAACATAAAATGCCACGGGTTTAAGAAATAGTAAATATAGCCTGGCCGGGTACACCAAAAAGTTGCATTTCCCATTTCGGGCCAGGGAACATAACTAAGGTGGCCGGTTTGATCCTGGCCTGGCGCTTGTACGAGGCAACCAATGGATGTTTCTCTCTCAGATCATTGTTTCCCTCTTTCTCTCTCTCCCTTTCTTTCTCTAAAAATAAATGAAACATATCCTCGGTGAGGATTAACACACACACACACACACACACACTAAATATACTCTAAGGGGGTATCTTGCTATAGAAAACCCTTAGACATGTAAAGCACATGTAAACAGACTAATTCTAAAACTTCGCAGAATGAAGTCCATTAACAAAGCAATACGTCGGCCCACAGATTTTCGTTAGCAGGCACTTACAAGCTGCCTGGTGGGAGGAGGAGGGGAGGGCGGTGGCAGGCTGGAGGCCACAGAAGCCAAGTCCCCGGCCTCTAGACAGTTACCATCTAAGGCAGAAGAGACACCAGGAGTTAGAAAAATAACGTATCTAAAGTCCTTAGGATTCCAAGAATTCACAAACACCATACACAAGGACAAGAAACTGGTTCTGGGGGGTCGGAGGCATGGATCCCAATGGAGATGTTGCCCAAGAAGAGCCTCCTTGGGCTCCGTTTCCCTGCCTGTCACACCCCTTTTCCTGACCGCACCTGGTGCAGCAGCACGTTGGTGTCGGGCAGCAGGTAGTGGGGCTGCGGGCACAGGCTGCTCGCGGGGTCCAGGGGCTGCGGCTCCAGGACCGGCCCCTCGTGCGCCCCGCCGCAGGCCTCGCACCCCGGCGCCCCGCAGCCGATGTCATCCCTCAGGTAGTGCTCGCGCACGATCTTCATCACGCCGCCCGCCCGGGTCTTCTTTAAGAAAGTCTTAGACTTCAGCATCTTGCCTGGCGGCGCGGGACCCCCTCCTGCTACCACGCTCTTCCGGCGAAAAGAGTTCGCTCGGAGCTCTGCGGGACAACTACACTTTACCCGGAGGTTCGCGCCTTCTCGCTCCGAGACACTAGCAAACACTTCTCGCGGGAAAACGTCGAGGTGGACGCTGGTTGGCTCCCCGAGGGCTGCGAGGATTGGGCGAAAGCCAGTAGCCCAGGAAGATGGGGCGGATCTCGAAGCCACTTCCGTCCACGAGGTGGGCGTGGCCCGCCGCTGGACTCCAACTCCCAGCATGCGTTGCTTCCCGCGCCTGGGCGGATCCCGGCCAAGTTCCGGCGGCGTGGGCGTTTGCAGACTGCGGCTTGCCAGGTCCTCCTCTGGGCGCCCAAGTGGTTGTCTTGGTTACGGATCCCAACGGTTCCCCCCCCCCACCCCCAAACTGAAATTCAGTGTTGAGGTGCGGCTACCTGAACTGCCGATTGAAGACGTCTTCAGCTCCCGGCAGTGGTGGCTGGTCCAGCCTTCGACGTGGAGTGCTTGAAGCTTTCGAGGTAGCTCTCGGCTGTCCCTTTCCCGCGTGGGGCCAGGAGTCCTCCGATGCTGTGGAGTTTGGGTTTTCTTTGCCCCGCGGGTGTGGGCTGTAGCAGTCCCTGATCCCCAGGTGGTGTTGCCTGTTTTGATTTCAGCCAATGCTCACCCTTGGCCCTTTAAAAAGGAGGGAAGCCGATTCAGCCAATGTTCTTGCCATTTCCCCTCCGTACACATCCTTGGGTTTAGAAAACCTGTTATCAGCAATACCGTAAATAATTCATTATATCGTGTAGTATGAAAATAATGGGGTTGTTAAATTCTTTTGGAAGGGTAAGAAGTTCGATTTAGAATTCTTGAGTTTTTTTATCTCTTCTACCCTCTTGTTTCCATCTGCTATCTGTCAGGGCCCTCCACGGCCTGGATAATTGAGGGGGTGGTGGGGGGAAGGGTGTTCGGTGTGTAAGGGGAGTCACTAGCTACTCTGATTCACAAAGACTGGCCCCAGCCTGACACCACTCCCCTCCGTTGTTTTTACCTTTCACCACATCTACACCAATCTTAACACCTGCATGCTTTTCCCTTGTTACTCCTCCCCAAATCCTCCAAGATTCTTTCTTCTATCTTTGTATAACCTTCCCCTCACCAACTCGGAAGTGATCTCTCTAATATTGAACGCGAGCTGCTTTTATTGGTAGCATTATTAGAGCTTTATCCTTTTATCTCATACACATTTCATTGTCTCCTCCAAGTATTCCTGCGCCCAGGAATTGGGTTTCTTATTCATCCAAGTGCCTGAGTTCATAATAGGATTTAATGAGTTTGATTTAATGGGTTTGATCTGAGCTATAATTTACTAATTTGTCCTAGATTTGGGGTCCTCGGATTGCCTTAGGGGATCCTGAGTGCCTCTGTAATATGATTTATTCTTTCCACAGAGAATGTTTGAGTAATTTAACTTAATATTTTTTAACCTACAGAAAACTAAAATAGAACCGGAGAAGAAAATTGACCCATAATAATGTCTCGAAAAATTGCCAAGGCGTCAAAAACAGTGAATGTCTCTAGCTCTCTGGAATCTGAAGATATTAGTTTAGAAACAACAGTTCCTACAGATGACATCTCCTCATCAGAAGAGCGAGATGGTAAAATCAAAATCACCAGGCAGCTAATTGAACGAAAAGAACTACTTCATAATATTCAGTTGCTGAAAATAGAGCTATCCCAAAAAAATATGATGATTGACAATTTGAAAGTAGATTATCTTACAAAGGTAAGATCAAGTGTAAATTTTGTATTGTTTTCAAGCTGCAAGTAAATAAGAATTAAATTTTTATATATATGCTCAGAATTTGAAATTATAAATTTATCATTTCAGGAAAGTAATTATACTTCCTTGCATAGCTTTAAATCACTGGTTTTAGAAGGGAGTGTGTGTGAATATTTCTGTGTATCAAAAAGTACTGAAAGAATTGGTGACTTAAAGGTGGGCAGGGATGAATTACTTCTGTAGACTTAATTTTTTAAATTTAGCATGTGTGAGATATGTTTTCTTACGTGTTTTTTTTCTAGCCAAGTTTTCTGCTTTATTGAGAACTAACCCTGATGTGACTAGTTTGGTAGGGAAGAATCAAGATCATAATTATTATTGGTTCTGTATAGTTCTCTACTGTGGAGATTTGGTTTCTTTGTTATTGTTCTACTTGATAGTTACTCTATTTGTCTTTTAATTTGATAGTTACTGTATTATAGTAGCAAGTGTAAATTTAATTACCATAGTCTTTAATAATTGGTGTTTGCCAAATAAGAAGGTATGTGCCCTTGATCAGGAATCAAACCTGGGACCCTTCAATCTGAGGGCTGATGCTCTAACCATTGAGTAAAACTGGCCAAGACCTCAATGTCTACTTTATTTTTTTTTTAATATATTTTATTGATTTTGTACAGAGAGGAAGGGAGAGAGATAGAGAGTTAGAAACATCGATGAGAGAGAGTCATCGATCAGCTGCCTCTTGCACACCCCGTACTGGGGATCTGCCCGCAACCAAGGTACATGCCCTTGACTGGAATCGAACCCGGGACCCTTCAGTCCCCAAGCCGACGCTCTATCCATTGAGCCAAACCGGTCCTGGCGCAATGTCTACTTTAGATAGGAGTCACAAACCTATTCTGTAAAAGACCAGAAAGTGTGTGTGTGGGGGATATATATTTACATATATATATATATATATATATATATATATATATATATATATATATATTTTTTTTTTTTTTTTTTTTTTTTTTCATTGATTTTTAGAGAGAGTAGAAGGGAAGGGGAGAAACATTGGTATGAGAGAGACACATTGTTTGGGCAGGGGATAAAACCTGAAACGAGGCACGTTCCCTTGACTGGAGTCAAACCTGGGACCCTTCAGTCCAAGGGCCAACACTCTATCCACTGAGCCAAACCAGTTTTGGCTGTTTAACCCTTATTTTATTTTAGATTATGTAGTCAGAGAAGCTATTGGCAAATTTTAGGCAATTGGAGTTGCATATCCTGATTTTATATTCAAAATGGCACTGAATAAATAAACTAAGGGCAGATAACATAGAAGTAAAAGATGGTAATTAATTAGGCTGTTTCCTTATGTAAACTCCTAAGTTTTTGGCCTCATCACCTGATGCCATTTACTGAGAAATCAAAGCCTGGGAGAAAATGGATCTGGGAGGTAAACTATTAAGTTCTGTTTTGAGCATGTTAAACTCTAGATTCCAGGTGGACTCCTAAATGGAATTGTCGGTTGGAGTTTAGGAAAGAATTCATGACTAGGAGTGTGTGTGTGCATGCATACAACATGCTTTAGCATATAGATAGCACTTAAAGACATGGGATTGGATGACATTTCCTAGGGAGAGCCAAGGGCTCCAAATGCAGCAAAGGAACTTGAGAAACTTTAAACAGAGTTAGGAGGAAAACCAAAAAGGATCACCAAGGAAGCCAAAAGAGGATGGATCAGTCAGCTCTGTCAAATCATGCTGTCAGGTAAGATAACTATGTAGAAATAGTCATTAGACTGGGCATTATGGAAGTGATTGATAATTTTGACAATATTCTTACTGGAATAATATGGTACAAAAGCAGTGAGGGAGAACTTGCCATATCAAACGTGGCTCATGTTTTTTTGCTTTGGATTAAGGAAATGCAAGAGGGATATAAGAGTAGGTAAGGTAAATGACTAGTTTCATTTTGGATACTTAGTCAATTGAAGATGGGTAGTAATAAAATATCTATATCTACATATATAAAAGCTAAGTGATTGACCATCCGTCAGTCTCTCCATCCGACTGACCCACCAGCCAGTACCTATAACATGCGCTGGCAATTTAAAAATAAATGTTGACTTGCGCATGCGCAATACATATACTGGATGTACTGGTTAATACTGTGGATTTTTTTCAATAGATGGAGTTACACATATGTTGATATACATGCAATTTGGTATGTATGCTATTTTGTATCATTGACAGCAAGCTTCAAAACTTCATATGTCAAATTTTCTGAAGGTGTTAACATCATAGATATTTTTACGCTTAAAAATGTCAAATTTCAAGCCAAAAAAAGAGCACTTGTGGGAAGTTTTCATTCATTATTTTGAAAAAAAGTGTTGCTGAAAATTATATACTTTGGGAAGCTTATGGTGAACATGCTCCATCTCAAGATATTTGTGAACACTGGTTTAAATGCTTTAAGAGTTATGATTTTTATGTGAAAGACAAAGAACGTCCAGGTCAATTTGAATCATGCTTTGATCATAAAACCACCAACCAGCATGGGCCAGAAGACACGGCTAAGTAATTTTGCCTCATGATAATGCACAATTCATGATAACAATCTTCAAAACGTTAAAAGATCTTGCCTGAGAAGTATTAACCCACCCGCCATATTCACCAGACCTTGCTCCTTCAGATTACCACTTGTTCCATTCCATGGCACATGCACTTTCTGAGCAACACTTCAAAACGTACGAAGTGGAAAATTGGGTCTCTGAATGGCTTGCCTCAAAAGAAGGAAAATTCTGTTGGGATGGTATCCACAAATTACCTGAAAGATGGAAATGTGTAGCTAGCAATGGACATTACTTTGAAAAAGCACTTTTGATGTTTCTTTTGAAATTACTGTGTCTTCTTTGATTACAAAATTCACATTATTAACCGGTACACCTAGTAAAGCTCTCACTGACGCCAGTTGCACACGTGTGTTTTGATCTGTCATTGTTGATTATGAATTTGGTTGTTTTTGTTAACATTCTAAAGCTGAAAGAAAGTGGCACATCGACAGAATATGTCTGAAGATCAACTATTGCACAACTGTCTCCATCTGACACTGGCCTCCGGTTTAAATTAATTCGAAGATAGTTTCCCATAACACCAGCATTTGTGATGACTATTAATAAATCACAAGGACAAACTCTAGACAGTAGGAATATTCCTACCTGAACCTATTTTTGGACATGGTCAGTTATATGTTGCTTTCTCTCGAGTTTGAAAAGCATGTGATGTTAAAGTTGTAAATACTTCATCAGAAGGGAAATTAGTTAAGCACTCTGAAAGTGTTTTTGCACCTAATGTGGTATACAGGGATATATTAGAGTAAGTTTAATCAATTTATCAGTCATTGTTTTTATCAATGAGTTTATATCATTTTTTATATCATGTTATTGTTTATTAATCAATTTCTATTTTACTTTCATATACATTTTACTAACTTCTATGACACTTGTATTACAGAGAAAGGGTAAATAGTGATGTTAAAATATTTCTTCTAATTAATTTTCTTTCAATGTGCACGAATCCGTGTACTTGGGCCACTAGTATGAATATAAAGTACAAATGAAGGGTCTGACTTGGAAATAAATCCCAGTTGTCAATTGGCTTCTATTCAGAATGGGTTAAGAGGGGGAAATAGTCTTAATGACGCCTGGCAAAAAGTAACATGTATGGCAGCAGTTCTAAACCACAGTTTAAAAATAATTTGTATGAACAGACTATAGTTTATGGACACAACTATTGCAAAAACACCCTCTGTTTATTTGAAAGTGTATTTCTTTTAAGTGCTTTTTAATAATAATTTGAAAGATTACCAAATAATTTACCTTTTCTTCTTTATTAAGATTGAAGAATTGGAGGAGAAACTTAATGATGCACTTCACCAGAAGCAGCTACTAACTTTGAGATTAGACAGCCAATTGACCTTTCAGCAGAAGGATGCCAGGTAAGTTTTTAAAATGCATCAATACCTACTTAGCAGTAAAAAGTAATGTCATTACCTGTTCATGCATGTGATTATAAGCTAAAATAGAGAACTTTTAAATCAAGATTGATAACAGTTTTACATCCAGAACAACAAAAAGGTAGCTTATTTGATACAGTCCACAAAATAAAAGTCAAAATTCGACATTTATTCAACAAACATTGCCAATGTAAGTGAACCATAAGTGGCGATGGGAGCTCTCTAAACTGATCACCACTTAACCTGCTGTCTTGATTAACCTTTTTCATTTGCTCTGCAAAACATACTGATTGATTTTCATGGCCCTTTGAACTTTTCTGGCATAAAGTGTCTCTTTTTACTTGCATACTTTCGCCAGCTCAATTATCTACTTATCAAGAATCCATTGTGTTTACTCACAAATGTGCCTATGCTGGTTGTATTTATTATGCTTATGTAACTTAATTATAATTATGTAAACAAATATGAGTACAAAAAAGATGTTTCTTTTTTTAAAAAAACTATAATTAATTTTTGGAAAGGTTCAATAAAAAGGCATGACTAACAAAAAAATCATCTAAGTAAGAGTAAACAAAACAAATTTAGAGATTGGAGGCAAAAATTAAATCCATAAAAAGTATCCTCTCAGTTTCTTCCCAAGTATCTTTTAAGGTCTCTTGCCACTATAAAGAAATTGAACTAGGAAATTATGAACAATGAATTACACACATACATACAAAAAACATACATCCGTATTTTAAATAATCTGGAATTTATGTAAAAATTTGAAGGTGAATGTTTATTTCTATATTTTAATTAGAAGGAGGTAAATGTGTAAATTAGGTGTTTTTTTCCCTTTATAACATTTCACTCTTTAGCTGGCATTTAAAAAAGTTACCTGACTTAATTATTAGCCACTATCATGTTGTATCAGTGGCTCTCAAACTTTAGCATGCATCAGAACCATCTAGAAGTCTTCTTGGAAACATTCTTGGGTCCCATCCTCAGGTTCTGATTTGGGTTGGCATCCAGCAAATTTCCATTTCTGCTAAGTTCCCAAGTCATGCATAACACTTTGGAAACCACTGCATTCAGTAATAGGGTTTCTATTCTAATTCTTTAGAAATTTATCAGATTGAATGATGTTGAGAATGTAGTTAGGAGGCTATTGTGATAATCCTCTTGATCACTGATGAGAGTAAAAAGTATATGGATTATTAATATATTGAAGGTAGATTAGATATAGGATTTAAGAGAAAATGTGGAGGATTTTCAAGGATTGTGCCAACATCTTTAGCCTCAATAAATGAAAAAATGGACTAGCTATTAGTTATGATAAAAAAACAAACACACACACACACACACAGTGGAATAGGTTTGTGAGTGAAGAGCAGGAGTTCATTTTGGACAGGTTAAGTTAGAATTATCAAATTAGAAATCCATTGGAATTGTATGAAAAGTCTGGTCTGGACATAAAAATCTGGGAGTCATTTGTATATAGGCAGTATTTTAGTCATGAGACTGGATTAACTCCCCAAAGGAGGACCAGGTACTCTAGAATTAATATAAATCAAACAAGAAGACTGAGGAAACATCAGTAAAATAGGAGAAAAATTAAGAAATTAGGAAAAGAAAGAGTATAAGAAAAGGGAGATTAGTTGTATTGTGTTATCATTAGATTAAGAATGAAAAGAACTGAAAATTGACCATGAGCAATGTAGATGTCATTGGTGACATTGAAATTTTGGTGTGAGTGTAGGAGGGGGTTGAAAACCTGATTGGCATAGATTTAATAAGAAAAGCGTTGGAGACTGCCTCTTGCTAAGTGCATGTAAACCTTATGCTAGTTCCTGCTAGTCTCAGTTCACATCTTAGCCTCTCCCAGGTACCTCCAAGTCCAGCACAAGCAGCATCTGTAGATCATTTTGTAGCTCATACTGAGTGTCCCAAGGCAGAGCAAAGGCAGGGGCTGATGTTGGTTTGCACCAGAGCACTCCCCCAAGGCTCCAGAACTAACACAACCGTGGCCAGCTTCAGATCTTACCATACAAGAACACCACCAAACCACCTCCACACAACACACACAAAGGGCAGACTTAGCAGTCACTAGAGTCCTGCCAAGGCAAATCCACAGGTTTAACATCTGCACAATAGCTCCTCTGCTATAGTCACAGCCAGTCTTACAGCAAATCAACCTGACGGTCAGTCCCTCCCATTGACATGCCAACAGGAATCAAAGCTCAATTAGAATAGGAGGGAACATACAAGCACACAAGGAGCATCCAACTCCCACAGGATATCCACTATATAAGGTCTCTCTAACAAGATAAGAGTCTTAGCAGCTCTACCTAATACTTCTTTTTTTTTTTTTAAAGGGGGGTGGGGGGGGCAGCCAGAATAAGGAAACAAAGACACATATTACCAAATGAAAGAACAAGACAGAACCCCAGAAAAAGAACTAAATAAAATGGAGACAAGCAATCCACCAGATGCAGAGTTCAAAACACTGGTCATAAGAATGCTCAGTAAACTGAGTAAGAACTTTAAGAGATAAGAAACATAAAACAGGGGATAGAAAACATAAAAAATATCAGGTCAGAAATGAAGAATACAGGAGAGAAACAACAGTAGATTAGCTGAAACCAAGGATCAAGTCAGCAATTTGGAAGATAAGGCAACAGAAAACACCCACTCAAAACAGCAGAAAGAAGAAAAGAATCTAAAAAACTTTAGGATAATTTAAGAGGCCTATGGGACAACATCAAGCATAGCAACATTCACATCAGAGGGGTATTAGAAAAAAGAGAGTGAACAAAGAATTGAAAACCTATTTGAAGAAATAATGATGGAAAACTTCCCTAACCTGGTGAAGTAAACAGACATAAACTCCAGGAAGCACAGAAAGTCCCAAACATGGTCAACCCAAAGCAGCCCACATCGACACACATCATAAATAAAAGGTGAGGAGAACCAAAATGGCAGTGTAGATAAACTTGGGTACTTGCTGCCTCCCACAGCCACATCAAAATTACAACTAAAGCCGGGATCAGTTTGGCTCAATGGATAGAGTGTCGGCTTGGGGACTGAAGGGCCCCGGGTTCGATTCTGGTCAAGGGCATGTACCTTGGTTGCGGGCATATCCCCAGTACGGGGTGTGCAAGAGGCAGCTGATCGATGACTCTCTCTCATTGATGTTTCGAACTCTCTATCTCTCTCCCTTCCACTCTGTACAAAAATCAATAAAATATACTTAATAAAAAAAAATTTACAACTAAAATACTGAAGAACCATCATTTAGAACCACCTGAAATCTGGCTGAATGGAAGTCCTACAACTAGAGAAGTAAAGAAGAAAGCACACTGAAACTGGTATGAGGAGCAGAGGCATGGAGCGGGCTGGTCCAACGCCCATGTGGGGTATGTTTTTAATCAGGAGGGATTTCTAGGCTGCGGAAGCCTCCTGTGAGGAAAAAGGGGCCCAAGCCCCACACCAGATCTCCAGTCCAGGTTCTAGTGCTGAGGAGAGAAGCCCCCATAACTTCAGGCTTTAAAAACCAGCAGGGATTGTAGCTGAGTGACACGCAGCCACTGAGTGACCAGTGCATGGACTTACTCAAACTAGCTCCCTCTGAGCTCCAGTGCTAGGACAACGGATTGAGGAGGATCCAGGAACATATGAGAGGAACTGGATTGTCTGGCATCGGGGCAAGAACTCAGGGGTGGCTTTCTCCCAGAAGTCATTCCTATGCTGAGACCTCCACAGTCACAGAGCTGATGGGCAGCCATATCTGAGTTTGGCCTTGCCCTAGTGATCTCTGAGACCCCACCCCATCCAATTTGTAGTCCCACCCAAGCTGTTTGCAGCAGCTTTTCCATATGAATGTCAATCCCTCCCATTGTTTTAAAAACTGTTCAAGAAATAATTCAAAATGTCCTGGCTCAGGCTTCTTCAGACTTTTCTAAAATCTCTCAAACTGTGGCTGGTGTCAGCATGCCTCATACCTATCAATAAGAGGCCCAAGACAGCTTGGCCTTGCCTGGGTACTTCCAAGTTCAGCACAAGTAACAGCCATCTGCAAATCACTCAGTAGCTCCTGCACTGTGGCCCCAGGCAGTGGCTGGCTTTGCACCTCCCAGGAGGCCCCAGAACCGGTGCACCTGGTGGGCAATTTCAGACCATACCAGATTATAACTTTACACATTAAGTGGCAGACTTGGTGAGCACCAAAGCCCCTCTGAAGCAAGTCCTGCTCCATAGAGGTTTCTTCTTCACAGCTGTTCTTGCACTGTAGACACATCTGGTCCTCAGTCAGTTGGTGTAGTTGGGTGAATAGGGGGAAGGGATTAAGATGTGAAAATTGCCAGTTATAAAAACAGTCATGGAGAGGTAAAGTTAGGAATATAGTCAATAATCTATACTAATAAAAAGGTAATATGCTAATTGGACCAGATAGATGGGATTTCTTCCAGACATCATTCTGGACATCCTTCCTGACAAAGCTGGGGGCAAGATACAGCCATGTCAGCATGGCTCAGTGGTTGAGCATTGACCTACGAACCAGGAGGTCACGGTTCAATTCCCGGTCAGGGCACATACCCGGGTTGCAAGCTCGATCCCCAATGTGGGGCATGGAGGAAGCAGCCGATCAATAGGTCTCTCTCATCATTTCTCCTTCTCCTTTTCTCTCTCTGAAATCAATAAAAATATATTTTAAAAATACAGTATGAAAAAAAATAACCAGAGGCCTGGTGTTATGAGCAAATTATAATTTTATGTTTAAAATGGAAAGTAGTACAAAATGTAGTTTTTGAATTTTTCCAAAATAATGAACTTAATAAAATAATCTGTGATTTTAATATGTCAAGAAAAGAAAAAAGAAAAGCATCATATACAATGAGCATATACAACTTTTGATTAGTTTTTTTCCATGAGGGAGCAAATAAAGAGGGCATTGAAATTAGGATAAAAGTTGTGGGTTTTGTTTGTCCATTTGTTTTAAGACAAAAATAATAGCATATTTGAAGTTGGTGAGAGTAATGTATTAGGGAGGGAAACAAATCCTGCTCAAAATCTTTGGGTAGGCAACTAACAGTAATAGTGTCTACTACATGTATTCTTTGAGAATGATTATTATGTGCAAATTACTGTTTTCTTTACCTCATAATGTTTGAATTATTACCTTATGATGGTTCTGTGTTACCATCTTAAAGAGGTATATTTTTAGTACCTGGACAAAGAGAAATGAAAATTACTTTGTAACCTCAGTTCTCAAACTTAATTCATTTTGAAAAACTGTTCAAGAAACAATTCAAAATGGAATTATTTCTTCCCATTAAAAATCATGTAAATTGAATGAATTCATTTCAGACCCCCAAATGTTTCCCTGTTTTAACCTTTTTTATATACAGTATATGTCTAATGTATTGTTTAATCTATAAACACTTCTTAGATTTATCAAACCACCTGCTAGTAGCCTTAAATGAATCACTTTCAGAACTTGTTTCAGGAGTGTCTTTCAGGTCAGCATGCAGCATTTTTGCTTGTTCATATGTCACTGCCTCCGAAATGCTGTCACTAGCTAACTGCTTTTTGTTTATCAACATCAATTTTTCTACCTCTTTAGTTGCCTGTGATCATTTGTGAAAGAAATTTCACAACATTGCACTCTTGATGGCCTCTTTATTGTTTTAAAATTGTGTTAATCATCCATTTTGTCAGCAACAAGAGCAAAAGGAAAAAAAAAATATTTATAGCACACTTTCTTGAGATGTTAACAGGAGATTTAGCAGTAAACTGATCAGAATTATCTCCTTTGTAGCCTGATATATCAGGTGGAGAACCAAAGATTTGTTCTAAACAGGCAAGACATTTTTTTCTAGGTACAGCTTGGTCAAGAACCAAATTATTCCAGATAGAATTCTTTCGAGAATCAAGGTTTGACTATATTTAATGAGAAGGATCCAAAACCAGTGTATAAGACTTAAACCTTAAGCAGAAGAGATGTATAATTTTATTATTTGAATTTTTGAAATTATTCTTTTTTAAAGAATATTTTTATTGAAAAAAATTTTGAGAGGGAGGAAGGGAGAGGGAGAAAGAAAGAGAAACATCAATGTGAGAGAGAAACATTGATTAGTTGCCTCAATTAAGCGCCCTGACTAGGGATCGAACCTGCGACCTTTCTGTGCATGGGATGACACTAACCAACTGAGTCACACTGGCCAGGGCTGAAATTAGAATATTAATTCTCTATTTAATCATTTATGTGGCTACACATTTTTTATCCTTTTTATTGAATGTCTTAAGGTGACAGTGGTTAACAAAATTATATGGGTTTCAGGTACACAATTCTACAACACATTATCTGTATGCTGTATTATGTGTTCACCATTCCAAGTCAAGTCTCTGTCCATCACCATTTACTAGTATCCTCCGTACACCTCTCTCCACTCTATCTCCTCTTGGCAATGTGGCTGACATTTAGTAATTGATATATTATAGAATTGTCATTTTATATTTAACTGATTAAGTAAAAAATAATCTAGCTAGAGCCAAATATACTATTTGAGCTTCTCGTTTTCTAATCTTATGTCACTATAAAAAGTAAATCTTGAGACGTTTTTTAAGCTTGCCACAATTTGTCTCTTAACAGAAAATATCAAGAACTGATGAAACAAGAAATGGAAACTATTTTATTGAGACAGAAACAACTAGAAGAGACAAACCATCAGCTAAGAGAGAAAGCTGGAGATGTTCGTCGAAACCTGCGTGACTTTGAATTGACAGAAGAACAATATATGAAACTGAAAGGTTTTCCTGAAGATCAGCTCTCTATTCCTGAATATGTATCTGTAAGTGTCTTAAATAATTTTTTTTAAATGCACATATTTTCAGACTAACATTTGCCATTTATGTTAGCCATAACTTCTGAAGTACCCAATTATTTTATGGCCCTGATCTGAAGATGGTGAATGCTGTTCATTTCAGATCACCAAATTTTCAAGGGTCTTGATCATTGATCTCCAAAGGGAAGCAATAAGTAGAGCTCTGAAGTTAATGACTGCATCGTCTATAAAAATGAATTATTTTATCATAAATTGGTGGTTTATAACATTCTAAGCATGGAAAATTATAACAGTTATAAGTGGTTGTGGGGGTTAAGGAGAGTAGAGAAGAGGGGAGTTCATATGATTGTAAAGGGGTCGAATGAGGGAAATCTTTATGAATCTAATTCAGGATTTGACTGCAGTGTTGGTTACACAAATCTACACGGATTGATTTGTAGTAATAGTCTCAATGTTTTGGTGTCAACATCCCTTGATACTCTAAAAATTACTGAGTACACCAATGAGCTTTTGTTTATGTGGGCTATATTTGTTACTATTTACCATATTAGAAATTAAAAGAGACATTTTAAGACACAAGACTATTTAAGCACATGTTTGGCTTAAGGATGTTGATATCTTCACACATCATGTAGCCACTGGCAGATGCCATTGAACAAGCATGAGAATGAGAGCAAAGCAGGCAAAAAATTTCAGTATTACTAGGAAAATAGATTTGATATTATAAATTCTCCAAAAGGGTCTCAGAGTGCTGGGGTAAGGACAGCAGTCCCCAGACTACACATTGAGAACTGCTGGTTTATGGTTGATTGATAGATAGATAGATAGATAGATAGATAGATAGTAATAGGCTTGAATTTTTTCATTTATAAAAGGGTTAGTTATAATAATAATATCTTTCTATTGAGATAATTATGGAGATTAACTGATTACCTATGTAAAATGTTTAGCTTAGTCCTTAGAACATAGTAAACAATAAAATATTACCTATTATTTTGCTGTAGTGGTGGTTGCTACTCTTGGTTCTCATTTGGATAAGGCCTCTAGATTAATGATTTCCTACAAAATATATTACTTTGTAGGAAATATATTTTTGTCCAGCTTTTTATTGAAACACCTTAAATATAATGTTACTGCCCAACGTGTACTGTCCAAAACAAATATCTTAAGTGCTGTTCCTAAGGTTTTATTCATAATTGATGTCAGGCAAATTCTCCTAAGAGAACTATGAGTGGGAAGAGAAGTCTGAACTAAATGGAAGTAGTGATCTGTAAGATACCTTCCGATTCATTGTGATTATCCCTTATATTGCAGTGGTAGCAGTACGTAGAGCTTTGCTAAGAACCTAAATGTGGGCTTTTCATATATTTAGGCATTAGAGATAGAGCAATGTCCAAAGCAGACAAATATGCTTGGAACTTACCTGTTAGTGGAGCAACACAGGCAATAAATTAAAAGTAAAATAATTGGAATGTTTATCATACATGCTCTAGAGAAAAGAGCAAGAGTGAAGATTAGGGATGGCTGCCAGGCGGGCATACTATTTGAAATCACGTTGTGGGAACCAGGGAGAGCTTTATTGATAGGGTGACATTTGATCAGAGCCCTGAATGGAGAGAAAGCATGACTTTTGCATTTATATGTGGGGAAAAAACAAAACTTTGTCAGAGGAAACAGCAAGAACAAAAGTCTTGAATACTTGATGTGTTCAGGAAATAACAAGCATGTAGTGTAGCAGCAGTTGCCAACTGGTGGTCTGCGGACCACTGGTGGTCCATGAGGTCCGAAAGGTTGGCGACTGCTGGTGTAGAGCAGGCATGTCAAACTGTAGCCTTCGAGCCACATGCCTCATTTACTTGACCTGTGTTAGCCTTTGAGTTTGACATGCTTGGTGTAGAGTGAGGAGTGATAGGAGATGAGGAGTAAATAATAATTTAAGATTAGAACTAAATTGAACATTGAGATTTCAAGTATTAGTAGCCAGGTCAATTAACAACTCTCTTATTTTAGTTTTGTACAAATAAAATTTTTTATATAGGCTCTTAATCTGAAACTCCTTAACACTTTTCTTTTATAACCTTAATATTTTACTTTTATTACTAATGATTGAAAGTACTGTAAATTAGCACATTTTAACTTCATTTTGCATTTAAAACCGGTTTGTTTAATTTTTTTGTAAAGATTCGATTCTATGAATTAATGGATCCATTAAAGAAGGAAATCTCTGAACTACAAGTGAAAAAGAGTTACTTATCAGAAGAATTAACTGAAAACAAAAGCCAACTGAAACAACTGACAGAGGTTTGTATGATTTTGGTCACTGGAGGTACCAAGTTTTTCTATAAGGAATTCCTCAAGATTTATGACAGAAATGTAAAAGTCAAAGATAGAAAAATAGCACATGGGGATGCTGACTGTTGTGATTCTTCATAAATGGTAGGAGGAAGTTAAATCATTAAGAAGTAGTCATCTTAATGATTGACAAGATAAGTCCATGATATTCACCTGTAATCATGATTGAACCTTTTGTTGTAAACTCATTTTATTCTCAGTTTTTCATTATAGACTAGATGCCCAGTGCACGAAATTTGTGCACGGGGTGTGTGTGTGGTTTGTGTGTGTGTGTGTGTGTGTCTGTCTCTGTGTTCCTCAGTGTAGCCTGCACCCTCTCCAATCTTGGACCCCTTCAGGGATATCCGACTGCCTGTTTTGGCTCACGGTCCAGGACTACTTACTCCTAACCACTTTCCTGCCAGACTGCCTGCCTGTCTGCCTGATTGCCCCTAACAACTTCTACCTGCCAAACTGATCACCCCCTAACCACTCCCATGCCAGCCTGATTGACACCTAGCTGTTCCCCTGCCAACCCGATCCCCCCATTGCCCTCTCCTTCTGTCCTGGTCACCCCCAACTGCCCTCCCCTGTAGGCCTGTCCCCCTATTCCCCCCTGCTGGCCTGATCACCCCTAATTGTCCTCCCCTGCAGGCCTGGTCTCTTCCAACTGCCCTCCCCTATAGGGCTGGTCCCTCCCCTGCCGACCATCTGTGGTGGCCATCTTGTGTTCACATGGGAGCAGCCATCTTGTGTGTTGGAGTGACGGTCAGTTTGCATATTACCTCTTTATTAGATAGGATTAGCCTTGTTTGCAATATATGAAAAAAGCTACTATCCACTTGTTAGTCACTTTGCTTCTACATCAAATACAGTTAGCTCTCCTTCCTGATTCTTGTTCAGAGCATATGCACTGATACTAGCATTGGCCCCACTGATGAGCATGGTACTCTTAAGGATCATTAATAACATTGTATCCCAGATTTTAGTTTGTTTCACTGGTGCTGGCAGCAGTGAACACAAAAAAGAAGGGTTCACCCTTTGAGAGTTTACACTTTAGTAGATTAGAATTAGAACCTTGGATGATATCTTGGCACTCTTATTTTCTGTGTGACCTTGAACAGGTTATTTAATGTTTCCTACTCTGTCAAATGGAAAAAAATAATACTCTTTGTTTATTTATTTCATCGAATTGCCAGTATTTCTGTTTCAAAGTATAAATGTGATTTTTAGCAAAGTTGCATATAAATATTTATTTTGTGTTTTACTTCAAGGATAGCTTTTACCAAAGATCTATTATCATAAGTAAATAGCTATAATTTAATTTATATTTTGATGCTGTCATTTGCTGCACTATTAGTTCTGGACAGAATAGACTTATGTCATTAATATAGAGCCAATATTACAGGCCAAATAAAGACCTAGTTTCCTCCTCTTAAAGGAGTGAAGTCCTCAGGAGCAATCCCGAGAGGCTGATGTGCCTATGTGAACACAACTATAAGGTTCTATATATTGTTGTTGTTGTTTTCCTTCTGCTAACCTCCACATTGTGCAGTAAACTATTTTGTATATTTAGAAGATAGCTTTTACTTAAAAAAAAAAAAAAATTGCTTGTATAGTCAGAGTAATAAAGAACAAAGTTGGAAAGCCTCAGTTTGGCCAACTAATATTACAGCCTTAGACAAATCATTTAATCTCTATTATTTCTGTAAAATGTCCAGGCTGATGGTGGTGTTTGCAGTACCAGATTTATTAGAGACAAACAGTTAGACAAACTTTCAGACTTGATTCTGCAACACCTTGTGGTACCTCAGCATAACTGAAGGACTTCTTAGTTTTAAAAAGCTGGAGGAGTTTTCTGGGTTTTTTTGGGTTTTTTTTATCAGGTCTCTTTTTTAATCACTTTAACATTTGGGGATTCTAAAAGTGATTTCTCTTGAACAGAGCATTCCTGGGGCCACACACACACAAAAAGGCTTAAATTCTATAATTATCGTTAGCATGTAATATCATTTTTATTTATTTTTTACTTTGTGGTGAAGCAAGTCTCTCCACTCTTAAGGATCATTAATAACATTGTATCCCAGATTTTAGTTTGTTTCAACTTTGCTAACACTTTTAGTATTTTATTGATAAGGAAAGAAATTATTATTAACACTTAGTATTACTGAGTGTTTTTAATGCACAAATAACTCTTGAACTTAGGAGCAGTTTTGTTTGTGAACTTGTATTAGTCAGGGTTCCCCAGAGAAACAACTAGCAGGATATATACACTGAATGGCCATATTATTATGATCTCTGAATGCATAATGATCTGGCCATTCAGAGTGTGTGTGTGTGTGTATATATATATATATATATATATATATGTATTTGTGCATGAGTGGGCCTGGGCCAGGGCGGTTTGCCGGCCTGCCTGCTTGTCAAATTCCTGGTCAAGGGGACAATTTGCATATTAGCCTTTTATTATTTAGGATATACACTGAGTGGCCAGATTATTATGCATTCAGAGATCATAATCTGGCCACTCAGTGTGTGTGTGTGTGTGTGTATATATGTGTGTGTGTGTATGTGTGTGTATAGATATCTATAGATTGGTAGGTAGGTAGATAGTGATTTTAAGTAATTAGTTCACATCATTATAGAGGCTTTCCAAGTCCAGAATCTGAGGATCTGACAGGATAGTGTGGCAGGGTCACAATTCAGGGAAAAGTTGTAGTTCAAATACAAAAATAGTCTGCTGACAGAATTCCTTCTTGCTTAGGGGAGGATAGTCTTGATTCTAGTAAGGCCCTCAGCTTGTTGGGTTAGGCCTACCACATTATGGAGGATAATCTGCTTTATTCAGAGTCTGCTAATTTAAATGTTAATCTCATTACAAAATACCTCACAGGAACATCTAAAATAATGTTTGACCAAATATTTGGGTACTGTGGCCTAGTCAGAGCACACATAAAATTAACCATCAGACTTCTTCCTTGTGTATGTTTGTTACAGGTTTACCACTTCTCAGCTTAAAAATGTAATCCTTTTCCTATTGATAAATTTAATAATAATATAAAAAGAATTGAATCACAATTAGAAAAAATAATTAAGTACTATCTTATCTACTTAATAAAAGGTCTTAGAAATTCAGAGAATATGATTTAGACACAATAGAATTATTTTTATATTAAAGTCACCCTTAAAGTTTGGTTCTTATATTCTGTCAAAGGCCTAGTAGAGGTCAACTTGCCAACACTGAGAAAAAATAATTATTTTAAAATTAAAGTCTCATGAGTGAAGACTTTTTTTTATAAGGATAGTAGAGGCCCGGTGCATTAAATTTGTGCATGGGGGCAGGGGTGTGTGTACCTCAGCCCAGCCTGCACCCTCTCCAATCTGGGACTCCTCAAGGGCAGTCGGATATCCCTCTCACAATCCAGGACTGCTGGCTCCCAACCACTTGCCTGCCTGCCTGCCTGCCTGATGGATGCCTTACTGCTCCCCAGTCAGCCTGATAGCCCCCAACTGTCCTCCCCTGCTGGCCTGGTCACCCCTAACTGCCCTCTCTTGTTAGCCTGGTTGCCCCCAATTGTCCTCCCCTGCAGGCCCAGTTGCCCCCAACTGCCCTCCCTACTGGCCATTTTGTGGTGGCCATCTTGTGTCCACATGGGGGCAGTCAACTTGTGTGTTTGAGTGATGGTTAATTTGCATATTATTTCCATTATGTAATATAATGAATAATAAATATTAGTATTTTATACTAAAATAATTTTAGCTTAATTATACATTGTGTTGGTACTTTAAATGGTTTATTAAATTACTGCTATAATATTTGGAGAATTCAAAGATATTCGTTCAAGTTTCATTGCTGCAACTTGACAATGGCATGATGACCTTTGATTATAAAAACTAAAAACTTAGTCTTTTCTACTCTCCTCTTCCCCAAACCTTAAAACTTCTCCATCTGTAAAATTGGGATGATAATATATAACACCTGCCTCACATGGTCATTTATTATGAGAATGAAAATCATTCATTAAATAGTTATTATACGTCTATGAGGTAAGCATTATTCTAGCTGCTTGGAATACATCAGTGAACAAGACAGTGAGTTTATATTTTAAAAGGAGTGCAGGGAAACAAAGTGTAAATAAGTATATCACATGGTATGGTGAAAAATGATACCTGCAAAGAAAAAAAGAAAAAACCAACAGCTGGAAAAAAGCAATTGAAGTTCATAAACATTACAGTACAGATAAGGTAAGGATTGACTTGCAAGAGGATAAACTCAAGACAAATATAAGAAGTTCCTACTACTATTTCATAGAACAAGTATAAATTAATAGAAACTTAAAAGAGAGCACAATAGCCAACAAATAAAATTGCCTGAAAAATGACCTGATAATTGCAACTGTCAAACAAACAAACAAAAAAAGTTTAGGCTGTCATACAGTCAGAAGCATTTTCTGAATAAAAGTATTTCAATCCCAGAGATGCAAACCCAGGTACCAACTACTCTGGGGAGAAGACAGGCAGGGTTTATAAAGGCAAAATCGAAAAAGGTAATTCTGTCTCACAAATGAAGGATTGCTAGTTATGTTAACAGGGATTGGTTAATCCCAATATGTAAATGGAGGAGGTGAAAACTACAAGGAAGGAAGTAGAGTCTTTGGGTTTCCAAGGGGCAGTTGTTCCAGGATGTTTATGGCTCCAGGATGTTTTGATCAGAACATGGGCATCACTCCTTAATAGCTCCTGACTCTTATTTTAAGTGACTTTCTTCGCACTGTTCATTCTATTTTATTTGCTTCACTATCACAATTCCATAGTAGTTTACTAAGAGAAACTAAGATCTTGTTAACTGAGTATGAGTTTTGAGACTGGGGATTAGGAAAACAAATTAGCCACTTTTTCTGGATTATCTTTTTCCAAAATAACCTCAGTTGTTCTCTTTTACCACACGGTGGCAGCATGTATCCACCTTTTTCTTCAACTAATTTCAGCTCCTCAGAAAATCTTGCCACTTTTTACTTAGAGGCCAAACTATTATATTAGGTTACCTTATTTTTATTTATAATCCAAATTTCATATCAGCTGTCTAAACCAAACTAAAATAATTCAGTAGACTTATAACTGGGAGAAAGTATTATAAAAACTGAAACCTTTCTGGCATAACATGTACTCTTCAGATAAAAGGTATCTCAATTATTACATTGAATTTATAATTAATGCCTAACAGAAAGCCCAAGTACAATTAATTCTGCTTTTCTTCATATAACCTGCTGGTTCATGGCAGATAGGAGGTGAAACTGTTTTAGAAATTTAATAGAATGTGATTTTTTAAAATATATTTTTATTGATTTCAAGGAGGAAGGGAGAGGAAGAGATAGAAACATCAAAGATGAGAGAGAGTCTTTGCTTGGCTGCCTCCTGCACGCCCCCACTAGGGGATCAAGCCCACAGCCATGGCATGTGCCTTTGACTGGAATCGAATCTAGGACCTTTGAGTCCCCAGGCGTATGCTCTATCTACTGAGCCAAACCAAGTAGGGCAAGAATGTGATTTTTGACCTTTGAAAAAGAAGTCAGTCTTCATGAAATACCAATGTTATTGGATTTCTGAAATCCTCTTTCATAATTTATTCCTTCATCTTTAGTTATTTGAAAGTAATACCTAGATACTAACACTGGAAAATAGGGTTTATCTTTTACTTCAAGTTTAGAGTTTGGTTATAAGTGTCAATAAGAATCTCTAGCATATTTTGAGCTGTATAATGTACATGTGCTTGTGTATGATACTTAATGTTTTCATAAGTGCTATATTTTTACTTCTTAATTATGAGATCTCTTTATAGCAAGTCACAATTTTGAACCAGTATACGTAGTTAAATTATATGCAGTTGTTTTGTGTTGTAGATTCATTTCATCATGCTTCTTTCATTTAAAAAATATTAATACTATATAAGGAGGGCATTGATGAGTCTGTACTTAATAAAGCTATTAAGTTTCATGAGGAAATGGTGAAATAATTTTCTTTCATGAGAACTTTGGTAACTAGGAAGCAATAAGAGAGTTTTGTTCAAGACAACTTCCTTGTTTAGAAACATAGTTACATTTATTGAGAAAAATTCTGCAAGATTACCTTGAGTTTCATCTTAAGTAGTCATATGTGAGTAATCCAGTTAATTCTTTACGTATGAAAATGATATATTTCGTTAATGATACATACTTGTTATTCAGGTTTTTATGTTTCAGGGAATGTTAGCTGTTTTCTGAAGTTTCTTTTTTATCCTGCCCAACTTGTGAGAATTTTGAGGAGTGAATTCTCACTTTCCCAAAATAGTTCATCAAACCATTTCTTCTCATTTACTACACTGCTAACCACTGTAAACTAATTCTGATTTCCCTCGCAGCTCCGGCTTCTCATCCAGAAAGGATATCTGTTCAAATTAGCATATTACTCTTTTATTATTATAGATAATTATTAATTTTAAAGTCACTTTTTCTACATAGTAACCTTAAGGTAATTGTCACTATATCTCATTTGCAATTGCCTTAGCTGTTTCTATCACCCCACAGGCAGGAGATCACTTCATTTATCAGAGATTTATTTTGACAGAGGTTACCACTCTCTTTTTTAGTTTACATAGGGTGAGAGAAAAGATTTAAAGAAATGTATTATATGTAAAGTAAATGCCTTTTAGTTTATACAGCTGTTTAAAATGAGCCTATATAATTGCATCTTTGAATAATGTTTTACATTTTGTAGAAAACATTTAGGTTGATGTTATTTTGCCAAATGATTTTTAAATGTGTTTAAGGAATATTTGTAGTAATTGTTTAAAAGGAATCCAAAATCAGTATGTTTTATGTGTGTACCATATTTTAACCCATACAGTTTGCAACTAAAGTTCTCTAACACCCTGGATTTGAGCAGTAAATAATAACATTACTTCTAGTTAATAGTTTTATAGTTTCCACAGAACAGATTCCTCAATAAATAGGAACTTGAAATTAAGAAAAAACTATGCATGAATTCACGAAAAACTAGATTCTAGTTCTATTTCTGCTAGCTCTGAAATTCTGGACAAATCATTTAATTCCTCTAGGCCTTAATGTTCTTATCTTGAAAATAAGAAGATGGTAGTAGATTATCTCCAGGGTATCATTTATCTCTGAAATATTATAAATCTAAAATGCTTAGCTGCTGATGTTTAGAAATCAGACGTTTGGGACAGAAAGGCATCCTATATAATAAAGGCCTAATATGCAGATTGATGGAAAGGCAGAATGACCAACGGCACAACCAATCACTATGACACGCACTCACCACCAGGGGGCAGATGCTCAATGCAGGAGTTTCCCCCAACCGCAGGCCCTAGGCCAGCCAAGGCAGATGCCAGCGGGGGCCTCCCAATTACCCCGCCAGTTGTCCCACAGATTAGCCCTGATCACCAGCCAGGCCTAGGGACCCTACCTGTGCACGATTTTCATGCACTGGGCCTCTAGTCTCATTGTAAATATGAAAGATCTAATAGTTGATAAGTTAACCAAAACACTATAATATAAAATTTTCAATATTTTGTGTCAGCCAAACAGTCAAACAGTAAGTAGAGACATAACAAGTAACAAAAGTGAGAACCTATTTGCTACCACCTTCCTACACCCTTTCCCCTTTGATATGTGACTCTCACATGTCCTCCTCTCCAGGACAAATACAAACCTCCTTGCAGAACTTATTTCACTGCTTTAAAAATGTTTGTTACATACAGAAGAAATCTTAATTGAATTTTTGCAAAGTGAATACACCCTGTTAACCACCACCCCCATCAAGTTAACTTCCACCCCCATGGAAGTTCCTTTTATGCTGTCTTTCTTGAAATATTCAAAATTTTCTGCATATAAATATTATATACTAGATATAATAGAGGCCTGATGCACAAAATTTGTGCAAGAGTAGGCTTTCCTTCCCTGGCTGCTGGCACTGGCTTCCCTCCAGGCACCAGCAGGCACCCGGGACCCAGGCTTCCCTCGTAGCTCCGGCTTCATCCAGAAAGGATATCTGTTCAAATTAGCATATTACTCTCTTATTATTATAGATAATTATTAATTTTAAAGTCACTTTTTCTACATCTTGAGCTAGTTATTTTAAATGCACAAAGCCCATTGAAATTTTAATATTAGTTCATTCTACAAACATTTCTAGTGTAACTACTGTGCAAGTATTACTGGGCATATAAAGATAAAGCAGGTCTCCAAGGAACTCCAGGTCTCAGATGAATATAGAAAAGGTAAGGGTTATGTGCAAGACAAGAAAACATGCTATTACAATAACAGATTTACCTTTTTTAGGCTAGAGATAGCCTTCTATTATTTTTGTGTGTGAATAATTTAGGAGATGGAAAAGATAACATTAACCTTGCTAGTCAAAATCAGTTCCATTCTAGATATATAGGAAATTGGAGAACAATTGAAATCTTTCCTTGGACTTGGATTGTCCTTATTTTTTCTGTGTATTTTTATTTTTATTGTCATAGAAGGAAATGGAGATTTTCTGTTAAGCCATTTATTATTTTATAGAAATGTTCTATTGGTATGGGCTGGTGACTGGAAATTTTGTGTATTCCTTTTTTAATGTTTGAAAGATTGTTTACTTTTTTTTTTTTTAGTCTATTTAATGTCCTCTTTTGCTTCTTCTATATAATAAATTACATTATGTTAATAGAATAATGGTATTCTATTAATAAATGTATTATTTAGAAGTTTTGCAATTATTTTAATAATTTGAGAAAATTATTAAAATAATTGCAAAACTTCTATATAATAAAATGGTAGAGTAATAAGTACTAAGATGATAGAAAACTTTCATAAAACTTTCCTTATGATGTGAGAGGCAAGTATTGACTGCTCACAGCACATGTGATACGATACATTTTCTGACAGAAGTAAGAAACAGGTACTATGTAAAAATATAAGACAGGCATCTAACTCAGATTTGGGGCTTGGAGTCTTCCCATAGAAGTTGATGTTGAGTTTAAGACAGGAAAGAATACATAGGGACAATAGAAAAATAGCCTGTTCTCCTTTATTTAACCTTAACCTCAAAATTCTCCATAATCATTGAATTTGTTTCATTTTTAAGAAAGATGATACTTATTTTATTTTCCAATGTTATGCTTTAATCTATTATAGGTTGCTAATAGTATATTTTTTTCAAAATATAAAAGCAATAATTTTATTTAAGGAGAATTTTTTTTCACCTAATAAGTTCTCAAAGAAAATGTTGGGCCAAAACTGGTTTGGCTCAATGGATAGAGCGTCAGCCTGCAGACTGAAGGGTCCCAGGTTCGATTCCGGTCAGGGGCATGTACCTTGGTTGCAGGCGCGTCCCCGATGAGGGGTTTGCAAGAGGCAGCTGATCGATGATTCTCTCTCATCGATTTTTCTAGCTCTCTGTCCCTCTCTCTTCCTCTCTATAAAAAATCAATAAAATATATGTAAGAAATATTTTTTTTTTTAAAGAAAATGTTGGTAGAATATATATTCCTTCCTACACTGAGTGCTTGATTATGTTTGGTTATATGGTGTTCATATTTAAAGAAAACATGTATGTATAGTGTGTGTGTGTGTGTGTGTGTGTGTGTGTGTGTACCTCCTGAAAAGTTGTTCTCTGGACCAGGATTTTATATCTTTCATATTTTAGGACCAGATTCTGATGTCCTCTTAGATCTTTACATTTTAGATTTTGGCACTTGCACACTTAGAAAACCCCTATTTATTGGGCATTCATGTCCTCTAGATACCCTACCTTATAACTTTACTCATTTGCAGACCACGGGGAATTCTTTATTTAAAGTGGGAACCTTGCTCTAGATTTAAGTATTCCTTTTCATCTTACTCTTGCCTTGGTTACTTCTATGACTCATCCACAACCTTGGCCATGCATTTTATTGATTTTCTCAAATTTAGTGATTGCCTCTTCTCTACTTCAGCACTTAGTCTCCTGGCCCACAGTCTGTTCCTTGTCACTCAGACTGATTTACTTCTGAAGTTATCTATTCAGGTTGATCATTAAACATATTACTTTCAATATATCCATGTTTCTTAGTCATCTGCTTCCAATTTATAGTTAACAGAATAGAAACAGTCCATGTGATTTATTTATCAGTCTCTTCCTAAATTTATTTACATCCCTTTTCATCATGTTGTCAGTCTCAAACCTTTTCTTACCAGTGTTCTCTAATTCCTCCCCAGATGTGTTTTTATCAAACCCGGCCTGATAAAACCTTATTCTTCATTTTTCTGACTAAGCACTAGTAGAGAGAATCAGTTAGGTAGTAACAAGCACTATACGTTTATTGTAACCAACTTCAAATGGGCCCACAAAATTGTGCTGAAATTCTTTTCTTTTTCTTTTTTTCTAGTCCTCTTATTTCTCACAGAGGTTATTTTAAGCATTCACCACTTTCTCACTCAGACGATGATTTTGGTAGTAGTCCATTTCATAGAGAAAATAGGAATCCTCAGATGAAACTCCCACAATTGCCTACCACAAGCCTACACTTTTATATCTGTACTCATTCTGTTTTGTTTGTTATAATTATTTATAGTGGGAAGAGTTTGCTTTCAAGGAATGAAAAAATCATATGTCTTTAGAAATCAAGTGGGTAGTATAAATGTGTGAAGCAGTAGGCTAAGTAGTAGTTCTGTAAGCACTAAGAGCTTCAAAATTGTTTTTAATACAGAATACTTCACTTTACTGTGCTTTGCTGTGTGCTTTGTAGATACTGTGTTTTTCATAAATTGGTTTGTGGCAACCCCGTATCGAGCAAGTCTATTGGCGCCATTTTTCCAATAGCATTTGCTCACTTGTGTCTGTCACATTCTGGTAAGTCTCACAATGTTTCAGACTTTTTCATTATGATATTTCTTATGGTGATCTGTGATCAGTGCTTTTTGATATTACTGTTGTAATTGTTTTGGGTGCCATGAACCACTCCCATATAAGACAGTAAACTTAACAGACAAATATGTATGTTCTGGCTGCTTTACCAACCTGATTCTCTCTCTCTCTCTCTCTCTCTCTCTCTCTCTCTCTCTCTCTCTCTCTCTCTCTCTCTCTCTCTCTCTCTCCCCCCCTTCCTCTTTTCTTCTTTCTCATCTCTCTCTCATTTCTCTCTCTCTCTCTCCCTTGCCTCTCTCCTATTCCCTGACACAACAATATTGAAATTAAGCCAATTAATTATCCTACAAAGGCCTCTAAATTTTCAAGGAAACAGCAGTCTCATGTCTCTTACTTTAAAACAAAAGCTGGAAATGATTAAATTTAGTCAGGAAACCATGTCATTGGCCAAGAAAGCTAGGTCAAAAGCTATACCTCTTGCATCAAACAGTCATGTTGTAAATGCAAAGGAAAAGTTCTTGAAGGAAATTAAAAATGCTACTCACTGAACATATGAATGATAAGAAAGTGAAACAGAGGGAAAAGATGTCATCTAGAATTTTTATAGCTATAGAAAAGTCAGTGCCTGGCTTCAAAGCTACAAAGCAAAGACTGACTCTCTTGTTAGGGGCTAATGCAGCTGGTGACTTTTAAGTTGAAGCCAGTTCTTATTTACCATTCCAGAAATCCTAAAGCCCTTAAGAATTACTGTATGTCAAATCTACTCTGCATATGCTCTACAAATGGAAAAACAAAACATGGATGACAGCATATCTGTCTACAACATGGTTTACTAGTGTTGTAAGCCCATGCTTAACACCTATTGCTTAGAAAAGAAAGATTCCTTGGAAAATATTACTACTCATTGACAATGTACTTGATCAACCAAGAGCTCTGATGGAAATGTACAACTAGATGAATGTCATTTTCATGTCTGTGAGTACAACATTCATTCTGCAGCCCATGGAACTAGGAGGACTAGTGATTTTCAAGCCTCGTTTTATTTAAGATATACATTTCTTAAAGCTGCAGGTGCCAAGAGATGTTGATTCATGTGATAGATCTGGGCAGAGTAAATTTTAAACCTGGGAAGAATTCATTATTCTAGATGTATTAAGAACTTTCATGCCCAGCCCACTGTGGCTCAGTAGTTGAGCTCTGACCTATGAACCAGGAGGTCATGGTTTGATTCCTGGTTAGGGCATATTCCCAGGTTGTTGGCGCAATCCCCAGGATGGGGCATGCAGGAGGCAGCTGATCAAAGATTCTCTCTCATCATGGATGCTTGTATCTCTCTCTCCCTGTCCCTTCCTCTCTGAAATATATGTATTTCATAGCTGGCCAGGCCTTCACCGCCCCCCCCTTCCTCGGCCTCCCCACCACCATCCTCCCATTTTCCTGACCAGGATGCCCCAACTTCTAGTCAACAAAATACACTTAACATGCTGCCAACCCAACCTTGGCCAGTGTCTCTGGGGTCCAGCCCTTAGGGAACAAAGGGGTATCCTCCTTAGTGTCCGACTCTGCCCAGCTGTACTACGCAGACCCCTCCCATTGCAGGATGCCGGACCCAGCGAGGGTGGCCAATGCTCGCGTGGCCTGGGTGCTGCTACCATGAAGCAGGAGTGCCTCCGCTTGGAAGGCCTCAGACCGTCCACCCCTCCCTCTGTCCTGGGACCCACAGGCGCCTCCCCACCAAAGGCCTGTGCCGGGGGCTATTGCCTCCCTCCCGCACCTGGGCAGGCCTCCCCACTTTGCACTGCCTGCGTCCTGCCCCTTGCCCGGCGCACCTGCTTCGCCCTCCTGCGGTCGCTACCTCCTCCCTCGTTCAGCCCCAAGTTTCCTTCCCTTTTCTATTCCTGTGTCTTTTTCTTGTTCCCTTTCTGTATTTCCATTTCTCCTCTCAGCCTGTCTGCATGCAGGCCTCTCCCTCTCCTTTCTTATCCCCTCCTATCATATCCTATCCTACCTACCCCAGGCCTCGCAGCTTAGAAAAGAAAGATTTCTTGGGAAATATGACTACTCATTGACAATGTACTTCATCAACCAAGAGCTCTGATGGAAATGTACCAAGGGAGGCGCCTGCTGATAAGTCGTTATGTGACGGCATCCCAACCAATTTGCATATTATCCTATTATTAGATAGATATCATAGTAAAATTCCATTCTCATGGGGAACATCAGTGTAGGAGAAGATCCTAATACTACACCAAGCAAAACATATTGAATATAGTTTTCCCATAATCACATTTTCAAACAGCCCTTCAATAGAAATTTGGGGGATGACATTTAATTTTCTTTGGGAAGGAGGGTAGTTATGGTATTTTAAAATTATGTATAAATACTTTAAAGAAGACACAGTATCTTACTCATCTTTGTATCTACAGTGTCTCACGCAGGACCATTTGCATAGAAACAATCCAGTATTTGAGGAATGAATGTGCCCACACTTAGCTGGTCAGCTACTTAAGAAAGATTTGGGACAAGTTGTGTTTAACATAACAGATTCTGGGGTAGAGTTGATGGTGGCTTGCAAAAACCTTGTAAGTTCAAAGAGGAAAAATAAGAACTCTGTCCCGTGTCATGCTTCTCCCATTTCCATATTCATTTAATTCTTAATTAATTTGTTCAGAAGCATTTATTTCACTTTTACTGTATACAAAGTATTGTGTATAATGATAGAGATCCAGATAGAGGCTCAGTTTCTACCCTTAAGATGTTTACATTCTGGTGAGGTATATAGAATGCTAGTTTGATGGTACAGTGAGATAGGTGCTCTGTAGGAGGCAAATATTCAAGTACTGTGCAGCTATTCAGGCATTGACAACACATTAGAAGGAGTTTGGTGCATTGAGAGAACTTCACATCTTCAGTAGAGTTGAAAGATGAAGTGTGAACATGAGAAATGAGGCTCATAGTAAGCAGGGCCAGGTTATGGTTTTAAGGTTTTTACTTCCACCTTTCTTCCATAGCTCTACAGTTCATTTCTGCTGGTCTGGTGAGTGGAGGAGGGAAGATTTGGAGAGAAGTATATTCCAAGTGCCGTAAAATTCCTTTTTTTTGCTAAATACCGCCACTGAAATTGCATGTCAATCTCTTCAGTAACAATATTTCATTGTAGATATTTTATATTCATGTGGCTCTTCGTCTCTAAATTGTGAACTCAAGAATAGGGACTGTTTTATTCATTTCCTTGTCTAAAGTATCCCATAGTAACTTGGTAAATTTTGAAATATGTCACTTAACATTTATATTCATTGTATGTATTATTCTAGTAACCAAGACATAGGTGTGCTATTTAAAAATAAAAAATAGAGCTGAAGTTTTAAACAGGTGGACTTAGAAACTACTCTGTGAGTTTAAGATTACCTGTCTTTGAGTAGAGAAAAATTACTAAATAGGAAAATTAAGGATTTTTTTAAATTATAAGGACATTCATAGCTTAACAGAAGAATTCAGTACAGAATTCGGTCAACTGTGTTTTGTTTGAAATGTTTTATTATTGTTTTGGTTTATAGACTTATGAAGAAGATCGAAGAAACTATTCTGAGCTTCAAAATAAATGTCAACGTTTGGCTTTAGAATTAGCAGACACAAAACAGTTAATTCAGCAAGGTGACTACCGTCAAGAGAACTATGACAAAGTCAAGAGGTAAGGAGTTAAAATGGGTACAGTAGGGTTTTTTTTCATTTTTAACATGCACCTGAATTCAAAGTCAACTGAATTTTTTTACTTTTTCAATTTTCACAAGAGTTTATTTGACCCAAACTGACAACATATACTGGGGAGCAAGATCTTGAGTCACCTGAATTTTTCCAATTGATATTGTTAATTCTGCTTTGTATAGTCAAGTGCTGCTTAACAATGGGGATATGTTCTGGAGAATTGCATTATTAGGCAATTTAGTCATTGTGCGAGGATCTTAGAGTGTACTTACACAAACCTGGATGGTATAGCCTACTACTGTAATTATGTGTGCTTTACTTTCATACAGCTGGCAGTGCAATAGGTTTTTTTACATCAACATTACCACAGACATGTCATGCATTGCCTTATGATGTGTGACTATAATGTCATTAGGCAATAAAAATTTCTCAGCTCCATTATAATCTTGTGGGACCACCATCATATATGCTAGGGGTGTCGAACTCAATCAGAGAAGGGGCCAAAATCTAAAATCCAGCCTAAATCGCGGGCCGAATGGTTTACTGAACAGTCATAAACTGACAATGTCATAAACTGACAGCGGAGTGCAGTGATGACAGCGCGGTGCAGGCCATATTGCAAGGCCTGGCGGGCTGGATTTGGCCCGCGGGCCTTGTGTTTGACACATGTGAGATATGCAGTCCATCTTAGACCAAAAATCATTATGTGGCATATGACTATACCTTATTCTTTTTCTGTCTCCATAGTTTTGACTCTTTCAGAATGTAATATAGTTGGAATCATGCAGTATAGAGCCTTTTCAGATTGTCTTATAATAATACTAGAGGCCCAGTGCATGAAATTCATTCACAGGTGTGGTTCCTAGGTCTTGCCAGTGATCAAAGCATGAGCATCTGGCATGGAAGGGTAGGTCCCAGCTGACCTCTGGGCCCTGGGCAGCACCTGGATCCCCAGGCGCCTCATGCCCCCCTCCGCCTGAGTCACAGCATCCAAATCCCCATCCAGAGATGTGGTAAGCATGGCCAAACACCACAGGCCAAGGCACAGTGGGCCTCTGGGCTGCCTAGCAGTGCCGCATGGAAGCCAGGCAGGCAGCATGCTCTCTCCCGGCTGCCTTGCAGACCAGCTCCTGCGAGAACCCACTGGGAGCCAGACCTGCCCTTGCAGTCCCGGTGGCTGTGGCCTGGCTCACCCAGAAGAGGCGTGAGCCCTGGCATCCCAGGGGACGGTAGCAGGAGGAGTGAGAGCGAGCTCGGCGGACATCCTGCATTCTTACTGCACCTCTGTCCTCTTCATCCCCGCCTCCAGGTAGATGCCCGCCTTGTTCTGTGCTGCCCCCTGCTAGTCAGTGCACATCGTAGCAAGCAGTCAAACACCCGGTCTCCTAGTCGAAAGACCAACCGAGGGGACAATTTGCATATTAGGCTTTTATTATATAGGATACATTTAAATTTCCTCCATATCTTTTCGTGGCTTAATAGCCTATTTCCTTATACCATTGAATAATATTCCATTGTCTAGACATCGCACAGTTTATTTATCCACTCACCTACTGAAGGGCATCTTGGTTGCTTCCAAGTTGTAGCAGTTGTGAAGAAAATTGCTATGAACATCCATGAGCCAAATTTTGCATGGATACAGTTTTCATCTCCTTTGGGTAAAAACGAAGGAACACGATCCTGTGTTAAGAGTATGTTTAGTTTTGTAAAAACTTCCAGACTGTCTGTCCCAAAGTGGCTATACCATTTTGTATTTCTGCAAACAATGAATGGGACTTCCTGTTGCTCCACATCTTTGTCAGTGTTTGGTATTATCAGTGTTCTGAATTTTGACCATTATAATCAGTTTTTAGGTGTTACTCATTGTTATTTTAATTTGTGTTTCTCTGATGACATGATTTTGAACATCTTTTCATGTGCTTATTTGCCATCTGTATATCTTTTCTGATGAGGTGTCTTTCTGTTAAGCTTTTTGTTGGCTCATTTTTTAATTGGGTTGTTTGTTTTCATACTTTTGAGTTTTAAGAGTTCTTTGTATGTTTTGAATTACAGTTCTTTATCAGATATGTCTTTGGCAAATATTTTCTTCCAGAGTGTGGCCTATATTTTTATTCTGCTGACATGTACCTTATTCTTCATTGCATTTTAAAAGCATGTCATTTTGGCAGTTTGATAGGTTTTAATTGTATTTTTATATCAGTTTTTATTTTGTTTAGAAGTTGCTGCTTTTTTTTTTTTAATATGTCTTAGAAGATAGAAACTCAGTAAAATCCTATATTTGAATTTTTACTTGATTCCTTTTATTTTATGAAATCAATATAAATACTTTATAATTTTATTTGAAGTTTTTTTCAGACAAAAGGCATTTTTTTTTTTTTTTTTTAGAAAATAATATTCTCTGTGAATATATTTCCCAATGTATTGCTACTAAGTAGCTCTGGCACATAATTTGCCTTTTACAGGAATATGCTTTTCTGTTGTTTGTCCATTAATGAACTACTACTTAGCTATATGTCCCTTAGGAAAATCTCTTATCATTCTAAGCCAAATATTTATCATCTCTGAGATGATGCTAATACAAATATCTGCTATTTAAACTTAAGAAGATCAAATAAAGGAATATTTATGAAAGTATTTGTATATATAAAGAGAGAGAGATGATTCTAATTGTTTACTACTGTATCTACCCGTAGGTAAAATAATTCTTGAAATACAGTAGTCACTCAACAAGTATGTTTAAATGCTTTGTAAATTGTATAGCACCATAAATAAATCTGTAAGGATTTGGGGACATAACATTGATTTTCCTTCTTCTACCATGACTAGCATCAGTATGTATTATTATGTAGGTATTGTTATGTCAAAATACAGTAATTATTATTTTTTTAAAAAAAATTTATATATTTTATTGATTTTTTTACAGAGAGATAGAGAGTTAGAAACATTGATGAGAGAGAAACATCGACCAGTTGCCTCTTGCACACCCCCCACCAGGGATGCGCCTGCAACCAAGGTACATGCCCTTGACCAGAATCGAACCTGGGACCTTTCAGTCCGCAGGCCGACACTCTACCACTGAGCCAAACCGGTTTCAGCAAAATACAGTAATTATTGGAACACGAAATCTATGAGTATTATACTTAGTCGGCTCTTGAATAAAGCTGGATTTCGAAAGAATAATTTAAAAATAAAATAGATTGTGATGGTAAAATGATACTTTGAGTTGGTGTTTTGATATCCTCTCAGCTATTATGTAATCTACTAGAGGCCTGATGCATGAAACTCATGTAAGGGGCTTGACCCTTGCAACTGTAGCAGCTTGCCTCAGTGAGGTTGTTCGGCTGTCTGTTAATCATATTATGGTTTTATTATTATAGAGGCCTGGTGCATAAAATTCTTGGGGGGGGGTAGTTGGGGGAGGGTATCCCTCAACCTGGCCTGCACCTGCTGAGAGTTGGACATCCCTCTCACAATCTGGGACCACTGGCTCCTAACCACTCGCCTGCCTGCCTGCCTGATTGCCCCTAACCACTTCTGCCTGCCAGCCTGTTCACCCCCTAACTGCTCCCCTGCCAGCCTGATTGACACCTAACTGCTCCCCTGCTAGCCTGATTGCCCACAACTGCCCTCCTTTGCCGTGACCTGCCTCCTCTGCCAGGACCCCCCTCTTCTGTGCGAGGTAGCAGAGACTCCAGGACCAGCCTCCTCTGTGCCCGCAGTGCCGCAGGACCCCCAGGCCTCACTGTGTGGAGCAGCCACAAGGCCCTGCCTCTGCTGTGTGCACAGCCATCTTGTGACAGCCATCTTGTGATGACGTCACACAGGGATTTCACATGTAGGTGTGACGCCATCTAGGCTTTTATTATATAGGATAGCAATAATAGATAAAATATTGAAAGAGAATATTAAAAAGCATGATAATCAGAATAATCTAGTAGACATGAATAAAGAATAAGTGAACTGCATTGATAATTATTTAAGGTTGATGATGTGCATGGGGGGTCATTATATCATATATATGTATAACAAAAATATGATAAATATATTTATGTGCTAAAAATGGAACAGAAAAACAAACAAGCAAGAGGGCCTCAAACTGTAAACCCTTTGGTTCACTCAATAGAAATAATTAATTTTTTAAAATGTTTTGGGGTGATAAATAATAAAAAATTTAAAAATGTTTTGGGGTAAAAAAAATCACTTTTATGTTCTTTATAAATTCTCACGTGTGCAAAAGGAAATAGTATGTGGATGTTAATTGCATAATTATTAGAAAGAATTAAAATGCTCTTCAGAAATGGAAAATGAGTTGTGATTTATCTCTACAGTGTAATTCTGTCTAGCAATTGAAATCATTAAATAATACTTTAATGTATCTATATGGGTAAATTAAATACAAAATATTAAATTTTGAAAGCAAAATGCATGTACTTATCTTTTATTTTAAGAAACAAAAAGCAGTTTACTATTTTCTGGCATTAAATAATGTTCTCAGTTTTATTTTGTAATTTCATTGTCTCAGCTCTTTCTCTAAGGAGTCCTGCTTCCTATTAGTGGGGATTACTATTCAAAAATTAAGATTTGGTGCTGGTCATTGCTACATTGGTCATTGTTTCTAGGTCCTTTCACTAAGCAGAGGCAGTGGAGAGGGAATAGGAAGCATGGCTTAACACACAATGGAAAGATCTTACTGATATCTCTAATTGCAATTCAACACCATAGTAGCTAGTTTAAAGGGGTTCCGACTTGTCAGATGTTAAATATCAAAATGAAATATTAGCAATATTCATTGAATAGAAAAAGAATCCTTGACTACATGCTAATAATAAAGAGGGTCTTAGAGATGAATGCTAATGGAAGCTAAAACCGTTGGGTAAAAAAAAAAATAGGTTAGGGAACAGAATATATAATTTCAAAGTATGTTCTCACAGATTACTTATTCATTGCAAAGGGCAAAAAGGTACCTTTACATTTAGAACTTTAGCAGATACTATCTTGGGCAAATGATCAAAGCTACTATCACCAATCAATGGATAGAGTAACATCATGTGCCTCTATATGTGATCTACTGAAAACACAATATTTATCACTTACATAGTATTTCTGCCCAAAGTGCTTAATGTGAATCTAATCAATGTTGTAAACGGCAAAGATGGGCTAAGGAACTGTCAAGGTAAGGGAAACTAAAGGCCGATGGTACCCAAATAAAATGCATGCTAATATGTAGGATCCTGGACCAGGGAGAATTTGCTGTAGTGGATATTTTTGGGACAAATGACAGAATTTGAAACTGAATTGTATATTTAGATAATAAGGTTAGCGCTAAATCTCCTGAATTTGATATGATATTCTGATTATATAAGATAATATTGTTAATCTTGGGTAATTCAGAGTGAATTATTTAGGGATAAAGAGTCCTAACGTCTGCATATAACTCTTAAATAGTTAAGGAGGGTGCACCTGTATGTGTTCATATGTAGATGTGTAAACATGTGTTTGAATATAGATGTGTACACATTTATTCATATATATATATATATATATATATATATATATATATATATATATGAACAACAGAGAGAGAATAAGTATGACAAATATTTAGTAAATAATACAAAGTAAATGACAAAATGTTACCAATTATTGAGTAAAAATATGGAAAAAAACATAGAGGGGGGTTGGGGAGAATTGATAAAAGAAGGTGAAGAGATTAGCCAAAGAACATAATACATAGCCCATGGACACAGACAACAGTGTAGTGAAGGGGAGGGGGGCGGGTGGTCAAAGGGGAAGAAAATGGGGGACATCTGTAATAGTGTCAACAATAAAAAAGAGTTATCTATAAAGTAATTAAAGCTGTGTTTTGTGATATCAGGGAATTAAGAAAAAGCAAAGAAATACTAAATTCGTCATTGTATCTAGGGGATGATATAAGAACAGTGGGGAAAATATAGGTAACTTCAAGTTTACTCATAGTGTTCTATCTTTAAAATAAACAAAAAAAACTTCAATCTGCCCAGCAGGTGTGGCTCAGTGGTTGAGTCGACCTATGAACTAGGAGGTTGAGGTTTGATTCCCGGTTGGGGCACATGCCTGGATTTCAGGCTTAATCTCCAGTATGGGGCTTTTGGGAGGCAGCAGCCAATCCCCATTGACGATTCTATCCTTGCCGCTCCCTTCATCTCTGAAATCAATAAAAAATGTATTAAAAAAAAAACTTTAGGATCTGTGGTGATAAGAGGTGGCAGTCACAGATATGCAGAGGGCCCCTGCTGGAAACCAACCATTGTCTCACTAATAGAAAGAGGCTGGTCAACCTTGAAGCTCTGAAAGGTCAGAGCCATCCACACCCTATCTAATTGAGACAATGGTAACTGAGGAACTTCCCCATCTTGTAATCATGTAAATCCTTATTGATATGATAATCCGCTTATTACCTGCCTAAGGGCTATGGGTGTTTCCCAAAACTGCTTAAGGGTAATGGGTGTATCCCATTGCAGCCTCAATAAAAGGGATAGCAAGGCCAGAGCCTAGTGGAGTCTTCCCACTAGAGGTTGTCTCCTCCTGGCCCCCCATTTGTCCCAAATTTAAAAAAAACAAAACAAACAAACAAAAAAAAAACACCTTTAATTCAAATATAGACAGATATTAACTGTTGTCAACTGTGGATAGCAAGTTCATGGGTGTTTTACTATATCATGATCTTATAATTGTGCATAAAAAAAAGCATAGCAGAGGAAGCATGCTTAATACCTTGTGACAGTAAAAACATTTACATGTAAAAGCACAAAATACTTAAAGTAATCTGTACCAAAATATAATACTGATAGCCATCTCTAGTTCTTGGATTTATGGATAATAGTTATTTTTTAACTTGTGCTTTACTCACTTTTCTCAGTAAACATAATACTTTGTTAACTAGAAGAAAAAATCTAAATGAGCTACTGAAAATCTAGTGAAAAATAAAACAGTTCTTACTAGCCCTCTCCATGAAAACACTAGGTGGGAGATGAAATAAAGTGTAAAGGAACTGATTCTAATTGGAGAAGGTAATTTAAGAGTATGAAATTTATTTCTCTGCTCATTTTTAAAATATATATTTTTATTGATTTCAGAGAGGAAGGGAGAGGGATAGAGAAATAGAAACATCAATGATGAGAGAGAATCATTGATTAGCTACCTTCTGCACGATCCCTCGATGGGGATCGAGCCTGCAACCTGGACATGTGCCGTTGGTCAGAATCGAACCTGGGACCCTTCAATCCATAGGCCAATGCTCTATCCACTGAGCAAAACTGGCTAAGGCTCTGCTTGTTTTTTTTAAGCCCATTATAGGTGTGGGTTTAAAATTTTTGCTCTTACTATTGGTGAGAAAGAGATGGTCTGAATATGAAAATTAAAACCTCTGGGTAATTATAAAGAACATGTGAATAAATGCATCATACGAAACCTGCCTGTGTATTTGCTATGCAATCTGAGTGATGAACCTTTTTGACCCTGAACTGAAATATTGGAGCCATGTGCAAATTCTTTAAAAATGTTGGTTTGGGGCAGGGAGGGGGGAATGGCAAGGGAAAGGTCAATGGATGAAAAAGGAGACATATGTAATACTTTAAACAATAAAGAATTAAAAAAAAAAAAAATTGGCTTTGCTCAGCCAATGTGCTCAGTGGTTGAGCATCAACATATGAACCAGGAGGTCACAGTTTGATTCCTAGTCAGGGCACATGCCCAGACCGCAGACTCGAGCCCCAGTTGGGAGTGTGTAGGAGGCAGTCAATCGATGATTCTCTCTCATCATTGATGTTTCTCTCTCTCTCCCTTTCTCTCTGAAATCAATAAAAAAAAAATTTTTTTTTTTAAATGTTGGCTTCAAGGTAAGATTGAAGATGATAGTGAAAAGATACCAGAATGTACCTTAGGAAGTTTTATAATTTATTTTACTGACTGGTGTAATTTACATATTTTTTAAGATGATAAATTGTTATGTATGTATCTGAACAAGGTCTTGAACAGAGTCCTTCCAAATTTGAAAATCAGATACTCTGTTGTTTATCGAATGACACTGAAGCAGCACTGCTAATGTCTCTCTTCAGTTTCCAGAACTTTAAAAATATCCATTATAAAAAGGGATGTAAAATTTATATGTGTATTTGAATTTTTCAGTGAACGTGATACACTTGAACAGGAAGTCATTGAAATAAGGAGAAAACATGAAATACTTGAAGCCTCTCATACAGTTCAAGCTAAAGAAAGAAGTGAATTATCGAAAGAGGTAAGCTTATAGTCATTTGTATTTATTGTACACTGATGTGGGCATAGGGCAGAATTGTGGGAAGGACATTTTTCCTTTTTGATGTAGTTGCCAGAAAAGAGACTTTAGTAGCTGTGTTTGGATGAAAAATGGCAAGGCAAGAATTAGCCCTTTTTATGTGGTTAGTGAAAGCACAAATGAAAGAAAATAATACAGTAAACCTTGCTCTGAACACTGTCTGTCTCTATGCATGTGTAGGTAGCCAACTTGCAGCAAACTGTTACTTTACTGCAGAAGGATAAAGAATATCTCAATCGCCAAAACATGGAGCTCAGTGTTCGCTGTGCCCATGAAGAGGACCGCCTTGAAAGACTTCAAGCTCAACTGGAAGAAACCAAAAAGGCTAGAGAAGAGATGTATGAAAAATACGTAACATCCAGGCAAGATTTACATTACTTCACGACGTTTTGGCTTTTTCAAGCACCAAATTTCTTTTATGTAGGGGTGTATACATATACTGTAGCCACTTTTATTTTATTTCTGACAACATTACCTTGCTGATTCCCTATGACTAAGATTTCTATATAAGTATTTTTGAAAGAAAGCACATAAGTATCTCTACCGAGGTATCTTTTTGAAGAAAATCTAAGTAGGCTGACCTTTCCTAACTGAAACAAAAAGAATGAGAAGACAACACTGCATACTGTTTGAAGATACAGGCTCTGGACTCAGACCCCCTCTGTTTAAATTCTGTCCTCTCTTTTCAACTAGATGTACAAGCTATTAGAGTTCCTTTGTACTAATAGCCCTTATAATCCTTGAGTCATTTGTTTTTAGCACATCAAAAACTAAAATAATTCTCAATTTTATCCTTTAAGACTTCACACATTCATATCTTTTCCTCTAGCCATGCTATTTTTCATGTGTATGCTCCTGCTACTCCCTATGTAATGCTTTGTGACTTTGCTAAGAGATCACAGTGGCTATAGTTGTGCTTTGAAGGAAAAGTTTTCTAAAGAGTCAGAGTCATTTTGTTTATATGTGTTTTTTTAATAAAGGGCGGGGCAAAAGTAGATTTACAGTTCTTATGAAAAATAATATAATAATAAATAATTCAACAATAAACTGTGCTTCACAAACTCACAATTGTAAACCTACTTTTGCCCCACACTGTATTATTTGTCTGTCAGCCTGAACCATGCCAGTTCATATTTCTAAATGAAGGACATTCCATATGCATCCATTTTCAAATCTCTAGCTATGCACATTAAAAACTATTAGTAAAATACTCTTTAAGATGAATAATTATTCAAAATGAGTTAACTAACATTTTATGTAGTAACCAAGCCTTAAAGACAGATTGTTTAAAAGGAAATCTTAGATGGAACTAGTTGAAACAAGATTTTTAGGAATTAGAAAATTTTATGTGTAACAGCTATGTTTTTCAAGCAACATTATATTGATATTTAGACCATATTTGACTTATTAAAATCTTTCATGAAGGGTGAATACCTATATTATTGATTTCAGAGAGGAAGGAAGGAGAGAGAGAAACATCAGTGATGAAAGAGAATCATTGATTAACTGCCGTCTGCATGCCCCCTACTGGGGATTGAGCCCACAACCCAAGCATGTGCTCTTGACCGGAATTGAACCTAGGACTTTCAGTCCGCAGGCCTATCCATTGAGCCAAACCTATTTCTTTTACAAAAATTAATTCATGGATATTCCTTTCATTTCTTGCAGAGACCATTATAAAGCCGAATATGAAAATAAACTACATAATGAACTAGAACAAATCAAATTGAAAACGAATCTAGAAATTGATCAACTTCGAAATGCCTCTAAGGAAATGTATGAACGGGAAAACAGGTAAAAAAAAAGAAAAAGAAAAAAAGAAAAGTAGGAAATTTGTGTGATTTTTTCCCCTCTTTATTTGAAACATATATTTATTGAAATTAAGCTTTATTTCTGTGACATAATGTCTTTTTAAATGCATTAATAAAATATTATCATAAGTATAAATATAATGGAACATTAAAGTTCTAAGATCTTTGATAACTAGTTTAGAACATAATTTATCAGACCTTAGGCCTCCTTACTCTGGTATTCCCTTTACCCCTTTATTACCCTGGTAACTTTTCTTTTTTCCCTTACTTCAGTTCAGATTGAGGACAGGAAAGGAAGGAAATTAGAGCATACTAACAGATGCTACCGTGTTTCCCCGAAAATAAGACATCCTCCAAAAATAAGACCTAGCGCATGGAAAGATAAGACATCCCCTGAAAATAAGACCTAGCACAACTTTGGGAGAAAAAATTAATATAAGACACTGTCTTATTTTCGGGGAAACAGGGTAGTAGTTCTTCTTGTAACCATGCCTAAAATCTTAAGGAAATATTAAAAAACTAAAATAATAATATGAAATATTGCATATGCCTCACTTAACTGCTAGTCCTGAACGACATCATCTCCTAATATATATAAAACCCAGGGTCTGTAACATCCAAAACGACAGAAGGCTTGACCAACCTACAGTCAGGACTGGGTTGCCATGGCGACCCAGCACTGACTGCTGCCACTGTAGGTGCGGCAACTTACTACGAAGGGGGCTGTGGATCAGGCCAGAAGAGAGGTCTGGAGAGAGAAGCGGGGTCTGATCCATAACCTCCATGACAACTGTTGATCAGCCCTTGCCTCTATCTTTCTCTCCAGGCCTGGCCAGCAGCTGTGCCACTCTTTCTCTCCACGCCTCTGGGCCTCCATGGGGGCTGCTGATCAGCCCTGCCTCTCTGATCAGGTCCAGAGATAAGCCCAGAGTTTCTGACTGGCATAGAAGCCAACCAATCAGAACATGGGGGCTGAGGAGGGGTTTTAAGTGCAAGAGCTGTTTGGTGTTTGGTGTTTGGTGTAAGAAAGAGGTTCAATTTTTTAATGACCGGTTTGGCAGTATAATCTATCTATACTAATAAAAGGGTGACATGCTAATTAGACCGGGTCGCTAGGCCATCTTCTGGTCAAAGCCATGGTGGTGGGGGCCCAGGCAGAAGCAGTTAGGGGCCCTTAGGCCAACAGGGGAGGGCAGTTGGGGGCGATCAGGCCAATAGGGGAGGGCAGTTGGGGGGCAGTTGGGGGCAATCAGGCCAATAGGGGAGGGCAGGGAAGGGCAGTTGGGGGCAATCAGGCAGGCAGGCAGGCAGAGTCAGTTAGGGATGATTAGGCAGGTAGGCAGGTGAGCAGTTAGGAGCCAGTGCTCCCAGATTGCAAAAGGGATGTCCCCAATTGGAGAGGGTGCAGGTTGGGCTGAAGGAACAACCCCCCCTCGTGCACAAATTTCATGCACCAGGCCACTAGTGTAAAGTGAAGAAGGATTTTTATTCATGCACTTACTTTCAGATCAGTATATAGTAGGTTCCTTAGTGATTGGCAGTATTAGGAGAAAATATATGCTTCTTATTTCAATGACAGTTGTTTTTACATACCATCATTATAGTTCCTATGGCTTTTGAAAGTTTATATTATAGTGAGAAAATTATTTTGAAACTGACGTAATTGTTATACTGGTTTATCAGCACAATGTGGGTGTATGATATTTTGATCTTTGCCAACAAGCAAGACTTTAAATCAAAGTTTAAATCAGATGTTAGGAAAGTTTACATTCATGCTCTCAGAGCAGCACATTTACTTACTTAGCAACATTTATTGAGACCCACCATATGCCAGGTACATGCTAGATACTATAGATACAGTGGATACAGTTCCCTCTGCCTTCACAAAGCTGGTCATCTAATGCAGGAGTAAGATAAAGAAAAGGTGATGAGTACGATGATAATGGAGAAAACAGCAGGAAGAGACCACATGCATTCAAGGTGATTCTAACCCAGCCTTGGCAGGAATGGGGAAGACTTTGGAGTGAGACATACCTACAGGAAGACAAGAGTAAGACTGTACAGGGGAAAAAATTGGGGAGATGAATGCATATCATGTATAAAAACCTGGAGGCAAGACAAACATGAATCTTTTCGAGCAAACAATGTAATTCAGTAGGGCTAGAACATAGAATGAGGAGCAGGGAGTTTCAAGTGATGAAATCGGAGAGGGAACCAGTGGGGAACTACTGATAAATTTAAGAATATACATGATATGTTCTCATTTCATATTAAAAGACCATTCTGTAGCCAAAACCAGTTTGGCTCAGTAGTAGAGCGTCGTTCTGCGGACTGAAAGGTCCCAGGTTCAATTCCGGTCAAGGGCATGTACGTTGGTTGTGGGCACATCCCCAGTAGGGGGTGCGCAAGAGGCAGCTGGTTGTTGTTTCTCTCCCATCGACATTTCTAGCTCTCTATCTCTCTCTCTTCCTCTCTGTAAAAAATCAATAAAATGTATATATATATATATATATATATAAAAAAAAGACCATTCTGTAATGTGGAGAATAGATTGGTATTATATAAGGCTATAGACAGAGAGGCCACTTTTAAAGGTTGTTTTCATTATCAAGATGAAAAGTGATAACAGAACTGGATTAGTAGCAGCAAGGATGGAGAAAAATGTGCCAGATTGGAAAAATGTTCAGGAGGTGGAATTAACAAGATTCAGTGTCTGGCTTGGATTGGAGAATGATAAGTTAAGGCTATCACCAGGTTTCTCTCTGCTTGCTTGCTTTTTGAAATTATTATTATTATTAATATTATTTTATCTTTTAAAGTATTACAAATAGTAGTATTTATGTCTCCTCTTTTCCCCCCATTAACCTCCCCTCAGCCTCCCCCACCCCCTGGCACATTCCTCACACACACACCCCCACTCCCCAGTATCTGTGTCAATTGTTTGTTTATATGCATGCATACAAGTCCTTCAGTTGATCTCTTAACCTGTCCACCCCGTCAACTCTCCCCTGCCTTCCCGTTGTAGTTTGACAGTCTGTTTGATGCTTCTTTGTCTCTGTATCTATTTTTATTCACCAGTTTATGATGTTCTTTATTTTCCACAAATGAGTGAAATCGTGATATTTATCTTTCTCTTACTAGCATATTTTGCTTAGCATAATGCTCTCAAGTTCCTTTCTTATATTTATACTAGAGGCCCAGTGCACAAAATTCATGCATGGGGGGATTCCTTAACTCAGCCTGCACCCTCTCCAATCTGGGACCCCTTGGGGGACATCTGACTGTCAGTTTAAGCCCAATACCTGTGGGATCAGGCCTAAACCGGCAGTCAGACATCCCTCTCACAATTCTGGACTGCTATCTCCTAACCTCTCCCCTGCCTACCTGATTGCCCCTTAACTGCTACCCTATTGATGCCTAACAGCTCCCCTGCTGGCCTGATTGCCCCCAACTGCCCTCCTCTGCCGGCCCTATTACCCCCAGCTGCCCTCCCCTGCAGGCCTGGTCCCCCCGCAACTGCCCTCCCCCTGCAGGCCTATTCTCCCCCAACTGCCCTCCTCTGTTGGCCCAATCACCCCCACCTGCCCTCCTCTGCAGGCCTAGTACCCCCCAACTGCCCTCTGCTGGCCCATTTGCCTCTAACTGCCCTCTCCTGTCAGCCATCTTGTGGTAGCCATATTGTGATGACATTACATATGATGCCACCTAGGGTTTCATTATATAGCATGTTTCAGGTGTACAACATAATTTGATATGTTGTACACACTACAAAGTTCATCATCATTAGATTTATTGATTGAGCAACTGCATGGAGTTTTTAAAACATTAGAAAAAGACATGGTTTTAATCAACAAACATGATGAACTTAGTTTCATTTGAAGTATCTGAAATAGGAAAATTGAAAAGTTGACTCTATATATTTCTAAATTACAGAAGAATGATCTAGACATGAGATAGGTCCACAGGCGATATTATTTCTGTTTTACAAATATATACTTTTAGTTCTGTGGCTCAGTTCTGTTATGGATTTTACTAGAGGCCTGGTGCACTAAATTCATGCACTGTGGGGTGTGGGGGGGTTCCCTTAGCCTGGCCTGCATCCTCTTGCAGTCTGGGACCCCTCACTCCTTACTACCTGCCTGCTTGCTGCTCCTTAGCACTGGCACAGAGGTGGGAGAGGCTCCTGCCACCACCACTGCATTTGCCAGCCATGAGCCTGGCTTCTGGCTGAGCAGTGCTCCTCCTGTGGAAGTGGATTGACCACCAGGGGGCAGCTCCTGCATTGACCATCTGACCTCTGGTGGTCAGTGTGCATCATAGTGACCTGTGGTTCTGGTTGTTCTGCCGTAACCATCGCTTAGGCTTTTATTATATAGGTAGGCTTTTATTGACTGACTTACTAACCTTAAAATTTATGGAATTATTTTAATCATGATAACATGCATGATTATTTCCAAACAATCCATATAAACTTTGATATGAAATTATTTTGAGAATTTTCTGATTTCTTAGTTTTTGTGGGGTTTTTTGTTTGTTTGTTTGTTTGTTTTGTGGGGGGGTTGTGTTTGTTTGTTTTTTTGTTTTATTTTTATTTTTTTTCTTTGTTGTACTAAGGTATTTCATATATGTCCTTATTGCCCCATTGCGCCCCCATCCTTGCACTCATGCCCTCACCCCCCTAGTGTCTGTGTCCATTAGTTAGGCTTATATGCATGCACACAAGTCCTTTGGTTGATCTCTCCCCTCACCCCACCCTCCCCTACCTTCCCTCTGAGGTTTGACGATCTGATCAATGCTTCTCTATCTCTGGATCTGTTTTTGTTCATTATATTCCATAAATGAGTGAGAACATGTGATATTTATCTTTCTCTGACTGGCTTATTTTGCTTAGCATAATGCTCTCCAGTTCCATCCATGCTGTTGCAAATGGTAAGAATTCCTTCTTTTTTAGTTTTTGTTGGTTTTTAAAAATCATTTAAAATGCATCCCAGGGTGATACAAGTTTAGAAAAATTAGCACCTGTTCTCTAAGATAATTGGTAGAGGTAGTTGTGAAATAACTGACAGAACCATTTCTGGAAGCTGGGAGGTTTCCCTTTTCCTCTGTTTTGACTCTATATCTACATCAAAATGGACACCACCCAAGTTGCTGAGACTGGGGCTGCTGTCCTGGAAACCCAAGTCAGCTACAGGAACCAGTAACCTCATGGATTTCAAAACTACTATAGACAGTTGCCACCAGGTGGTGCTAAACTATAGCCTGGTCCAAATGGCTTTGAATTGCACAGGGACTCTTAGCCAGCTCCTTGTATAAGCTCACCTTTATCATTTTATTAATGTCACAATAATCCAACCCAATATTTTATGTGGCTGAATCTTTTTGAATCAAATTTTCACCATTTTGGCAGGATTCAACTGTGGTTACATTTTAGGTCTCACTAGTCTTTTACAAGGTTAAAATAAATGGTAAATTATTTCTTTTGAAATCTTACAACTTACAAATCATTAAGGAAAGGATCTTAGTATTGCTTGTTTATAAAACATAAGATTTAGAAAACACAGTTTATGCATTTAGATATTTTCATGTCTGGACAAATTAATTACTTGCTTTGGACTTCGATGTATAATTGTGTCAATTGTCTCTTTTCAAAGTGTACTATTACAATATGAATTAAATGCATGAAATATTTGTCTTGCATATTTATACTTAACCTCCTAACCTGTCCCCCAATAAATATATTTAGAAGAAAGTTAAGTGATGAGATTAGAGCACCATGTTTTGCCTTTGGTTTGCTGTCTATACATTGAGGGGTATTAAGAGAGAACCTTTAATTTTATCTTACATGTGGAAAGGAAAGATAAAATTCATGCCTTCTAATCTTGGTATTTGCCCCTGCAGTTGATCATATTTGTGAAATTAATGGGTTGAGAGGGAAGAGGAAGAAAGTAGAAGAGATAAAAACTTAGGGCGGAGATAAGCCAAGGAAAAACTTGGGTATTTGGGTATGGCAAATATACTATACAGTAGTCCTCCCTTATCCGCAGGGAATATGTTCCATGACCTCCAGAATCTATTGAAACTATGAATAGTGCCAAACCCTATATATACAAGTTTTTTTTATACATATCTTTTCACTTAAAGGAAGCACTTTACAGCTTTTCTTTGGCATATTCAAATTGCCAGCATCACTACTCTTGTGCTTTGGGGCCATGAGTCAGGAAAATAAAGGTTACTTGAACACAAGCACTGTTATATTATAACAGTGATCTGATAACCAAGAGCGCTAGTAAGTGACTAATGGGCAGGGAGCATAGACAGTGTCAATACACTGGACAAAGGGATGACTTACATCCCTGGCCAGATGGAGAAGGACGGCATGAGATTTCATTTTGCTACTCAGATTGGCATGCAATTAATTTATGAACAGTTTATTTCTGGAATTTTTCATTTAGTATTTTCAGACCATGGTTGACTGTGAGTAATTGAACCATGGATAAGGAAGGACTGCTGTCATTGAGATTATAGTGTGTATGTATGCTTTGACTCAATCTGTGAATTAGATTTCTTGTCTTTTTCTGTACTTTATTGTTGATTTAAAATGCCAGTTTGAAGCTGTGGAAAAAATGAGTGAAAGTCACTCTGGTGGTGAGATATATTATATAAATAACTTTTTGCTTAATTGGTATGTATTATATAATGAGAACATACAGATCCTCTTACATATTTGGAGGAAAATAATTATTACTTGAATAATTATATTATAAAAGAGATTTGGAGCAAAAGATTAAACTTAAATTAAACTCCCATATATTATGAAAGAGATTTGGAGCAAAAGATTAAACTTAAATTCTGGCTCTACCACTTACTAACTGAATGAACATATCACTTAATATCTCGGAAGTTTAATTTCCTCTTGTATGAAACTAGAGGCCTGGTGTACGGATTAGTGGAGGTGAGGGTGCAGAGTCCCTCAGCCTGGCCTGTGCCCTCTTGCAATCCAGGATCCCAGAGTTAGGCCTGCAGAGATCAGGCCTAAACCAGCAATTGGACATCCCCTGAGGAATTTAGCAGTGTACCAAGCAACAGGCAGCCAGGGAGGAGCCCAAGCTGGGGCCAGGCACCGAGCTGCTCATGCTCATACAGGCCCGCTGCACCTGCTGCTGTGGAGAGGCTCCCGCCACTGCAGCTGCAGTCTCCAGCCATGACCCCAGCTTCTGGCTGAACGGCACTCCCCCTGTGGGAGTGCCCTGACCACCAGGGGGCAGCTCCTGCATTGAGCATCTGTCCTCTGGTGGTCAGTGCGTGTCATAACAACTAGTCAACCAGTCATTCTGGTTGTTCCAGTCATAATGATCGCTTAGGCTTTTATATATATGCTAATAATACTATTTCACAGGGTGACCTATAAGGTCTAAATGAGATGTGAAAATTACATTTTACATTATAAAGCTATATATAAATGGTAGTTGTTGGGTACTTTTTTGCCTATGTGTAATACTTAAAATTCTTTTATTATTATGTTGATAATTCAACTAAAATGAACTTTATAAAAGCCAACTTATAGCATTATGGAACCAGTTATCATTATAAGGTACTATTACAAAATACGTATTTATTCTTAAGTATTGGTCTCCATAGCATTTAAATCATTTTTAATGACACAGCATAGACATAGTCTGCATGCAATTTTTAAAATCTAAAGTTCTGCATAAAATATTTAACTATCTGTTCCTAATGAATATTGAGAGATAATAAAGGGGAGATAAATTCAGCTAATTAAGTTTTTCCAGGAAATAAAACTACTTTTACCTAAGGTAGTCTCATTGTGGTAAACACAGACAGAACTATTCTCATAGTGATGCTGTAAAAATTGTAATGATGAATTTGTTAGAGGTATTCATTATGTTCTTGATGCTGCACAGAATATGGAAATTCACATTGCTTTACAATTATTTGTAAGGGGGAGAAGCAGTAAGGAAAAGGAGATAGAAAATATGCTTTTAAGTGTAATTGGTGTTGCTTTAGTGATTTTTATTTTCCACCATTTCAGTAAAAACCATCTTGATCACAATTTATCATTGTACTCAAAAGAAACTTTAGTGGCACAAGCATGAAATTTGTAGAGAATCTGGGTGTGATATTAAATACCTTTGATTCATAAATCTGTTTATTTACAAAAGTTAGTTGAGTATACATAATTATAATAGGTGAATTTGAACTCTAGTGTACAGAGGCTCCATTCATCATTTTAAAAGTATTGTATATGTCCTCATTGATGCTTAAACAGACTTCTTTCATTCATGTCATATCAGATAACTTGATAATTTTTAATGGAAAACTTAAGAATATTTTACTTTTCTTTTCAGTTAGACTATTGTGAAAGTATAACTCTTTCACTATCTTAACTTGTTAATTAATTTTAAGTGAAACTTCGTTGGCTGTCTTTTTTTTTTTTTTAATATATTTTATTGATTTTTCACAGAGATGAAGAGAGAGGGATAGAGAGTTAGAAACATCGATTAGAGAGAATCATCGATCAGCTGCCTCTTGCACACCCCCTACTGGGGATGTGCCCGCAACCAAGGTACATGCCCTTGCCCGGAATCGAACCCGGGACCTTTCAGTCCGCAGGCCAACGCTCTACCACTGAGCCAAACCGGTCCCGGATGTTGGCTGTCTTTTATTGTTCAATGTATTTTTTATTTTATAAGTGATTACCACATATGTTTACTCCTTAATTAATAATATTTTATTATTACAAGATTTATAGGGTGTTCCAGATATGAAGCAAGTTGAGTTCAGGTTATATAAGAACTTGGAATTAACTATATTGTATAGTTCATAGAGAGTAGTGGGGGAGGCTGGTAAAGTAGGAAAGGGTCAGATTTTTATTTTTTTTATTTTATTGATTTTTCTTACAGAGAGGAAGGGAGAGAGATAGAGAGCTAAGAACGTCCATAAGAGAGAAACATCGACCAGCTGCCTCTTGCACACCCCGTACCGGGGATGTGCCTACAACCAAGGTACATGCCCTTGACCGGAATCAAACCTGGGACCTTTCAGTCTGCAGACCGACGTTCTACCACTGAGCCAAACCAGTTTTGGCGGAAAGGGTCAGATTTTAGTATATTTTTATTTTTGATTTCAGAGCCATGCTGGCTGAGCAAGAATTTGATTTTAAAAGGCCCTGTTGTGCCAAATCCTGTTTGGCTCAGTGGATAGAGATCGGCCTGCAGACTGAAGGGTCCCAGGTTCGATTCCAGTCAAGGGCATGTACCTTGGTTGCGGGCACATCCCCAGGGGGGTTGTGCAGGAGGCATCTGGTCGATGTTTCTCTCTCATCGATGTTTCTAGCTTTCTATCCTTCTCCTTTCCTCTCTGTAAAAAGTCAATAAATATATTTAAAAAAAAAAAAAAAAAAAAAAAAAGGCCCTGTTTTCAGTTGGGGACTTGGGGAGGTGTTATAGCTATTTTTTAAATTATGGTTTTAATGTGGGGTAGATTATGGTTGAAAAGGAAATGAGGAAAGGAGATTGGTTAGAAGACAATTGGATAGATTAAGTGAAGATGAGAAATGAAAAAGAGAAAAAGCTGAATTTAAAGAAAAGGTAGTAGAATTGGGAAGACCTAAAGATTGACAGGAAGTATAATCAGGAACAACTCCAACTTCTCTAACTAGTCTCTGAGACATGGCTGATCAGTCATGGCCATTAACTCAAGGCTACAGAGAAGACTTAGAAAGGAAGATAACAATTAATTTCTGATCTTTTACAGATTTGGCAGTTATGACCAAACCCAAAAGTACTTGTCTAAGATTGCATAGTTTATTATTGAAAATTTTTCTCCACTATGCACTAGATATTACTCCTCTAAGCCCTCAGAGTACCAGCAGCGTTCTGGGTTTTTCCAGGTAGAACTCTTACAAATATCATTTTCTTTTTATACAGTACAAAATCTTGGGAAGCATTGCCCTAATTATTATTCTCTAAATGAATACCTTTATTTTTTTTAAGATTTCATATTTAGATAGCATACTAACAACTACTTTTTTTTAGTGCCCAATGAATACCTATTGTGCATCATGCTGTACTCAGTATTTAGCATACATGTAGAAAGGATTAAATGGGACACTTTATGAGGTTGTAGGTATTAGCTTCCCCATTTTATAAATGAGGAAACTGAAAAAGTATGATTTGCCTATGATTATAGACTTTTTACTTGGTTAATCTAAATACATCTCACTCTGCAATGCAATGCAGTCTCCCATTTTACTAATCAAGGCTATAAAAACTGACAAAAAAATCTCTTATCAAAACTATAATTAATTTTGGTGTTAATTATTTAGAATTCCTGAGAAAGGTTTCTTAAGAGAGTTTACAAACTATCCTTTTCACTTGAGGGCTGAGTGTGGATCATCAGAACTTCATAAAAGTATTTATAATTTTGAAAAATTTGTGAAAAGGCCTTTATTTTTCTATAAAATTGTATTATTTTTTTTATAGGACTTAGCTCTCTGACCATGCTCTTCTAAGGCCCAGACTCTCTACTTGTAACTAGAGTCGTCCCCTCTCTCCTGCTCAAGGACACAATTCCAGGGGTTCTCTCCTTTGTCTTCTATTTAGCAGTTTTTCCCTTTCTACCTTATAATTTCAATTATGTACAAACATGTTATTTCTTCCATCGTTAAAAAGCCTTTTTATATTTCCACTTTTACCTCTGATCACTGCCCCATTTCTTTACTCCTCTTTGTGGCCAAATACCTGCAAAAAAAATTTATATATTCACTTTTTACTACCACTCCCCATTTTTAAAAATTTTTTATCAAGGTTTTGCCCCTCTGCCACTCCCATACCTCTCCAATAAAGTTGTTCTTATAAGCACCCAGAGACCTTCATGTTGCCAAAAATCTAATGGTCAGGTTCTCAGTTCTCATTTACTTGACCTATCAGCAATATTTAATATAGTTGTGGCTTCCTATTCCTGAAAACACATATCTCCTTGGCATCTTTTGTAGCCCCTTTATCTTATTTCCACGTGTGTATCTAATAAGGTTCTTAAATTTAATATGTCCAGAAGCAAACTTCTGTCCATTCAGCCCTGCTCTGCCATCCGTCTGACCCAGCTCACTTATAACCCCTGTAGTGCAGTGGTTTGCAAATGGCGGCTCACAAGCCACATGCAGCTCTTTGGCCCCTTGAGTGTGGCTCTTCCACAAATACCATGGCCTGGGTGAGTCTATTTTGAAGAAGTGGCATTAGAAGAAGTTTAAGTTTAAAAAATTTAGCTCTCAAAAGAAATTTCAATCGTCGTACTGTTGATATTTGGCTCTGTTGACTAATTACTGCTCTAGTGTATGTCATCTTAAAAACAAAAGCATCAGATATGGAAAGGAGCAGTTTTATATTTCATTCAGAAAGAAAAATTTTGAAGGTAGAAGTGACTAATTCAAATGTTTTTCCTATAAATAATCTCATATAAGCAGCCTGTTTCAATTCTTTTTTGTTCCAACTGGAAAAACTCATTTTTATTAACCAAAAATATTTTACTAGTACATGAAGGCAGAAGGAGAAGAATGGGTTACTTAGTTGTGCCGGCTGAGTTCTTCTGACAGCCGTTTTTTCCCACTATTATTCTTGGTAAATTTCAAATTTTGAGGCATTGTGATTATTTATTCAAGCTAAGCCATACTCTTTCTTGGCATTGCCAAACTCTGATTTGTTCCTGTTAGAATTTCAGTGGTTCCTAAAGTTTTTTTTTCCCAGTCTTCTAACACTTTTTTTTTTTTTTTTGTTACCATTTTTCCAGTGTAAATTTAGATTTGGCATATTGGCACCTTGAAATTTATTCTCTAGTAGTTAGAAAATGCATTCCATCCTGTACAGACGTCTGTTGTGTGTGTCGTACTGAGGTTTCCAGGCTTTGGTTGTGACATACTTCTGGATTAACTTAGATGTATGAAGTCATCTCTGCATAAATATACTAGATTACATATGAAACACATAGATTTTATTGCAATATTAAAATCCTCTTTTAGAGAAATAATTATAACATTCTTGTTTGAATGTTATAATTTGAGTGACGCTATCTCTCAGTTGTTTATCCAAGAAAGTTCTGGTTTATGCCTGTTTCTTTGGCATTATTATTAAGAGTACCCTCTTTTACTCTAAAAAAAATGCCTCAAATTGAAAAGTAAATTATGTGGACACCAGTTATAATACTAGCATATTTGCCTTCCTTTTGCATTTTACATAAGATTAATAAGTTTTCATTTCCCTTTTCTGTCATCTGTCATCACAGTCCACCTCCCACACACAAATATAGGATGGGTGGGAAAGATAAGTATATGTATAGCAGGTGGAGTTTTTAGAAAACAACATGAAAGAATTATGAAAAACAGTTTTGGAATTAAATGGTATTTTTCTAAAAGCATTTTTAAGGCTGAAATATTTGAATTTTTGTATTTTAAAACATTTGATAACCAGTTGACCAACTCCCAACATCTTCATTATTATAATTATATTTAATTATATATATGTGTGTGTATATATATTTGATTACATACAAATATTATATATATTGATTATATAATTATTTTGATTACATATAATATATATGTTTAGTTTGGACCTTTTAAACTTTAGCTTCTATAGCTCATATATGACACAGTTTCTATCAATTTTTTAACTTTGTCTTTTGAAAAACATTTAAATCCTTTATATTCTTTAACTGTATTTTGTTATATTTTCTAATTCATTTTATATATAAAAATGGATAATTTTTTAGTTATATAGCAGTTATGCTTTTATCTATGGCTAGAATACAGTCCACCATTTAACATCTATCTGTGCTATGATATGATCATATCCTATAAAGCTCATAATGACAGAATTTCCCAAGGAGAAAACTTCTGTGAAACAAAGGCAATGTTAGTGTGAAGAAGAGCATGACTCTAGACCAGACAGTTTGGGTTCACATTTGGGCCCCGTAGTTTACTTCTGTGTGGACCAAAGGCAAATACGTACTTAATTGCTCTGTATTTCAGCCTTTTCCTTTGTAAAATGGAGGTAATGACACAACCTACACTTTGTGGGGTTGTTGTGAAGTTTAAATTATAATGTTATCATAACATATATTATTACAAAGAGTTATTATATGTAAAGTACCTAGAATAACTCCTGGCACATGATAAGAACTGTATGTTTATTATTACTATTATTCTCAGTAGAAGAGTAGTTCAGTTTACCTCTCTCAGACATGATTTGAAACATTAAAGTCAATTAATAATATTAAAAGAAGTACCTCTATATCAGAAGTGGAGAACCTTTTTTCTGCCAAGGGCCATTTATTTATTTATAACATCATTTTAGGATATACAAAATTGTCATCTTAAAAGTTAGCCTATTTTCACGGTTGTTGTGGTTCAGTGTTTAAACATCAACATATGAACCAGAAGGACTCGATTTGATTCCCAGTCAGGGCATATCCCCGAGTTGTGGATCGATCCCCAGTGTGGGGGGTGCAGGAGGCAGCTGATCCATAAGCCAGATTCTCATCATTGATGTTTCTCTTTCCCTACCCCTTCCTCTCTGAAATCAGTAAAAAATATATGTTAAAAAAATTATCCTGCTATATTTGGCCAAACACTTAATTAACTCATCCCTAATGCCTTGGCAAGGTGAGACCAAATGATTTCACGGTTCTTACACAGCCTGAGGGCAGGACATTCCCCACCTCTGCTCTATATGTTAAGAGAATTATGTTACTTCTTATTGGTATATGCAGGTTGTGGGCAGGGCTATGGAAGGTGCAGTGCCTGATTAGTAGGAGAATTTCTGGGTTTACACAGAAATCTTACCCAAAAGCATTTAAGGGGAACTTAGTGGTAGATGCTTCAGCTTTTAGCACTTTTATTTATTTCAGTTTTCTTTTTTTGAATTGTCTTTACTTACTTATCCTTCTATTCCCAACTTACATGAGTTCCCTTAATTCATTCACCTCTCTTCCTCCAATGAAAAATAATCATCTCCTCTTTTTTGGCCATAGGATGTTATTTATACCTTCATATGGCACCAATACAATTGAGGCATAGCGAGGGCTCTAAGACCCTCTGTATCTTCTCTTGTAAACCCTACTGTTAGTTTAGTCTAGATTTTATTTTGTTCTCTGTGACTTACTTTTATTTTTAATGCCCATTATTACAGGAGAGATAATATAGGTAGGGACTGAAGCTCTTGTACCTACCAACTAAGCATTCATGAGTAATCAGTACTGTAAATGTGATCTACTTGGAATTTTGCTACTGAAATAACTTATAGAATAATGAGACTATTTGAAAAATGAAAATTACAATCCATTTATGATGATTTACTGAATAAAATGTATAGATCATCTAGGAATGAAAAATATATAAATATCTAATATACTTTGAGAATTTTATTCTGTCTATAAAAGTACATTTTCATGTTTCAGTTAGATAACAATATGTTTTGAAGGTCATTGCGACCAGTATGTTATCAGCAAATGGCATGCCATTTTCTGATAACTACTTTAAATGTACTTATTTTCTTTTAATGAGAGTTATCTTTACTCTAGTTCCTTTTAAATTATCTCATTTCTAGCTCATAAACTGTTTCTTTGATGAGTCTCTATTGTTTGATATGTTTTAAATCTTAAATTAATTGCATGTTTTGCATCATGCATAAGATGACATTAAGTCTTGGCACAGCACATATGAACACTACGAATTTCTAACTGTTATGAGATAGATTTATTAAAATTGTGTGGGTTTTCATGACTCCCTACTGCCATTCTCTACGAATAATAAAAGCCAACTTTTAATATCCAGCCAGTTCTTTATGGGAGATAGAGTGATATGATGTAAAAAAAAAAAATCTTTCTGAAAGAAGCTCACTGTTGGTATTTTTATTTTTAATCCAAAATTCTACTGTAATAAAAAAACAAAAACAAGATTGAATGTTTAAAGGCTCATGTGTGGCTATATCATCTCCTAATTACTCACTGTTGTAACCTTCTACTTTTAGACATTTCCCTTAATTTTCACTAAATGTGTCTTTCTATCAACTTCAATTTCAATTACAGTACTATCATCAGTTCTGCCAGTGGATGTTTTATCTAATATTCTGGCCCAGCAGTATTCAACTTTTTCCAACTCATGGTACACATAGATTAATTACTAAAATTCTGTGGCACCAAAACATATATATATATTTTTTGCCAATCTAACAAAAGAATAGATATAATTTTGATTCGTTGACCCCAGACAGCTATTGTTGTGTTGGCTGTAACCTTTTTTTTTTTTTCTTTTTTAAATATGTTTTTATTTACTTCAGAGAGGAAGGGAAAGGGAGAGAGAAATAGAAGCGTCAATGATGAGAGAGAATAATTGATCAGTTGCCTCCTGCATGCCCTCCACACAACCTGGGCATGTGCCTTAACCAGCAATTGGACCATGACCTCCTGGTTCATAGGCCGATCCTCAATCAGTGAGGCACATCAGCCGGGTGGTTGTTGTCATTTTTTATTTGACATCTAAGGGAAAAGAGGTCAGTGCCTCTGACTATATAGTTAGATATTACATGTCTAAAAATTTTTGTAGCAAACTGGTTGAAAATTGATGCTCTGACCTCAGACATCCTTAAGCCCTACATGAATATTGGCCTTCATCTCAGCTCCACTTTATTTAATCTGTTTGTCACCTCATCAGTATTTCATGTCCTTTGTCCCTTTAGCTTTTACCTAATCTATCAGCCCTTCTATGTGCCATGAGATCCCAAGGTCTATAGCCACTTCAGTTGTTCTCTTGCTCATATCCCAAAATTTCCATTTTAATTCTGTAACTCCTATATTATGTCTTTTACTTAAAATATTTTATAGAACATTTATTAGCATCTCAAAATCTCAGTTGTCTCATGTAAGTAATTATACCTGCCTCATTACATTATGATATTAAACAAGTTATTGTCTAGTCTACCTTAAACCCATGTGGAGAAAAGTTGTGAAAAAAGATAACATGAAATTTAGAGATAGACCATGTTTGCATCTACACTGCTGCTGCCAGACCAGGAAATTTACCAGACCAGGAAAATTTAGATAATATACAGTTTGATTTGCCATCCTTTAGAGCTCCTTAAGATTGTCAGATTGTCCAACTCCACAGAAGCTCATTTAGGAATCTTTAAAATATGATACTTATGTATTTAGAATAACTGAATGTATGTTTAAATTTTAGAAATCTCCGAGAAGCAAGGGATAATGCTTTGACTGAAAAGGACCGAGCAGTGATGGCTGAAAAAGATGCTTTAGAAAAATATAATGAGCTCTTAGACAGGTAAGCATCCTGAAAATAGAAATATTAAAACTCTTCAATTTTTGTTCTTGTTATTTTTCTCTTAGAAAGTACATTTTTAATGAACTATGATTTTCATTTCAATTGAAATATAATATACATGTAAACATTATTTTTGTAATGTGTAACTTTTTCATACATTAAAACAAGACACAGAATAATTCAGTCACTCTTGAGAGTTTCCTAATACTTATTGTCATCTCAATCACTATTCCTCAAGAGACAAACACTGATTTCTATCTTCCTGGACTAAATGGAATCCTACAGTATGTACTCTTTAATGTCTAGCCTTTCACTCAGCCTTTTATGTTTTATCCATTTGTTTTGTTATCAGTTCATTCCTTACTCTTGGTGAATATACCACAGTTTGTGTATTCACTCACCCACTGATGGACATTTAGGTTGTTTCAAGTTTGGAGCTATCATGAATAGCTCCTATGAACATTTTTTATATACTTCTTTTTGTGGGCATATGTTTTTGTTTCTCTTGGATAAATACCTAGGAGTGGATTTGCTAATGATAGAGTAGATGAATGTTTTACTTTAAAAGAAGCTGCCAAGGTTAACTCCAAAGTAGCTGTACCATTGTATACACCCCAATTCATTTTCTATTTTTTTTTAAATATATATTTTATTGATTTTTTACAGAGAGGAAGAGAGAGGGATAGAGAGTTAGAAACATCGATGAGAGAGAAGCATCGACCAGCTGCCTCTTGCACACCCCCTACCGGGGATGTGCCCGCAGCTAATGTACATGCCCTTGACCGGAATCGAACCTGGGACCTTTCAGTCCGCAGACCGACGCTCTACCACTGAGCCAAACCGGTTTCGGCTCATTTTCTGTTTTTTATTGTTTCCTTATTTTATTTTAAAAATATTTTTATTCATTTCAGAGAGGAAGGGAGAGGGAGAGAGAGAAACATCAGTGATGAGAGAGAATCATTGATCGTCTGCCTCCTATTGTGGATTGAACCCATACCCCAGGCACATGCCCTGACCAGAATCAAACTGTGACCTCCTGATTCATAGGTAGATGCCTAACCACTGAGAAACACTGGCTGTGCTTTTTTTTCTTTTTAATCTTTATATTATGATTCATGTGTAGGAGGGAGGAGAAGAGAGAATCTTTCATTTATCACTAGTGAAGGATATTTAATAGCCTAGCTAAAAGGAAAATAACTGATGAATGTTCAGTAATCACTGAACACAGAATTGTCAATGGTTTGACTATATGTAAATAGTGCTTAACCTTTTCATAAAACTTTTTATTTGGAAATAACTTCAGACAAAAAGTTGCTAAGATAGTACAGGGTGGGAATGGTCGGGGGTTGGGGGCCAATCAGGGATAAAGGAAACATATGTACTATTTAAACAATAAAAAAAAAAAAAGATAGTACAAAAAGTTTCTGTTACCCTTCACATGTCGATAAACTGAAAATAAGCTGAATGGATCTTTTAATTATTAAATGTACACTTGTTTTATTTGTGGTTTAGCAATACATCAAACTAAATTGGGGCAAGTCTTTATAATTAACCTACCTTAAATTCTTTAAATGTCAAAATCTTTTACAATGGGCTCAAATTGTTATACTTGTGAATACACACCGAATTTATCAACTTGACCCATAGAGGAATTTTAATAAACATAAGGTTGAACAAATATTTCCTATAATGTGAAAGTTTGTCTAATTCCAAACATCTTATTATGAAACAAATTTATAAATCAATTGTTTTTGTTATAGTGCTATTTCAACCTATCTTTAAACTATCTTTTATTATGTATAATCCTTCTATTTATAAATCAGTATGATTTCCACTAAAGATTTACTTGGCTTTTTGTTGATGTTTTTTGAATGTGATCAATTTAGTAATGGCTCTAGAATAATATTTATGAACAAAATGAAAGAAAGCATAAGATTCTAGCTAGTAAACCAAGCAGGATTTCATAACTTGCTAGTTTGGTATGCTATTAAGAATTTGGAGAGAAGAGATTAGTAAATCAGTCCTCAGAATGAACTACTTTATATTTATACCAAACTCTGTATCTTCTAAACTCTTGATTTCTAAAATTCTTCTTGTCCTACTTATTCAAAGACAGATATTTGTCCTAAAGGCCTTGGGATATTTTATTATCTAAAAGTATCTTCTGAATTACAATAATTCAATTATTTAATGTTTATAAAGCAAATAGAACAGTGTCTTGCACCTAAGTAGTACTATAGAAATATTTTTTTAATATTTTTATTGATTTCAGAGGGAGAGAGAGATAAAAAAAATCAATGATGAGAGAGAATCATTGATCGGCTGCCTTCCGCATTTCCTACACTGAGTATCCAGCCCACAACTTGGACATGTGCCCCAACCAGGAATCAAAATGTGACCTGGTTCATAGGTCAACTCTCAAGCATTGAGCAATACTGGCCAGGCTAGAAATCTTTGCTAATATTATAGAAATATCAACTATTTTTGTTATTAAGTTTTACTAACTGAATTTTTGCTATTCAAAAGTTGATATATTTCCAAATCTTTTTTTACTAGAATCCTATATAATAAAAGGCTAATATGCTAATGACCAAACAGCAAAATGACCGGTTGGAATGACGCACACTGACCACCAGGGGGCAGATGCTCAATGCAGGAGCTGTCCCCTGGTAATCAGTGTGTTCCTCCAGGGGGAGCACCGCTCAGCCAGAAGCTGGGCTCACGGCTGGCTAGCTCAGCAGCAGTGGCAGGAGCCTCTCCTACCTCTGCAGCAATACTAAGGATGTCCAGTTGCAGGCTTTGGCCTGCTCCCCATTGGAAGGAGGCCTCAACCGTCAGTCAAACATCTCCTGAGGGCTCCCAGATTGAGAGAAGACACAGGCCAGGATCCCTTTATTCCTACAGGCTTTCCCACCCAAACCCTCCTAAAAATCATTTCACGCCACAAAATGGCTTACAAAGAATTAAAAGGTGCAAAACTTCCAAAAGTGACAGATGCTCAGCTTGAGGGTACTGACTGGGTCAGATGAGCCAAATTTTGGAGGAGGCCACTGTTTTCTCTGTTACAACAGCAGGTCAATACTACAGCCTTCAGGATCTGAGGCTTATGTCAAGGACACCCTGAGCATGTGATTGGCTGGAGCTGCTGGTTGAGAAACAGACTGCTTGCTCCTCTATGCATCCTTCAGTTGCTTCACTGCCAAATCCTGCTATAATATTACTCTGCTAGTGCCTAAGAGAACCAATGTGTGGTGACGTTTAAGCAGAAAGGCTTCTCTAAAATGAGGCAGCAGAACCAGCCAGGCTCCTTATATGTAGGACTTGCCAGGAGGCAGTATCAGCTCTTTGTCCAGGGATTAGCAATAAAGGAGCAGCTCTTTCTCAAATGTGCATGGGTCCAGGTACTCTCAGGTTGATTCATACTTAGATGCCAGTGCCACAATTGAGAAAAGGGATCTTCAGTGCATTCAACCTGCTAATGTACCTGTGAGCTGGGAGTGATTAGTGGGCAGGTACACTTTGTCAGTTCATTCTCTATCATGGAGCAGCCAACACAGCTTGTGCTGGTGATGCCAGAAATTCTGTGGAGGAAGCCAAAAGCACTCACAGCTGAGGCCACCTCTGGATGGGAGTGTACAGAGCGCCAAAATGGAAGCCAGAGATCCCAAAATCCTTATCAGTGTCCCAGAGCACATGTGTCCTATTGGGGTCAGACCAACTTTCCATGCTCAGAACACTGGAGAATGTGATGGATTCATCAAACTCAGACAGCATGTAAATCTCATCTATAATCACATATAGGTTGTACCTCTTGTCAAATTCCAGGTATTCCTTCGGTGAGTCCCTGGAGTAGATGTCTCCTTTGATGAGCACCAGGCCTATGACCTTTCTCCCCTGAAGCCTTGCCTCAAGCATGGCTTTCTCCAACTTGTCCAGTCAGTTGGAACAGATGGGTGTCCACATCAGTGATCTCACTGGCTAGGTGGATAGGTGAAACCAGCATGGAAGGGGTGGGGGTTGGAAAGGCCTCACCTGTATCACACAGAACCAAGGTCAGTGCAGAGAAGACAGAGCAGCAGCCACTTCAAACAATCACATTTTCTGCATCAAGCGGGGCAGGTATTTTGCTGTAGTAGATGAGGAACTGGGCCACTACTTCCTGTAGGGATGCTTGTCCTCTCTGGTTAAAATATTGCAAAAGGGAATCATCCATGTAGTTCACAGCACTTCAATTCAACCTTTTAGTCATGAGATCAATGCAGAGCTTGGTATCTCACTGATACCAAGATTAGTGAAGTCCGAGATGCTCTTGTCCTTGTGGTATTTGTCTCCTTGGTAGTCCTGGAAGCTGGAGTGGTATAAGGCAGAGATGTCAATTCCATGATTGACAGGTCATGATTGATGAATGCAGCTTCCGAATCACTCAGTTGATTGCTTAGTGGTCAGGCTGCCTCCATTGGGCCTGCTGCGCACTCCAACATCACCCCTAAAGTCCAGTGGAGCTCCAGACTTCATGGCCCCACACTGTAAGAGGTTGACCACCTGGCACATTAAGTGGACGAGGATGGCTTCCTGCTCCCTGGTGGTCTGCCTGCCGCTGCTTCTCCTGCTCCAGGTCCTGCTGCAGGCACCTGGTCTCCAGCTGTGGTCCCCTGTGGTCTGCTGCAAGCACAGGGTCAGCTCCATCAGCTGTGTGTGGGCGCTCTGGTTTCTGAAGCCCTAGCCCCTCATCTGGCCACAGGGCCTGTGGAAGGTGTCTGATCGGGGACTCAAGAGTCTGGGTCTTTGTTTTGACCTCACCAGGCTGGCCTGAAAGCAGGGGGAGAAAGTGAGAATGTTATGAAAAATGACCTCTTAGACCAGTGGTCGGCAAACTCATTAGTCAACAGAGCCAAATATCAACAGTACAAAGATTGGAATTTCTTTTGAGAGCCAGATTTTTTAAACTTAAACTTCTTCTAATGCCACTTTTTCAAAATAGACTCACCCAGGCCGTGGTATTTTGTGGAAGAGCCACACTTAAGGGGCCAAAGAGCTGCATGTGGCTTGAGATCCGCAGTTTGCCAACCACGACTTTAGACTAACATATAGATCAAATTGGGCTGTAAAGCTTCTCTGTGCCTACAGCTTTTTCCCTGGTGATAAAAGGGAAGGACTACCACAACCAGGCCTGTATCCCCTGTGCTTCTGTCTGGATTAGGTTTGGCCTTTTTTTTTTTTTTCTTTTTCTTTTTTTTTTAAATCCTTACCTGAGGAATGAGGATATTTTTGTCCATTATTATTATTATTATTATTATTATTATTATTATTATTTTAGAGAAAGAGGAAGGGAAGGGGGTGGGAGAGAGAGAGAAATATCGATGTGAGAGAGAGACTCATCAATTTGTTGCTTCCCACTCGAGCCTTAACCCTGTGCCAAGGATTGAAACTGAAACTAAGATATGAGCCTTTGACCTGGAATCGAACCCGTGACCCTTCGGAACGAGGCCAACACTTCCACAACCACTGAGAGGTTTGTGTGTATTGGCTTATGTATATATAAACACTTATTGCTTGTGGAGCAAAAAATTGGGTGGCTGGGGACAGATGTTGGATATAGATTTTTTTTTTTATAATATGTTCTTTTGTCTTATTTAAATATTGAAACTTGTGACACTTCCAGCTTTTCTTTGGAAAAGAAAAACAGTGGGTAGCATTGTTTTCAGTTTTAGATATAATAAGATATTATATGTACAAGACTTAACAAGAGGGGAATATATGGGCACAATTCAAGGTCAGTTAAATGGATTAGTAACTTTTTAAGGGTTTAACCCAGGTGATTTTAGACAATCATTAACGAAAAGATAGATTTATAATGGCCATCAGTAATACTCTGTAGAGTTATATTACTACATTTAGTGCATTTAGAAAGCTATATTTCTACATTTTTGTCAGTGATTTGAGTAAAAATGATAACACCTTATATTACAAATTTGATATAAGACAGAGAAGAATAAAAAAATTGATTTATGGAGTGAGGATCCAAATAGATCTTTTCAGGCAGAATTTATGAGCTGAATGAAATTTAATGAATAAGTATAAGATCATACACTTGGCTCCACAAAACCTGCATTATTAATATAATGGAGTTGAAATCCTATATAATAAAAGGCTAATATGCAAAGTGTCCCCTTGACCAGGAGTTCAACCAGAGGGCGGAGTCAGCCAGCCAACTGCCTGTGGTCCCTCTCCCCAGCTGGCCTGCCCAATCGTAGGCCCTATCCGGGCTGGCCACCAGACCCCACCCCTACATGGATTCGTGCACCGGGTTTCTAATGTGAAAATAAATGCTTAGACTTTAAATGTGAAAAGAGCTTAGAAGATTTCAATATAAAGATCTTATCCTATAGTAATAGAAGTTATGTCTAGAATGTGGTTGGTAATTCCCTTGTCTATAAAATTATGCTGGGATCTGGGCACCCAAGCTTTAAACCCAAGGTCTTAAAAGGAAAATGACCTAAACTGTGGAAAGATTCCAAAATACCCTAACAGTGCTAGATTGTAACTGTCAACAAATATTTGGAAAACTGTTGTTGTTCTATATGAATGAACTGTTTTTCTCATTTGGTAAGACTTGAAGTAGTAGAACTGGGATCGCTGAGTAAACTACTAGACAGAGTAGAGATAAACTTTTTAATGTGGCTTTCCAATGGGATTGCTTTGTCATCTAGCATTCTCCATCAGAAGTGTCTGGGCATTAGCTGGCCAAGTGTTCAGTAGGAATGTGCTTGTAAGGATTGAAGCATCAGTGGGTAGCTTGATGCATGTGAAGTCCCTTTTAATATTGAAATAACCTGTGACAACAGCTCAAAAGAGTTAATACATTAAGGTACCATGCAAAATGAATGGTGAACCCAAGATATTTTTTAGTGTATTATTTTTTTAATCTCTGCAGTTCACTTTTCCTATCTTTTCAATATAAAAACTTAGTTCTTAAGACTGCTTGAAAAGGACACTATATATTTTAAATATCCACCAAAATTCTTTTGACTTTAAATTGCCTAGAAATATTTGAATTCATATATATATATATTTTTAATATCATGTGTACTTTTGTATATAGTGAAACCCAAGGAAAAATATTTTTATTTTTTAGAGTTTGAGTTTTTAATACTCACATATGTGATTCTGCTTTCTTGGTATCAAAATTAGAATAAACAATGCTTGACTCTTTTCATGTATAACAATTTCCCTGAATCACATGTTAAGTAAATACAGCCTCAGACATGCCCATACACAATTTTCTAATCAGGTGTAATTAATCTCAACTTTTTCATTTATGTTGTTTTTCTTTATCATATGCCTCATTTAATGATTAAACAACCAGTATTATTATAAAATGAAATGTAAGGAAGTAGTAGTCCATTTTAATATATGAATGAAAAAGGCTTTTTACTCAAGGACTTTACTTTTTAAATTAAATGTATTGGGATGACATTGGTTAATTAGGGTCATATAGGTTTCAAGTTTACATTTTTATGATGCATGATTGTATATTGCATTGTGTACCCATCACCCAAAGTCAAATCAAATTATTTTATATAAAATAATGAACTTTTCTCAGGCATATAAAAAAATCTAAATAGGTTCAAGTTCAGTAATTTAATAATAAATAACAAATACAGCTTTCATGAATATGAACCTCATGTTCTGTTGCTTTGAATCTGTGCATGCACTCTGAGGATTCTGTCAAATGGGAAAAATTTAAACTTGATCAGTGTGAATAATAGAATAAGGTAAATTCACTGTTACATCTGTGTAACCTACTTGAGAGGCCTATATATGAATCTAACCTATGCTTGCCATCTAGAATTACTTTTAATAGTATTTTTTTGGTTATGATTGTTTTAACTGCTTTAAAATATATACTCTGTATTTTGAACTGTATTTGGAATAGTTTTCAGTCTGTAAATATTTTTTTAAATATATTTTATTGATTTTTTACAGAGAAGAAGGGAGAGGGATAGATAGTTAGAAACATTGATGAGAGAGAATCATCGATCAGCTGCCTCTTGCACACCCTCTACTGGGGATGTGCCCGCAACCAAGGTACATGCCCTTGACCGGAATCGAACCCGGGACGCTTCAGTCCGCAGGCTGACGCTCTATCCACTGAGCCAAACCGGTTTCGGCTCAGTCTGTAAATATTTTTAAATAATTATTTTATGTTATGTCTTCAATCCCTACAAATTTTCTGATTGTAGTAGAATTTTGTCCTCATTTTTACATATAGAAGACAAAAAAAGAAGTAGAGTAAGTGATTTTTATGTCATACTGGGCTAGTTTAAAGCTTGATATAGAAGCTAGTTGTCTTAAATTTTCAGTCAGTGCTTTATCCCCAAGATTAGAACAGTTTTAACAAGCCTTTATTCTGCCTTTTTTTTTTCATACTCTTACATTGCTTTATCTTTATCTGTCTCAATCTGCTCCTGGCTATTTCAGCTGGCAGGTCAATGTTTGCATCATTCTCAGTGTTATGTTACTACATTTACAACATTTAGAAAGGTATATTTTACATTTCTACAAACTTAATTGAATAAGAATATTGAAATTTAAAACAAAAGCTACAGTGTTGTACTTAAACTTTATTTTACTTAACTCTATGATAATTTTTTCATAATATTACTAAATTTCATGGTTACAAAATGTAATTTACATCATAATTGTTATTTCAGTGCATAAATTCCTAATTCTTAATCCTATATTAAGTTACTATTCTGTCATACTTCTTTGTGAAAGAAAGAATATACAATGAATTTATACTTTTTAGATGAAATCTTTTAGTATTTGAATTTTTTGTTTGATAAAATACTCTCATTAATTGGCTACTTTAATGAATGCCCACAGTTTATAAAATTATAGTTATTTGATTTCTCTTATTCCTTTCAATTTTCTATTTTTCCATAATTTTATTTGTTTATATTTAAATAATCTAACCCCATAATCTAAAATTTTTTCTTGGCTTTTAAACCACTGCTCCATCTGACGTAAATGTATTCACATGTATACAATTATATCTCAAGCTAAACTCATTATTTCCTAAATTACCCACAAGTAATTCTTTTCCTTTCTCCAATAAAGGCTTTGGAATTAGTAGTAATGTAATGTACATGAAAGCATTGAAAATGTATTGCTGATATGAAAAATATCTGTTCATTTTAATTTTAAACATAAAACTCTGAAAGGAACCAATAAGAAACTCCAACATTCAGATCACAGCTTATAGATTTTATTTTTTGCCACCTCTTATCAACCCTCCTTTTCCTTTTTTAAAATTGTTAATATATTTTTATTAATTACAGAGAGGAAGAGAGAGGGAGAGCAAGATAGAAACATCAGTTATGAGAGAGAATCATTGCTTGGCTGCCTCCTGCATGCCCCGCACTGAGGATCAAGCCTACAACCTAGGCATGTGTCCCAACAAGAATTGAACGGTGACCTCCTGGTTCAACCATTGGACCACTATGATCAGGCCCTCCTTTTTCTTTATTAAGAACGACTTGCTCAGGGAACAAAATTTGTGCACATTAAAAGGGAATTAGAAGAAATATTTTAATATTGCTATTTGCCCTTTCTCTATAATAGAAGTGTCAGAGATAAAAGAAAACTAGTAAAATGTATATGAAAATCTTTCTCCTGTCAGAGTCTGGGACATGAGCAGGACCCAAAGTCAAGTACCCGCCCACCTGCATGCACCTCAAAATTGCATAAGACCCAGACCCAACAAGCCCCACTCCCATTGGGCGAGAACCAGCCCCAGCCAGCCCCAGCCCTGTCAACCCCTGCTGAGTGGGGGGCACTGCCTCAGGTCCCCCAGCCCTATGCCGGAGTGGGGGAGGGGGCTTCAGCCTCAGGTCCCTCAGCACCGGGGTGGGGGGCACCCTGAGGTCCCCTGTCAAGCCCCACCAGGCAAGGGGCACAGCCTCAGGTCCCCCACCCTGGTGCCACAGAGCCTTAGGTCTCTGCTGATCGCTTCTTATGGCTCGTTACGGGAACCCCATCTCTGCTGAGGGTGCAGTCATCTGGTGTTATGGGAACCCTGCCTCCGATGTGGGTGTAGCCCTCATGTGATGGTATGGTGGATTGAGGGTCAATTTGCATATTGCCTCTTTATTGTATTGGTCTGATCTGAAATCCCTTGTCCCAGTGAGTCCTTTAACTGTTCATGGATAATGTATTCCTTATAATTGGGCTTAAATGGTACTGGTTCTAAAATGGTATACCTGCCGAAACCGGTTTGGCTCAGTGGTAGAGTATCGGTCTGTGGACTGAGAGGTCCCGGGTTCGATTCCGGTCAGGGACATGTACGTTGGTTGCGGGCACATCCCCAGTAGGGGGTGTGCGGGAGGCAGCTGGTCGATGTTTCTCTTATCAACGTCTCTAGTTCTCTATCTCTCTCCCTTCCTCTCTGTAAAAATCAACAAAATATATAAAATGATACACCTATTCTCCACCTCAAAAGAACAGACATGGATCCCTGGCTGGGTGGCTCAGTTGGTTGGAGCATTGTTCCATGCAATCAAAAGGTTGCAGATTTGATTCAGGTCAAGGCATATAACCTACATTGTGGGTTTGATCGATGGGGGCAACTGATTGATATTTATCTCTCATGTTGATGTTCCACTTTCACATCGATCTTTCTCTCTCCCCCCACTCCCTCCCTCTCTCACACACACATTCTCTCTCTGTCTCTCCCCCTTCTTCTCTCCCAAAAATCAATAAACATATCCCCAGGTGAGAATTGAAGAAACACAATAGAAATGGACTAACATTATCAGCATATGTTGTGCATATTTTGTGTAAATGCAACAAATAGTGTGGAAAGTGCTTTTTGCATCTTTGCATACTTACTGACATAAACCTCTTCACTCCTCAATCCCAAACTACTCTGAATGTTCGTCACTCTCAAGGGATTAATTCACTTTTCAAATCAAAGCTGTGCTCTTTCATTCTAACTTATTCCACATTCTTTTTTAAGTTCTATTTCAAATATGTGCACAAAAACTATAAGAGTTGTTCAAAGAAGTACTATATATCTTTTACCTAAACTCATCCCTTTTTAAAAGATTTTTTTATTGCTTTTTAGAGAAAGGAAGGGAGAGAGAGAGAAAGAGGGAGAAGAGAGGGAGGGAGGGAGGGAGGGGGGAGGGAGAGAGAGAGAACGAACATTGATGTAAAAGTGAAATATCTATTGGCGGCCTCTTGAATGCCCAGACAGTATGGAGCCAGTAACCCAGGCATGTATCCTGACTAGGAATTGAACCAGCAACCTTTTAGTGTATAGGATGATGCCCAACTGAGTCATACCAGCCAGAGGTACATTCACCCCTTTTTTAATGTTTTGCTTCATTTATTTTGTTATTCTTATTGTCTTCCTCCCTTCCTCACTCGTGTACACATTACATTATTTTTTCTTGAGTAGTATAATACGTTGAATGCACCATACATATACTTTTACCTCTTAACAGTTTACTTCCTAGGAATAAGAATATTCTCTTATGTAACCACAGTGCACTTTAAAATAGGACAACATTTATAGAATGCTTTTACCCATTTTGTCATTTGTCCCAATATCATTTTATAACACTTTTCTTCTGCCATAAGATCCAGTCCAGAATTGTGCATTCCTTTTAGTTCTCATGCCTCTTCAGTCTCTTTCAATCTGAAACAGTTCTTCCATTTTTTCCTTTCTGTTTGTATTTGTAACATTTGGTCCTGTGTGTGTGTGTGTGTCTGTGTGTATGTGTTAATTTTCCCCCTGGGACCTTCTCTTCTACTAAGCTTTCACTGTTACTTTGGAGATGACCAACAGCATTCGTAAACTCAAGCCAGACCTTTTCTTATAAACTGAGATTTCCAGCTACCGGATTGATATTTTTGTGTGGATGTCTTTTTGGAACTTTAAACTCAGTATTTCTAAAACAAAAGTTGTTTCCTGCTGTAATCACCTCTCCCCAAACAAAAAGTTGCTACAACTGATTTCACTTATATAAGTTGTACTACCACTTTTAAGCTATTTCTGTTTGAATCTTTAGAATAATATTTCTTTCCTGTTGTTCCTATGTGTAATCACTTATCAAATTGTATACATTCTACCCCAATAACATCTCTAAAGTCCACTTCACTCCTGTTGCCATCATCCTGGATCTGTTTCTCCTTTTTCTTGACTGGGATCATGTTGTAATTGTGTACAATGCCTCTTAATAGGTTGTTCCATCTCTCCCCACTCAGTTAATCCTCTTGCCCAGACCTGTTCTTCCTCCCATAGTTTTGCATTCTGACTAACATCATTTACCCAGGCACTTAAACAAGAAATGTGATTCACAACTACCTCTTCCACCTCCCCACTCTTGCCCATTTATTCAACCAACAAATAATTATCGCCCCCTACCATGTGCCAATAACTGTGCTGGGCGCTGATATCTATTAGTAAATAAACTGGAGGGTGCCCCTGCAGAGAGTCGGTTGAGGGAGACAAATAAATAAACATATAATTATTATAATTATATGTTTCGATGATGGTTATGAACTGGGTTGTGTAAGGAAGAATAATGGCTTGGGCAGGATTAACCTTGATAAATAGTCAAGAAAGGCCTCTCTGACTGTGTGTGTGTGTAAAAAGAAATACATCATAAATTTGGGACAAAAAAATACTATATTCTTTTCACATCAATACGTGACTCAGGATGTTTTAAGATGAAAAATACAAGGATAAAATAAAATTCAAAACTGTTCTGCAATAAATAGTTTATTAAAAACTGTTTTAAAATAATAATTCAGGTCCTTGCCGGTTTGACTCAGACCCTCGAATTGAAGGGTCCCAGGTTCAATTATAGTCGAGGTCATGTACCTCAATTGCAGGCTCGATCCCCAGCCATATGCGAAGGCAACCAATCCATGTATCTCATATTGATGTTTCTCTCTCTGTGTTTCTTCCCCTCCCTTCCACTTGCTCTAAAAATAAATGGAAAATCCTCCAGTGAGGATTAACAAAAATAATATAATAATTCAGAATCTGTAATAACTGTGGGTATATGATGAAGAAATGCTAAAGGAGAAGAGGAGTAGGAGAGTACAAAGAAGGTAAAAGGGGCCAAGTATATGGTGATGAAAGGAGGCTAGACTTCCGGCAATGAGCACACAATGGAATATATAAATGTTGTGTTATGAAGTTATACACCTGAAACTTATAACCACTGTTACCACAGTAAATGTAATACATATACATACAGACATACACACATACATACACACACATTTTTTAAGAGGATTTGCTCAAGAGCCTTTTTGTATCAAATATTTGAGACGGAAAGTTCTATTGTTCTATTTTGGATTGCAAGCCCACACCCATACTGCTCAATTGTTGTCATAGGCGATGGTCACATTTATAAAATACAGTTTGGGGTTAGGGATAGTTTCTATATAAAATTTCATTTTGTGTAGTTGACACACAATGAAAAAAAAAAAAATCTGTGTAAAGAAGAGCAGAACAGACCCTTCAATGAATTGTTTACTGCAGTTCCTAATCAACAAATAATTGATGAAATAAGAAAACAAAATTCAAAATTTTTAAGCAAACTAGAATTTGAAAGCACTTTTTAATTGATTTCAGCTTAAGGCCACATTAAAGTTATGATCCAGGACGAAGCCGGTTTGGCTCAGTGGTAGAGCGTCGGTCTGTGGACTGAAAGGTCCTGGGTTCGATTCTGGTCAAGGGCATGTACCTTGGTTGCGGGCACATCCCCAGTAGGAGGTGTGCAAGAGGAAGCTGGTCGATGTTTCTCTCTCATCGACGTTTCTAGCTCTCTATCTCTCTCCCTTCCTCTCTGTAAAAAATCAATAAAATATATTTAAAAAATAAAGTATGATCCAAGATATATTTAACCCTTTGCACTCCGCTGTCCCCTCTCAGGGGACATCGGAATTCTAGCATATCACTCGGATGTCCCCTCTCAGGGGACATTGCAGTTTATTAGTGATTACGGGGAATTGAGTTATTTCAACGCACTCCGCCGCAAAATAGCGTCGAGTAGCTGGTAGCCAATGTCCAGAATGGTTCGGAATGCAAAGGGTTAAGTATGTGACTCATTAACTAGTTTGGAGAGAATATTGGTACTAACGCTAAAGTTTCACGTTTATTCATCTTATAGACCTCCTTAAGGGTCTGGGGGGGACAGGACAGGTGAGTTCCATGGTCTTCTCTGTCTAGCCAGCTGCCTCATAAGTGTGTAATTTTGGGTCACAAGTAGAGAGAGTAGATAGAATCAGTACAAATTTGTAGTATTACTAGAAAAAATACTCAAGTACATGCCCTCCTGGTGACTTCTCAGTAACATCATGCCTGTAAATGTAGGCGAGCATATATGTCTACACACTTTTTAGGATGCTTTCTTAGAAATCTAGATTCATTATTGGACAGTTTGCATGTGAATTGAATCAGAGAAAGAGAGGGAGAGAGATGGGGTGTGTGTGTGTGTGTGTGTCTGTTTATATAGCTTTTTAAATAAACTGTTGCTCCATTGCTTTGGGGAAATTTTCATAGATTTACATTTGGTAAATATACCCACGTCCAAAAAAAGATATGTATAAAAAAATTGGAGTGCCAGCTGACTAAGTCAACTCATAAAAATTTCAGTTAAAAGTAAGATATTTTCCACGATTATTTTAAAATATGATGTTTACTGGAAGAAAAGTCCAGAGAATTACCACAGATGAAGTGTGAGTGTATTTCTCCCACTTGTAAATGAGCTCTTATTTCCTACAGTGTATATTCTGTTCACAATGAGTCATTTTCAGCATGTTTCAATTTAACTCCTAATACATTTTTAAATTTGGCAGGCATATTTAGATGAACATTACTTCTAGTTTTAGAGACTGCTTCTAAATTATACTTCAGTATTACAGGCGTCGTAAAAAGTTCTTTCAGTAAAAAGGAAACAGGGTTGATTGGAAGTGTATGTTTTAGTGGAGCAAAAAAAATGGTTACCACTGAATAAAAATCAGGTAGTTACACTTTTTAAAGTTCTGTTACTAAATAATTATCTTAACATGATCTTTTAAAAAAGCTATGGTTATAACTTATTTTTACTGATACTTAAAAGAAGAAAAGATGATTTATCTCAGATAATAAAGTTAGTATTTATTAATCTTATACTATACTTAGCAATATTTAAACTATTTATATGTATTAACTTTTTTAATGCCCACATAATAGGTAGTAGTTTATTCTCTGTAAATAAACCGGCTTTGTTTCTATTATAAAACATGGAGCCTCGCACATTTCTGGACATACAGTTAGAGCTACATGGGTGTTTTTAAAAGCTACTGATTTTATGCAGAATTTTACATATTGCCAATTCTTGAATTTTTCTGGAAGATTTCAGTTGGCCAACCCGTCCATTGCTACTATTTTAATATTCCTTATTTTTATTATGATTTTTACATTGTGCTTCATTATTTTTAACACTTTAAAAGTTTAGAGTTGGTTGTAATTTAAATATCACTGAAAACATCCTACTCATATTGCAAATGAGGAAACAAATCTAAAGAAGTTATATGACTTATCCTCAGTTATACTCTTACTAGAGGCCCAGTGCATGAAATTCTTGCATGGGGATTGGGGGTTGGGGGGGAAGGGGTGAGACCTCAGCCCAGCCTGCATCCTCTCCAATCTAGGACCCCTTGAGGGATGTCCGACTGCCGGACATCCCTCTCACAATCCTGGATTGCTGGCTTAGTTCAGTCATTTGGTCATTCCTCACCCCCCGGCTGGCCTGGTCATAGGCAGCCATCTTGTGAGAGTGTGAGGGTTAATTTGTGTATTACCTCTTTATTATATAGGATTAGGAACAGAGCTAGAATACACATCTGTAAGCTTCGTTCCCATCCCAATTGTTCATTGTGCCACCAGTTATATCACACTATTAGTAAACAGTGGATGAAGTACAATATGTGTGGTGTTATGTTAACACCAATAAGTAAATTTTTGCTCTCCAATAAACATTAAAAACAACAAAATTCAGAATTATATGTTAATTTCCTATGGTTACCATAATAAATTACCACAACTTGCAGTGTTTCCCAAAGTGTGGTACGCGTACACTCAGGGGTACTGGAAGAGTTTGGTGGGGGTACGCATTGCACTGGAGTTTGGTGGGGATACGCACTGAACCGTGCTTAGCTGCGCCTAATTCTACGTTCTCATGAGTACGAGGGGTACTCACTGTTACAAAAATTATAAAAGAAGTACACATATGTCAAAAGTTTGGGAAACACTGGCTTAAAGCAACAGAAATTTATATTATCTCACAGTTCTAAAGGCCAGAAGTATGAAGCCACTGTGTCTGTAGGGCAACAGACCGTTTAAAAGCTCTAGGACCAGTCTGTTCCTTGCTTCTTCCATAGGGGAACCAGGTGTTGTTTGTCTTGTGGCCACATCTCTCTTCTTCACTCTCCAAACCAGTCTCTGCCTTTCTTCACATTGCCTTCTTCTCTGCCTGGCTTTTATAATTGCATTTACTGTAAGGCCCAACCAAATAATCCAGGAGATTATTGATGATGTTTAACTTTAATTAATGATGTTTAACTTGCCTGTTTGGCTCAATGGATAGAGTGTCAGCCTATGGACTGAAGGGTCCCAGGTTCGATTCCGGTCAAGGCATGTACCTTGGTTGCGGGCACCTCCCCAATATGTGCAAGCGGCAGCTAATTGATGTTTCTCTCTCATTGATGTTTCTAACTCTCTATCCTTCTCCCTTCCTCTCTGTGAAAAATTAATAAAATATATTTTTAAAATAAGTAAATAAAGATGTTTAACTTAACCACATCTGCAAAAGACCCTTTTTCAAATTAGGTAATATTCACTGGATTCTAGAGATTAGGATGTGGAAATGTATTTTGAGGAAGGGCCTTTTAAGTCAATTCAATTGGTATTTATTCAGGTCCTTCAATAAGAGTGGCATTTTATTTTTAAATTTTCCAACCTGAATTTATAAGGTGTCATCTATTTTAGGAGTGATTAAAATTCTATAAAGTTGGATTATTTTTCAACCTACTAATGTGACATTTAACACATTACTAAATCTTGAACAAATGACACCTTAGAGATTCTAAACTCTGTATCGTATGACATATGACATTTATTATGAACTAAAAGTCATCCTACATGACTTTTAATAATAAGAACATCATAACAGTAACATGAAGGTCAAAGGAATAGAATTGGACATTTTTAAGACACTAAAAATTTAGCTTTAAAGTAAGCTATATTAGCTTCACTTAGACTAATAACTTTTTTTTTTACTGCAATTAAGATTCATTAAATGAGATCTTGAATGCTTCAATAATGACTATTTTATGTATTATTTTTGTTCTAGTTTTTCTTTTCATTGAGCAAACTTTTAGTCCTTCCTGGCTTAATAAATGTTTCTGTGTAACCTGTATATTACTATGATATTTGCCACAAAGGTGTTCATTTAGTTTCTCCTTTGGTAAAAGTCATTATCAGCAGGTGTGAAGATATCCTTAATTCCTTTTAGCCATTAAAGTGTGTTACTCTAAATGAAAGAGGAAACATAGCCAATATATATAATTATGTGTTTCATAGAGTTAAATGAGATTATTACGCAATTTTAAGTTCTCAATACATGTTAGCTGTTATTATCAACATCCAGTTAGTTGATTTTTAAATTAAGATATATCTGTATTCTCTTTCTAGTACTATAAAGATAAAGAGTTAGGAGCAATCTCTGATCAGATCTGGTAAAACTATTTCATGTAAATGGATGACCTTCACTGTTATAAAGTGCTCTAAAACAGTCCTTTTCCTCAACCTACTATTTATTTTCCTTGCTAATAATTTGTATTATTGGAATTTGGGATTACCCTTGCATTTTTTATAATATATATGTGTGTGTGTGTGTGTGTGTGTGTGTGTGTGTGTGTGTTTGTGTGTGTGTATGTATATATATATATATATATATATATATGTATATATATATATATATATATATATATACACACACACACACATACACACATGTGTTTTCATTTTACAAGTGAAAAGCCTGTGTATTTGTAAAAAAGTAGGAAATGAGTTAGTGTGCCTTTAATCAGCAAAACTTAAGTGATACCCACATATCTATTATTACAATTCAGATGTTTTCTTTTAATTCATTGGGACCCCAAATATGAATTTTTATTAGCTAGATTATTTATAGATACTCTATATGTAACAATGCCTAGCATTCTAAAATTTTTTTTGTCCAAAATCACAGAGATAGAATACACCCAAAAGAATACATCTGCCTCAGGGCAAATGTGCACTGAGATCATTCTGGTCAGATAGGCTGTCCATTTATGAACTTGTAAAGCAACTCAATGTACCTGTAAATGACAATGAAGTGTTAGCTTTGAAATAGTTTTTCAAAATAGTTTACAGGAAAATCAAGGTATGGTTAATAGCCTGTCATCTGTGAGAATGGAATGTTCTGTATGTTGATGCCACAAAACATGTCTATTCTTATTCGTCATCATTTGCCAATAGTTAAACTCTGCATTTGATCCAGAAATAAGTCAACAGATGTTTAAACAAGAAATGTATGTTGTGAAATTCAGTCCTTTGTATATAGTAAACATACATGTTTTTTAGCCCCAAGTAATAGCATTTATAAAATCTAAGTTGATTTTTTAACAAAGTGCTGATCTCTGATTTTTTGAAAATTAAAACGATGAACTGAATGTTTCTTTTTTTTGTTATTTAATTTAATAAATCTTTATTGTTCAGATTATTACAGTTATTTCTCCTTTTCCCCCCCATAGTCCCCTCTACCTGGTTCCCACCCCACCCTCTGCCCTTACTTCCACCCCCCCCCCCCACTGTCCTCATCCACAGGTGTATGATTTTTGTCCAATCTCTTCCTGCACCCCCAAACACCTTTCCCCCTGAGAATTATCAGTCCACTTCCTTTCTATGCCCCTGATTCTATTATATTCACCAGATTATTCTGTTCATCAGATTTTTTATTCACTTGATTTTTAGATCCACTTGTTGATAGATATGTATTTGTTGTTCATAGTTTTTATCTTTACCTTTTTCTTCTTCTTCCTCTTCTTAAAGAATACCTTTCAGCATATTATAATACTGGTATGGTAGTGATGAACTCCTTTAGCTTTTTCTTATCTGTGAAGCTCTTTATCTGACCTTTAATTCTGAATGATAGCTTTTCTGGGTAGAGTAATCTTGGTTGTAGGTTCTTACTATTCATCGCTTTGAATATTTCTTACCACTCCCATCTGGCCTGCATAGTTTCTGTTGAGAAATCAGCTGACAATCTTATGGGTGCTCCCTCATAGGTAACTAACTGTTTTTCTATTGCTGCTTGTAAGATTCTCTTTGTCTTTTGCTCTAGGAATTTTAATTATGATGTGTCTTGGTGTGGTCCTCTTTGTATTCCTTTTGTTTGGGGTTCTGTGTACTTCTGGACTTGTAAGTCTATTTCTTTCATTAGGTGGGGAAAGTTTTCAGTCATTATTTCTTCAAATAGGTTTTCAGTATCTTGTTCTCTCTCTTCTTCTGGCACCCCCATAATTCTGATGTTAGTATGCTTGAAGTTGTCCCAGAGGCTTCTTACACTATCTTCAAACTTTTTTATTCTTTTTGCTTTTTGATTTTCCAGTTGAGTGTTTTTTGCTTCTTAGTATTTCAAATCTTTGACTTGATTCTTGCATTCCTCTAGTCTGCTGCTGGATCTCTGTATAATATTTTTTTATTTCAGTAAGTGTATGTTTAATTTCTAGTTCGTCCTTTTTCATATTCTCCAGGGTCTTGCTAAGTTTATTGCCCTTTTCGAGGAAATTCTTGAAAAACCTTATAACCATGGATTTGAACTCTATATCGAGTCATTTGGTTTCCTCTATTTCTTTCATTTGTGATATGTTTCTTTGTTTCTGCATTTTCACTGTTTCCCTGAGTTGGTAGGGTAGCTTTGTGTATTAGGTGTCTTATATGACCCAGTGGGTTGGCCTCCCCTATTACCTGAGGTAGACACTCTTGGTGCACCCCTTTGTGTACTGTGTATACAGCCTTGTTGTAGTTAAGTTTTGACTGTTGTTGATATGACTGGGAGGAATTGACCTCCAGGCCAGTTGGCTGTGAGGATCAGCTGTGTCTATGCCGGGAGAACTTCTATGCTGGAGACAGCCTTATGAGACAAGACTTGCAAAATTGCAAAAGCCTTTGTGCTCAGCTTGGATGGGGCAGAGTCTCAGGGCTGAGCACAGTCTTGGCTTCGCATCAGCCCTGCCCTATGAGGCCCCTGGGTCTCAGTGTCCCTCAGTAATTGCTGCAAGTACCTCTGAGAGAAAGCCGCCCTTGAGTTTTGCCCACTGCCAGACAGTCCAGTTTCTCCCCCAATGAATCTTTATTCCCATATTTTCACCCTGAACTGGAGTTCATCACAGTCAGAGGCTTCCGGTTTCCTCCAGCTAGAGAAAGCCAGCGGCACACTCAACACTCAGTCCTCTCTGTGAGCACTTGCATGCAGACCTCCAGACCTCTGCCTTTCATGGCTCCCCTGAATTTCCTCCTGACAGTCCAGATTCCCCCCGTAAGATTCTGGTTCCCCAGTGGCTTTTCCAGAATTGGGGTTCAATGCAGTCAGGAGCTTCCAACTCCCTCCTGGTAGGGAAAGCCAGCCGCAATCTTAGCAGTCAGTCCTCTCTGTGTGCGCTCGCACGTGCGCCTTCCCTCCGTGGTTCCCCTGAGTCTCCGTGTGCCTTTCGCTCTTCTTGACAGTCCGAACTCCCCCAGTATGAACCTGGGTCCACAAAGTCTTGCCCAGTGCAGTTGGAACTGGGGTTCAGTGCAGTCGGGAGCTTCCTTCTCCCTCCCGCCAGAGAAAGCCAGCCAGGCACTCAGCTGCCCTTCCTCTCTGCATGCATGTCTCCATACCTCAGTGCTTTGTGGCTCCTCTGATTCTCCTGAGCTTTTCTTTTTCCTTCTAGAATTCCTTATAGAATTTCCACTCAGCCAGCTTTCCTGTGGTTTTGGATGATATCCATTCTGTCTTTTAGTTGTAGTTTTGAAATTGTTGTGCAAGGCAGCAGTTTAGGTGCTTACCTATGCAGCCATCTTGGTTTCTCTCTAACTCAGGGGTCTTCAAACTACGGCCCGCGGGCCACATGCGGCCCGCAGAGGAGTCTGATCCGGCCCGCCAGGTTTTTTGGGCAGTGAGCGCAGCCGAGGTGTTACAGTAGGAATTAGTAGTTCATATAGTCCAGCCCTCCAGCTCTCTGAGGGACCGTGATCTGGCCCCCACTTTAAAAAGTTTGAGGACCCCTGCAATGTTTCTACAAGCAAATGATTTATTAGCCAGTTTTCCATGTTGCTAACTGCTGTATACTTCCACTCAGTCTCCAATATAGCCAATACTGCCTCTTTGTATTATAGCAACTACCTCTTCCCAGTTACTATCAATAGCTTCCCAGTTACTATCAATAAATATTAAGCATCCTATCTAATAAAAGAGTAATATGAAAATTGACTGTTACTCCAAGACACAAGATGGCCTGCAGGGGAGGGTAGTTGTGGGCAGTTAGGGGTGACCAGGCTAGCAGAGGAGGGCAGTTGGGGATGACCAGACCAGCAGAGGAGGGAAGTTGAGGGAGACCAGGTCAGCAAGGGAGGGCAGTTGGGGTTGACCAGGCCTGCAGGGGAGGGCAGTTGTGGGTGATCAGCCCAGCAGGGGAGGACAATTAGGGATGACCGGCCGGCAGATGAGATCAGTTGGGGGAGACCAGGTCCACAGTGGAGGGCAATTGTGGGCACTCAAATTTTGTGCACCATACCTCTAGTTAATGAAATAAATATAATTGTAACTTACAGAATTGTAAGGATTAAGTTTTTGACATAGTGTTTGTCACAAAGTAAGTGTTAAATATTAGACACTATGTTTATTACAAGTTTCAGTAACTGACTAGATTTGAAAGCATCTTGGAAAGTTATCAGTGATTTTTTATAATAAAAATAAAAATTCTTATTTGATTTAGGTTTTATACTTGAGTTTCTAAAGTACCAATCACATTACTTTGTAAGATAAATAAATGTCAAACACTAAGTTGTATACCTGAAACTAACATAGTATTGTATGTTAATTATAATTGGAAAAGAAATTAATTTTAAATAAAGTACCAATTATGTGTAAAATACCCTACATAATAAAGAGCTGTTATGCTAATTAGACAAGACGGCAGTAAAGGACAGAGGCAGCTGGGGCTGCAAAGGCCAAGCCCCTTGCATAAATTTCGTGCATCGGGCCCCTAGCAGTAAATAAAGGGGAATAAGGATCTCAATCCTAGGAGAAAGGTCAGGCCTAGAGATAAAGATTTGGGACACATCAACATTGCTGAAACTTATAGTAAAAACTGAAATTTGTGAAGGGATTTAATAAGTGCTGCAGGTCAGACACTATGCTAAATGTTATGAGGGTTTATTTCCTTCTCTCATTAATTGATTTATCATTTTTTATTTCTTACAAATGCTATTGAATTTTTATTTAAGTATAGTTGTATAAAAGGTGTACAATAGAGTGATTTGAAACTTTCATACCTTACAGTTTGATCACCCCACTAATTCTAGCAACCATACAAACTTATCACAGTATTATTGACTCTATTCCCCTTCCTCTTTTCACCTATCTCCCACTCCCTCCCTTCTGAATCTAGAGGGTATTATGCAAAACGAAATAAGTCAGTCAGACAAAGACAAGTGCCGTATGGTTTCACTTATATGTGGAATCTACAAAGAAAACGAAGCAAAAGCAGACTCATAGAAACAGACCAAAAGGATGGTAACAAATGCTGTTTATTTAAATGAGGATATAAAGGCTGAAGGAGGTTGTTTTCTAAAAATGTCAGAGCTGGAATCTAAACAACCTAATAAAACTAATAACTGACTTGCGCAAGATTGCAGAATACAGGGGCAGTCAGTTGTATTTCTATATGCAGGGTATAAGCAGTTGAAAAATTGGAAATTAAATGTTTTTAAAATACCGTTTGTAATAGCTTTGCCAAGAAAATGAAGTATCCTACTATTTTTCCTGTGACAGGCTTAAAAAAAAAAGGCTTTGCCTTGAATATGTAATCTTATTCAGCAAACACTTACATGGTGCTTACTATACCAGCACAATTTTAAGCATTTTAATAACATTGACTTATTTAGTCCTCATATTATGATTAGATTGTTGCCATTATTAATCCCTTTTTATAGATATTGAAACTGAGACACAAATAGTAAGGAGTAGGTATGGAATTTGAGCCCACAAAGTCTGACTTCAGAATCTCTCCTAATTTATATGTAAATTTTTAAGTTATTAGGTCTAGTAATAATTAATGTCGTTTTCTAATACTTTTTTAAATCGAATTTATTTAAACAATACAACAAAATTTAATCAACAACATAGTTGCCGTTGTTTTCTACTACTTGTGCCCAACGCTCAGGAAGCATTTTAATCCCTCTGTTGTAAAATTCTTGTGATTTTGATGCAAAAAATTTGGTCAATGCATTTTTGAGGCATTCTTCATTATTAAATTTTTTCCAAGAAGAAAGTTTTGCAAAGAACGAAACAAATGGTAATCGGAAGGGGCAATATCAGGAGAATATGCAGGTTGAGGGAGAACTTCCCATTCCAACTGGCGCAGTTTTCAGCAGTGATTCTTGCAGTATGCGGTCGTGCGTTATCGTGGTGAAGAATTATGCCCTTCCGATTAATCAGCGCGGGTTCTTTTTCTCTTAAAGCTTGGGCTAACCTTTCCAATTGGGCACTATACACTGCACTTGTAATGGTTTGGTTAGATGGTAAAAGTTCATAATGAAGAATTCCTTTAAAATTCCACCAAACACACATCACTTTTTTCGCATGCAAGTCAGGTTTTGGCGTGGGCTGCGGAGCCTCATTTTTGTCCAACCATTGAGGCCGCCTTTTCAAATTAACATACAGCACCCATTCTTCATCTCCGGTAACAATTTGTTCTAAAAACGGCAAACGGTTTTGATGAGAGAGGAGCGAACTGCAAATTGTGACTCTTTGATTACGGTTGTTGTCGGTCAACTCATGAGGAACCCATTTTCCAAACTTTTGGACTTTGCCAAGTGCACGCAATTGATTGGAAATTGTTTTTTGTGAACAATTTAAAGTTGTCGCAAGCTCTTGTTGGGTAATTTGAGGATTTTGCACCAAAAGAGCTTGAAGAGCTTCTTGATCAAAATTGGACACACGGCCTCGACCACTCTTGTCATCTAACGAAAAATTTCCCTCGCGAAATTTCTCAAACCAATGCTGGCATTTTCTGGCGCTAACTGCATCTTGACCAAGAGCGCTACAGATGTTTTTTGCAGCCTCACTTGCTTTTCTTCCTAATTGGAACTCGTAAAGCATGCAGTGCCGAATATGCTCTTCATCCGCCATCTTCTTAGCCCTAGTTTTGCAACAAAAACCAAACCAAACACAAACTTTTTCAAGCAAAACTTGTTAATTGCACTTCACACGTTCTGTAGATACCATGTGTTTGAAGGTTATGTCAATACATGTCAATGCCAAGCAAGATTTTAAACGAATGTTTAAAAACGACATTAATTATTACTAGACCCGATACATTATGTTAAAAAGTACTTTAGTCTCATCACATGAACCTTCAATGTTCGTTGAGGCACATGTTTTTGTTGTTGGTGTTTTTTTTGGTGTTTTTACTGATTTCAGAAAGAGAAAGGGAAAGGGATAGAGATTCAGAAACATTGATGAGAGAGAATCATTGATCAGCTGCCTCTTACATGCCCCCTTCTGGGGATTGAGCCCGCAACCCAGGCATGTGCCCTGACCATGACCTCTTGGTTCACGGGTCATTGCTTAACCACTGAGCCACACCGGCTGAATTAGTTGAGGCACTTTGTGAATCGTCTAACACAGTTTTCCAAATCATATTACCATCCTGATATATATATATATATAGATAGATAGATAGATAGATAGATAGATAGATAGATAGATATAGATAGATATAGGTATATAGATATAATATAGATATAGATATAGATATAGATATAGATATAGATATAGATATACACACACACACACACACAAATTTTTGTTTTATTTTATTTTTTTACTATTTGAATCCCTACATAGCATTGTCACTGTATTTTTATCTTTGGTCACAACTTTCTTCCATTATAATTTTAAAAATAAGGTGTTTTTTTTTCCCCATTTGTTCTACTGGTGTGTTTTTGATCTTCAAAATGTGATTAATTATATTTCTTATTAAAATAATCTGTAAAACCTGTTTTCAGTGTAGTTGTGTGGCTGTGTTCCAGAAATCATTATAAATCTGTATTAAATGCCTTTGCTTCCAGGTTTGTTTCCTTCCATTGAATAGTTTATGGTCTTTCTAAGCCAATGTGTCTTCCTGAACAGAACTATACATTTTAAAGTAATGTAATTGAGAGGATACTCAATGGGAGAGATTTCATAAGTATTCAAAAGGACCCAGGCCTTATCTTATAGTCACGCCGATACTCTTAAGTATTGATAGGACACAGAGCCAACTTAGTCAAAAACAAAATACCTTTTCTCTAGACTTCCTTCTAGGACATCCGTTAACAGCCTCTAATGACCTGAAACTCCTTAACCTCTGACCTAAAACACAGGTTTCCTCTACCCTTGCTGAGCCTTTGTGTGTTGGACTCTTTCTGTGGAGACCCCTTACCTGTTTTCTTTGTTCACCTTTGTCTGTACTACCTTCTTCTTTAGTCGTCTCTGTACGCTCTTACCTGCCATGGTGTGTTGATAGCGATTGTGTTTGTGTTTTTAATACATACTTTAAATATTTTTAATATTTTTTTCTCTCTTGGATATAGGATGTTACAGTATAAGAGCCCAGAAATTTGAGGCAGTCGTGGGTACAAATTCCAGCATTTCTACTTAATTGCTAACTTTTCTGAGTTTCAGTTTCTTTACCTCTAAAAAGAGAACAATCCTATATTCTTTGGTAGAGTTTAAGAGTTGATTAAATGAAGAATACACACACAAACACAGAAGGCAAATATAAAGATAAAGCACTGAAATGTTAGGCTCCTTTCTTTGGTATTAATCTCTGCACATACTGACAAAGAGTCATGCCAATTCAGATTTTCTCAGAAAATGGCTTTACGATTCACCTCTGATTTTTGGTCACGTCTCTCATAACCCTCTGCTTTGGGTCTTGTTTACAGTATCAAGTGAATGAAAAGGAGGAAGAGGGGCAATAAAAGTGCCAATTTTCTACCAGCATAGAGGGGTATGAGAAGGCTTGGGAAAGTGTGGGAAGAAAAGTGAGGCCCAAGAAAGTATTTAAGAAGAGAAGGCATTTCTTTAAAATAATAATGTAGGATGTTTAAAAGTTTAGTTTTTATTCAATTAATGTTTATTGAGGGGTTTTTTTTTATTATATTAGGTACTTTATTATTTCATTTGTAGTTTGTCAAGTTTATAGCCATAACTATATGGTTAAATAGATACCTAGGTATGTAGATATCCTCTGGAATTTTATAAGCTTTCTCATTTGATAAATGCTATAGATATAAAAACATGATCATAATATGTGTTATCTCCACTGTGCTACCAGCCTAATATTATTTTTATATCCACTTGTTTAAAAATCCTAAAATAATATATTATAGAAAACCTCATAAACAGTTACTTAGTCTGTTTAGTCTAATGAGAGAAATTTAGAGATGGGGGAGTGGACCTAACAAAGTGATTTAGTTCTTCTCATTATTATGTTGTTTTTTCTTTGCTTCTGTTTTACATACCCTCATGATAGACTTCATTATAGTTTTGTAGGTAGGCTATTGAGTTGCACTTATATTCTTAAAATTGTTTATATATTTTGTAATAACTAACTTATTAAAAAACATATATATATATTTATATATATATTATACATCTAACTTTGCTCCCTTTTGTGTTTCTATTTTTAAAATGTATTTTGAATGTTGTCATGTCTGCTTCTTTCATCTTAGTCATTAGCCAAACTGCACATTTTTAGAAACTTTAATCTTTCAAGTAGCTCTGTCATACCTATGCTATAATCATTTTGGTTTCTTTCTTTTTTTTTTAATTTCATTCCCTGTAATTTGTTTTCATCTTAAACTGACAACTAAACCTGGAAATAATCATCTTAATTCACTGATTTTTTTCATTTTCAGAAAAGAGTGTTCCTCATCAGATTAGTTTATAAGATTTTAATGTTTTCTATCTTAGCTTGAAATATTTATTAATTTTAATTTTATAATATCATAAATGGTTAATATGGCTCCAGGCATTTCATTCAATAGAGATTTATTTAAGAGATTATAATATATCAAGTAAAATACTAGGTTCTAGAATCCAAGAGGCATTAAACAAGATTCTTGCACTTGAGTAACTTATATTTTACTTATGGAAGAAACTCTTGTGAGCATTTTACTTATATTAGCTCACTTAATCACCCAGAATTCAACATTTCCAAGTGTATCTTCTATGATTTCAATTCAGTAGATCTAAGGTGGAGCTGTGGCATCTGTACTTCTCAAAAGCTCTACAAATGGTCCTGTTGATCTCCCTGGTTGGGCTAGACACTAGTAAAATCAAGCTCAGGAGTCATCCTCCCCCTTGCCAAAGAAAAGAAGTCTTGCTCAACTATCAAACTGTCATGGATTTGAAATCAGGAATCTGGTTTCTATATTCCTATTTAAGAGTTTTCAGAGTCATGGAATTTTAAAACTCATTTTCAGAACACTTATTTGTATAAGTTAAGATGTATAGTGTTTGGCCGAAACCAGTTTGGCTCAGTGGTAGAGCGTCGGTCTGCGGACTGAAAGGTCCCAGGTTCGATTCCGGTCAAGGGCATGTACATTGGTTGAGGGCACATCCCCAGTAGGGGGTGTGCAAGAGGCAGCTGGTCGATGTTTCTCTCTCATCGACATTTCTAACTCTCTATCTCTCTCCCTTCCTCCTCTCTGTAAAATATCAATAATAATAATAATTTCAAAAAAGATGTATAGTGTTTGCCTGTTAATAGGAATTGGTCTTTCACATATTCAACACACACCTAAATGACTTTTACATCCCTTTTTTGCCTTTACAGTACTTGGTATGTGTAGCAAATTGACTGTTTTAAAATCTACATAATATAGAAAAATAGGACAAAACCAATATTATTCTTCATTCTGCATACCCCCCAAAAATATTTTTTCTTAATGACTTTTTTTAATACTTCATTTTTCTTAGAGTAGTTTTAAGTTCACAGCAAAATTGAAAGGAATAAAAAGGACTTTGATTTTTTTAGAATCAGTTATATATATATTCTAATTTTTTTAATGTAGACCAACACTCTGAGGTATATATTAAAAGCAGCATGAAATAGTTTTGAGCTCTGTGAAGCACTGATATAATAAATACTGTTAGTTCAAAGGATAGTTCAAGTTGAATTTTAAGCGTTTGTTGTCATGTTGCCACAAAAGGGAAAAGAGCTATTCATTCAAACACTGTCAAAATATTTTACTCTAATTTTATCTCATGCTTCCTTTGATTTATTTTAAGGCAACATTCCTTTAATTATATTTGTTTCATTTAAGTAATTTTATCTTCACATACCTGCAGTATGTATTTTTTGCCTTCATAGGATGGCCAAATATTACTACATACCATTTTTTAAAATTAATGATAACATACATTTTATTTGATCATGATATGATAGATGCATTAAATTACTCTAAATACATACTTGAAATTCTTATAAATCCACGGTACAGTTGTTAAGCATACTCAGCGTTTTTAACTCTGCAAAAAAAGATCTCTCACATTCATTTAAGAATTCGCTTGTAAGCCAAAAATGACAGATGTAGTATTACAGCTGAGAAGTGAACTGGTTGAAGGAATCATCTAAATGGCCGAAACATTTGGACAAATAACCAAATGCCTTTGAAATTCCCTTTGCTTGTCCTGTAGTAATCATTGTAGTAGTTTTTTAAGTTTCATAGTTTTTTAAGTTTCTCTCCCTGCTTTCTTTTCAGTTTAGAAAATTTCACAATTGAAAGAGAAAGACTAGTTACTAGAACTCTTTCTGTCATTAAAAGAAAAGCAAGTTTAAGTGTCTTTTCTAATATACATGAGTTGTCCTTAATGTGTTTTCTACCTTTAGAACTTTCACATATTCAACACACACCTACCTACCAGTTTCTTTCCATTACATCCAGTGCTTCTCTATTAGAAAAGAAAACAAATACATCCCACTAGATGGGTATATTATGATATACAAAGTTGGTATGTTATCTAGATAACAGGAGGTTCCGATCTACTCTCCTTTCCAACTGATATATACAGAATATAATCATCATATTTAAATATTAAAGATACAGTATAGTGATATTTAAAGCAATATCAGTAGATTTTCACAAATCTACCTTTCTTTTTTTAACTGACAATTATAGTAAATTCCAAAATCTGAGCAGCAACGTGAATGTGTTTCTTGAAAAAAGTAGAGAACAGGTGGGTGCCCGGCCCGCTGCCCAGCTGCATCCAGGCCCCGGGCCCGCAGCTCCCCAGCGGCGCAATAAATAGAATCCAATCCGGGATGCGGCTGCACCGGGGCTCAGGCCCGGCCTGGCCGACTCTTCACAGACCAGCGAGGCCTCCGAGTCGGCGTGGGTCCGGGCCCCGCATCCGCGTGAGACCGTGCGGGAGGTGCCAGCCCGGGCGGCTCAGTCCTTCTAGTGGCCCCCGGGGTGCAGCTCGGGGTACGGGCTCTGGTTGCACCCTCCCGGGTGCGGCCTCTGGGGTGCAGCCTCGGTGCGGCCGGCAGCTAGCCCTCCCGCACGCTCAAATCTACCTTTCAAAATTCAGTTGTAAATTGTATTTATATAAATGTACTTTAAATTAATACTTTATGAGATATATTAAAACTACATTAAAAATTTTTTTTGCTCTTTTAAAGTAACAGATTAGAAATTATAACTTGGTTATGATAGAACAGGGGTACTTATTTCCGGGTTCAAAGATTTTTTTTTTTAATGTTTTCAGGATATTACAAAAGTAACCAACCAAAGACTTAATTTACTAGACATTGATGATGTCATGATAAGTACTTCATCTCTTACTTGGCTAATAACGTTGTAAGAAGGAAAATAGATCTCAGCCAAAATTATTTAAGTGGAAAGTACTTAATTTTTCCTTTTTTATAATTTCTCATATCAAAAATGTTAGTTGCCTTTAGTAAAATTAAGTTTTTAAGTTAAATTGTGTAATGTAAAAATAACTAACTTCTTTTTCCAAACCTCCCTTCTCCCAGATATTATTACCTATAGTGATATCATTTCCCCAGGATATGATCTTTTTTCCTTTTTATATAACTGAAAATGTCCTTATATGATTTCGATGTGTCTGTGATACATGTCTAAATATGTATGTAAGTAAAGAGTCAAGTTTGTTTTTTTTTAAAGAAACACATCAGAATATATGAATCCATATGATAGTATCTTTCAGCAAAATATGCACAGTTGGGCTTCTGTGCTTTTCCATAAACATCCCAGCAGTGCTCAGTATAGTTACTTTATCTCAGTTCTTAGAGCAGCCTTTAATTATTACGGTATTCTTCCTTCAAAGGTATATTTTGTTTTTGGAAATTCTGACTTAATTAAGCAAACTAGAGGCCCGGTGCATGCAATTTGTGCACGGGTGTGTGTGAGGAAGGGGTGTCCCTCAGCCCAGCCTGCACCCTCTTCAATCTGGGACCACAGGGATGGGGCCTAAACCGGCATTCGGACATGCTCTCACAATCCAGGACTGCTGGCTCCCAACCACTCACCTGCCTGCCTGCCTAATTGCTCCTAACTACTACTGCCTGCCAACTTGATCACCCCCTAACCACTCCCCTGCCAGCCTGATTGCCCCCACTGCCCTCCCCTGCTGGCCCAATTGCTCCCAACTGCCCTCACCTGCCAGGCCGATAAACCCCAACTGCCCTCCCCTGCAGGTCTGGTCCCCCCTAACTGCCCTACCCTCCTGGCCTGATTGCCCACAACTGCCCTATCCTGCCGGCCATCTTGTGGCGGCCGTCTTGGACCACATGGGGGTGGCCATCTAGTCTGAGGGTGTGATGGTTAGATTGCATATTACCTCTTTATTATATAGGATACCCCTTTGTATCAGATGGGCATTGCTATTTAGTGTGGGAAATTGAGGAGAAGCTAAATATATTACTGTAGTATAATAATTAAGAATGAAAAATTATGGGGACAGTAAAGTAAAAGTTATGAAAGGGGTTTAATAGCATAGGAAAATTTTAAGTTATAATCTCAGGGCAAAATCTACTTGGAGGGATGATTCACATATAATGTTCATAGCAAACATTTTTATATATGATAATAACAAATGTTGGTGAGGATGTGAGAAATCATATTTCATACATATCAGGTAAGATTTTTTGTTGAGAGTATTACAGATGTCTCCCTTCCTCTGCTCCCCTCCCCCAGTGCTCCCTCCCTACCCCCAGGCCTTCACCATTCTATTGTATGTGTCATAGGTAATGCATATATGCATATAAGGCCTCTGGTTAATCTCTTCCCACCTCCTTCCCTCTGATACTAGTCAGTCTGTTCCATGTTTCCATGCCTCTGATTATATTTATTTATCAGTTTATTTTGTTTATTAGATTTCTTGTTCGTTAGATTTTTAGAATCAATTTTAGATAGGTATGTATTTATTGCCATTTTATTGTTCATATATTTTATTTCTCCTCCTCCTCCTTTTCCTCCTTCTCTTCCTCCTTCTTTTCCTCCTCCTCCTCTTTCTCCTTCTTCTTCTCCTTCTTTCTTCTTCTCCCTTCAACATTTCATGCTGGTTTGGTAGTGATGAAATCCTTTAGCTCTGTCTTGATTAAGAAGCTTTTTATCTGACCTTCAATTCTAAATGATAGCTCTGCTGGGTTGTGTAATCTTAGTTGTAGGTTCTTACTATTCATCACTCCCTTCTGGCCTGCAAAGTTTCTGTTGAGAAATCAGCTGACAGTCATATGGGTGCTCCCTTGGTGGTAACTAACTGCTTTTCTCTTGCTGCTTTTAACACATTGCAGACCTGTAGTTTTATTGCTTGCTTTATCCAGTAACCAGATAATTTTCTATTGAACAAGTACAAAAAAGTTTTACATAAATGTTAAAGGCACACTTTAAAATTAAATACCCATTGCCGAAACCTATTTGAAGAAATAATGACTGAAAACTTTCCCCCACCTGATGGAAGAAATAGATTTACAAGTCCAGAAAGCGCACAGAACTCCAAACAAAAGGAATCCAAAGAGGACCACACCAAGACACATCATAATTAAAATGCCAAGGGCAAAAGACAAAGAGAGAATCTTAAAAGCAGCAAGAGAAAAACAGTTACCTATGAGGGAGCACCCAGATGATTGTCAGCTGACTTCTCAACAGAAACTATGCAGGCCAGATTGGAAATGGCAAGAAATATTCAAAGTGATGAATAGTAAGAACCTACAACCAAGATTACTTTACCCAGCAAAGTTATTATTCAGAATTGAAAATCAGATAAAGAGCTTCACAGATAAGAAAAAGCTAAAGGAGTTCATCACCACCAAACTGGTATTATATGAAATGCTGAAAGGTATTCTTTAAGAAGAGGAAGAAGAAGAAAACAGTAAAGATAAAAATTATGAACAACAAATACATATCTATCAATAATATGTAGTACAAATATAGAAATATAACCAAAATTCTGTAAACAGAATGAAAACTGGTGAATCTAAAAATCAAGTGAATAAAAAATCTGATGAACAGAATAAACTGGTGAATATAATAGAATCAGGAGCCTAGAAAGGGAGTGCCCTGATAATTCTTAGGGGAAAGGGGTTTGGGGGTGCACAAAGAGACTGGACAAAAATCGTACACCTATGGATGAGGACAGTGCATAGAGGGGGGGTGTAAGGGCAGAGGACGGGGTGGGAACTAGGTGGAGGGGAGCTATGGGGGGCGGGGGTGAAGGAACAATTGTAATAATCTAAACAATAAAGATTTATTTTAAAAAAAACAATAATAAAAAGGGACACATTGGTTGTTGGCAGCCTTTCGGTCACTGAGCTCCAGTGTTTTTACAGTCCCTAATTGTGGGACTTCTCTTCCCAGCTCTGGGAGCTTGGGCTGGGGGTCTGGTGTA